>NC_092150.1:83280844-83313344 GCF_045791955.1 Oncorhynchus clarkii lewisi
CCAGGTTCCATTATGAAGGCTATCACTAGGTTCCATTATGAAGGCTATCACTAGGTTCCATTCAATGAGGACAGGCTATCACTAGGTTCCATTATGAAGGCTATCACTAGGTTCCATTATGAAGGCTATCACTAGGTTCCATTATGAAGGCTATCACTAGGTTCCATTCAATGAGGACAGGCTATCACTAGGTTACATTATGAAGGCTATCACTAGGTTCCATTATGAAGGCTATCACTAGGTTCCACTATGAAGGCTATCACTAGGTTCCATTATGAAGGCTATCACTAGGTTCCATTATGAAGGCTATCACTAGGTTGCATTATGAAGGCTATCACTAGGTTCCATTATGAAGGCTATCACTAGGTTACATTATGAAGGCTATCACTAGGTTGCATTATGAAGGCTATCACTAGGTTGCATTATGAAGGCTATCACTAGTTTACATTATGAAGGCTATCACTAGGTTACATTATGAAGGCTATCACTAGGTTCCATTATGAAGGCTATCACTAGGTTCCATTATGAAGGCTATCACTAGGTTCCATTATGAAGGCTATCACTAGGTTACATTATGAAGGCTATCACTAGGTTACATTATGACTACTCTCTGGCTTGTTTTTCAGTAGGCAAACTGTCGTACCGTCATCTGATCTCTTCTCATTTGTATATTAAGAGCACTGGACACTACACAGCCTTTTACTTTTAATTCAGCAGGATTGGCTATACAAGGGTTCCTTCATGACTCTAATGCATGACGGAAACGTAACTAGATTGTGTTTTTGGAACAGGTTGTCTCTGAATAAACATATTTCTGTGTATTAGACAAAGGTCTTTAGAATCCTTCTCAAAAGAACTGTAGAATCCTTCTCAAAAGAACTTTAGAATCCTTCTCAAACGAACTTTAGAATCCTTCTCAAAAGAACTTTAGAATCCATCTTCTTTCTTCATTCATCCTTCTTCTTCTAAAGATAACCTTTTCCTAAACCGAGGATTCTTTTTTATATTATATCTATATATATACTCCTCCAATACTGTCTGGAACACTGAACTCTACATGGCTTTCACTGGAAAAATACACACACAGAGACACACACACTCACATGCACACGCACACATTACCTGTCTACTTTCTGCTCCTCTGAGCATCAGATGGCCTCCCATCTCTCTTTTGTCTCTTTATTGTGGTGATGCTGAAAGAAAGAGGAGGGACTGTGGTCGATAAAGGCCCACCAGAGACCAATGTGTCAATGGTACTAGCAGGGGTCTTGATGTGACAGTGGCACTAGCAGGGAGTTTTGGTGTGACAGAAATCAGCCAGCGGTACTAGCCCTAGCTAGCCGCTCCCAGGGATAGTTGACAGAGACAGGGTTAACTGAAATCTGTGTGACAGCAGCGGGCGTGAGTGTGTGTTTGTGCGGGCACAAAAGGAGCAGTTGCCTGGCAGGGGTTGCCAGTTGAGTCGTGACAGATCACCTCACAGAGAGCAGAGGTGTGAGAGAGGGGAGAAGGAGAGGTGAGAGAGAGAGAGGAGAAGGAGAGAGAGAGAAGAGTTGAGTGAGAGGAGAAGGGGAGGTGATAGAGAGGAGAAGGAGAAGAGAGAGGAGGAGAGTTGAGAGAGAGGAGAAGGAGAGGTGAGAGAGGAGAAGGAGAGGTGAGAGAGAGGAGAAGAGGAGAGTTGAGAGAGAGGAGAAGGAGAGGAGAGAGGGAGAAGGACAGTTGAGAGGGAGAAGGACAGTTGAGAGAGAGAAGGAGAGGTGAGAGAGAGGAGAAGGAGAGGTGAGAGAGAGAAGGAGGGGTGAGAGAGGAGAAGGAGAGTTGAGAGAGAGGAGGAGAGTTGAGAGAGAGGAGAAGGAGAGGAGAGAGGGAGAAGGAGAGTTGAGAGAGAGGAGAAGGAGAGGTGAGAGAGGAGGAGAGTTGAGAGAGATGAGAAGGAGAGTTGAGAGAGAGGAGAAGGAGAGGTGAGAGAGAGGAGTTGAGAGAGAGGTGAGAGAGAGGAGAAGGAGAGGTGAGAGAGAGGAGAAGGAGAGGTGAGAGAGAGGAGAAGGAGAGGTGAGAGAGAGGAGAAGGAGAAGTGAGAGAGAGGAGAAGGAAAGGTGAGAGAGAGGAGAAGGAGAGTTGAGAGAGATGAAGAGGAGAGTAGAGAGAGGAGAAGGAGAGTTGAGAGAGTAGAAGGAGAGGTGAGAGAGAGGAGGAGAGTTGAGAAAGAGGAAAAGGAGAGGTGAGAGAGAGAAGGAGAGGTGAGAGAGGGGAGAAGGCAAGGTGAGAGAGAGAGGAGGAGAGTTGAGAGAGAGGAGGAGGAGAGGTGAGTTCTATATCGACATAACCTGAAAGGCCGCTCAGCAAGGAAGAAGCCACTGCTCCAAAACCTCCATAAAAAAGCCAGACTACGGTTTGCAACTGCACATGGAGACAAAGATGGTACTTTTATAGAGAAATGTCCTCTGGTCTGATCAAACAAAAATACAACTGTTTGGCCATAATGACCATCGTTGTGTTTGGAGGAAAAAAGGGGAGGCTTGCAAGCCGAAGAACACCATCCCAACCGTGAAGCACAGTGTTGGCAGCATCATGTTGTGGGGTTGCTTTGCTGCAGGAGGGACTGGTGCACTTCACAAAATAGATGGCATCTTGAGGAGGAAAATTATCTGGATTAATTGAAGCAATATTTCAAGACATCAGTCAGGAAGTTAAAGCTTGGTCGCAAATGGGTCTTCCAAATGGACAATGACCCCAAGCATACTTCCAAAGTTGTGGCAAAATAGCTTAAGGACAACAAAGTCAAGGCATTGGAGTGGCCATCACAAAGCCCTGCCCTCAATCCTATACAACATTTGTGGGCAGAACTGAAAAAGCATGTGCGAACAAGGAGGCCTTCAAACCTGACTCAGTTACACCAGCTCTGTCAGGAGGAATGGGCCAAAATTCACCCAATGTATTGTGGGAAGCTTGTGGAAGGCTACCTCAAACGTTTGACCCAAGATAAACAATTTAAAGGTAATGCTACCAAATACTAATTGAGTGTATGTAAACTTCTGACCCACTGGGAATGTGATGACATAAATAAATGCTGAAATAAATCATTCTCTCTACTATTATTCTGACATTTCACATTCCCAAAAGAAAGTGGTGATCCTAACTGACCTAATACGGAATTTTTACTAGGATTAAATGTCAGGAATTGTGAAAAACTGAGTTTAAATGTATTTGGCTAAGGTGTATGTAAACTTACGACTTCAACTGTACACACTCCTCCATTACTGTCTGGAACACTGAACTCTACATGGCTTTCACTGGGAAAACAGAGACACACACACTCACATGCACACGCACACATTACCTGTCTACTTTCTGCTCCTCTGAGCATCAGATGGCCTCCCATCTCTCTTTTGTCTCTTTATTGTGGGCAGAACTGAAAAAGTGTGTGCGAACAAGGAGGCCTTCAAACCTGACTCAGTTACACCAGCTGAAAGAAAGAGGAGTCGGGACTGTGGTCGATAAAGGCCCTCCAGAGACCAATGTGTCAGAGGTACTAGCAGGGGTCTTGGTGTGACAGTGGCACTTGCAGGGAGTTTTGGTGTGACAGCGATCAGCCAGCGGTACTAGCCCTAGCGAGCCGCTCCCAGGGATAGTTGACAGAGACAGGGTTAACTGAAATCTGTGTGACAGCAGCGGGCGTTAGTGTGTGTTTGTGCGGGCACAAAAGGAGCAGTTGCCTGGTGGGGGTTGCCAGTTGAGTCGTGACAGATCACCTCACAGAGAGCAGAGGTGTGAGAGAGGGAGAAGGAGAGGTGAGAGAGAGAGAGGAGAAGGAGAGAGAGAGAGGAGAAGAGTTGAGTGAGAGGAGAAGGGGATGTGATAGAGAGGAGAAGGAAAAGAGAGAGGAGAGTTGAGAGAGAGGAGAAGGAGTGGTGAGAGAGAGGAGAAGGAGAGGTGAGAGAGAGAGAGGAGAAGGAGAGTTGAGAGAGAGGAGAAGGAGAGGAGAGAGGGAGAAGGACAGTTGAGAGAGAGGAGAAGGAGAGGTGAGAGAGGAGGAGAGTTGAGAGAGAGGAGAAGGAGAGTTGAGAGAGAGGAGAAGGAGAGGTGAGAGAGAGGAGGAGAGTTGAGAGAGAGGAGAAGGAGAGGTGAGAGAGAGGAGAAGGAGAGGTAAGAGAGAGAAGGAGAGGTGAGAGAGAGAAGGAGAGGTGAGAGAGAGAAGGAGAGGTGAGAGAGAGGAGAATGAGAGGTGAGAGAGAGGAGGAGAGTTGAGAGAGAGGAGAAGGAGAGTTGAGAGAGAGGAGAAGGAGAGGTGAGAGAGAGGAGGAGAGTTGAGAGAGAGGAGAAGGAGAGGTGAGAGAGAGGAGAAGGAGAGGTGAGAGAGAGAAGGAGAGGTGAGAGAGAGGAGAAGGAGAGGTGAGAGAGGAGGAGAGTTTAGAGAGAGGAGAAGGAGAGGTGAGAGAGAGGAGAAGGAGAGTTGAGAGAGAGGAGAAGGAGAGGTGAGAGATAAGGGGAGGTGAGAGAGAGGAGAGAAGGAGAGGTGATCGAGAGGAGAAGGAGAGGTGGTGGAGAGGAGGAGAGTTGAGAGAGAGGAGAAGGAGAGGGTGGAGGAGGGAGAACTGAAGGAGGAGGTGGAGGAGAAAGAACTGAAGGAGGAGGTGGAGGAGAAAGAACTGAAGGAGGAGGTGGAGGAGGGAGAACTGAAGGAGGAGGTGGAGGAGAAAGAACTGAAGGAGGAGGTGGAGGAGGGAGAACTGAAGGAGGGTTAGGTAGATATGATAGCTATTATAGGGGGGTTAGGGTTAGGTTGGTATGATAGCTGTTATAGGTGGGTTAGAGTTAGGTTGGTATGATAGCTGTTATAGGTGGGTTAGAGTTAGGTTGGTATGATAGCTGTTATAGGTGGGTTAAGGTTAGGTTAATACGATAGCTATTATAGGTGGGTTAGGGTTAGGTTGATATGATAGCTATTACAGGTGGGTTAGGTTAGGTTGATACAATAGCTATTACAGCTGGGTTAGGTTAGGTTGATATGATAGCTATTACAGGTGGGTTAGGTTAGGTTGATACAATAGCTATTACAGCTGGGTTAGGGTTAGGTTAATATGATAGCTATTATAGGTGGGGTAGAGTTAGGTTGGTATGATAGCTATTATAGGTGGGTTAGGGTTAGGTTGGTACGATAGCTATTACAGCTGGGTTAGGGTTAGGTTGGTACGATAGCTTTTATAGGTGGGTTAGGGTTAGGTTGATATGATAGCTATTACAGGTGGGTTAGGTTAGGTTGATACAATAGCTATTACAGCTGGGTTAGGGTTAGGTTGGTACGATAGCTATTATAGGTGGGTTAGGGTTAGGTTGATACGATAGCTATTACAGCTGGGTTAGGGTTAGGTTAATACGATAGCTATTATAGGTGGGGTAGAGTTAGGTTGGTATGATAGCTATTATAGGTGGGTTAGGGTTATGTTGGTACGATAGCTATTATAGGTGGGTTAGTGTTAGGTTGATAGGATAGCTATTACAGGTGGGTTAGGTTAGGTTGATACGATAGCTATTACAGGTGGGTTAGGTTAGGTTGATACGATAGCTATTACAGCTGGGTTAGGGTTAGGTTGGTACGATAGCTATTATGGTGGGTTAGGGTTAGATTGATAGGATAGCTATTATAGGTGGGGTAGAGTTAGGTTGGTACGATAGCTATTATAGGTGGGTTAGGGTTAGGTTGATACGATAGCTATTATAAGTGGGTTAGGGTTAGGTTGGTACCAGAAGTATTGTATGCCAGGCTTCCTCATAGTGCTGTAGCTAAGGACTCGACTCACTTCTCTCAATTCAATTCAATTCAAGGGCTTTATTGGCATGGGAAACATGTGTTAACATTGCCAAAGCAAGTGAGGTAGACAACATACAAAGTGAATATATAAAGTGAAAAACAACAAAAATTAACAGTAAACATTACACATACAGAGGTTTCAAAACAGTAAAGACATTACAAATGTCATATTATATATATATATACAGTGTTTTAACAATGTACAAATGGTTAAAGGACACAAGATAAAATAAAGAAGCATAAATATGGGTTGTATTTACAATGGTGTGTGCTCTTCACTGGTTCCCCTTTTCTCGTGGCAACAGGTCACAAATCTTGCTGCTGTGATGGCACACTGTGGAATTTCACCCAGTAGATATGGGAGTTTTTCAAAATTGGATTTGTTTTCGAATTCTTTGTGGATCTGTGTAATCTGAGGGAAATATGTCTCTCTAATATGGTCATACATTGGGCAGGAGGTTAGGAAGTGCAGCTCAGTTTCCACCTCATTTTGTGGGCAGTGAGTCTCTCTCTCTCTCTCTCTCTCTCTCTCTCTCTCTCTCTCTCTCTCTCTCTCTCCTGTCTCTCTTTCTGTCTCTCTCTCTCTCTCTCTCTCTCTCTCTCTCTCTCTTAATCTCTCTCTCTCCTCTTAATCTCTCTCTCACACTGAGAAACTTTAAGCGCTGCCTCAGCAGGGAATAGTGAGATGTTAAAGCGGTGTGATTAATCTGTAGCTGTGGACATGTTGAGCATCTAGGCCCAAGGAGAGACAGTCTGTGTCAATGCAACACAACAAATGACTTTCAAAACAGGAGAACAGCATCTCCTCCTCATGAAAAAGACATCAAGTGTTACCCCGTGCTAAATATGATACAATAATATGAGCCCTAATCCACATCGACGGGGGGAGAAGTTCCACAGCGTACATATCACTGACAAACTGAAATGGTCCACCCACACGGACAGTGTGGTGAAGAAGACGCAACAGCGCCTCTTCAACCTCAGGTGGCTGAAGAAGTTTGGATTGGCACCTAAAATCCTCACAAACTTTTACAGATGCACAATTGAGAGCATCCTGTCAGGCTGCATCACTGCCTGGTACGGCAACTACTGCTCTATAGAAATAGACTTGAAATCACTGGCCGCTTTAATAATGGGACACTGGTCACTTCAATGTTTACACATTTCACATTACTCATCTAATATGTATATGCTGTATTCTATTCTACTGTATTTTAGTCTATGCCACTCCAACATTGCTAGTCCAATTATTTACATATTCTTTATGCTATTTGTTTACTTTGGATTTGTGTGTATTGTTGTGAAATTGTGAAATATTATTTGTTAGCCATTACTGCACTGTTGTAGCTAGAAACACAAGCATTTCACTACACCCGCAAAAACATCTGCTGAACACATGTTCATGACCAATAACATTTGATTTGACTTGATCCAATCAAAAGGCCTCCAGTTCAATCTGTGACACGAGCAGAATGTAAGCACTCTCAAGAAGAAGTGTTACTTTTTGATTCATTCTGAAGACACGTTATTACACATTTCTAGGCAGCAAAATGACACGTATCTTTTGTTCTCTTTGGATCTGTAAAGGAATCAGGAAGTCAGATTTGGGGCCTGTTTGCTAATTGGACAAACCCATGGGGACAGAAGCAATCAGCAGAGCTAAAGACTCGTGCTTCCCAGGCATGCCAACTCACATACTACTATCACAACCATGCCATTTCAACACACTAACATCACAACCATGTCATCTCACCACACTACCAATGCATCAGTCTGGTTGTAGACCCCATCATAGCACTGAGACGGCACTTGTGAAGGTGGTAAATTACATTTTAATGGCATCGGACCGAGGCTCTGCATCTGTCCTCGTGCTCCTAGACCTTAGTGCTGCTTTTGATACCATCGATCACCACATTCTTTTGGAGAGATTGGAAACCCAAATTGGTCTACACGACCAAGTTCTGGCCTGGTTTAGATCTTATCTGTCGGAAAGATATCAGTTTGTCTCTGTGAATGGTTTGTCCTCTGACAAATCAACTGTAAATTTCGGTGTTCCTCAAGGTTCCGTTTTAGGACCACTATTGTTTTCACTATATATTTTACCTCTTGGGGATGTTATTCAAAAACATAATGTTAACTTTCACTGCTATGCGGATGACACACAGCTGTACATTTCAATTAAACATGGTGAAGCCCCAAAATTGCCCTTGCTAGAAGCATGTGTTTCAGACATAAGGAAGTGGATGGCTGCAAACTTTCTACTTTTAAACTCGGACAAAACAGAGATGCTTGTTCTAGGTCCCAAGAAACAAAGAGATCTTCTGTTGAATCTGACAATTAATCTTAATGGTTGTACAGTCATCTCAAATAAAACTGTGAAGGACCTCGGCGTTACTCTGGACCCTGATCTCTCTTTTGAAGAACATATCAAGACCATTTCAAGGACAGCTTTTTTCCATCTACGTAACATTGCAAAAATCAGAAACTTTCTGTCCAAAAATGATGCAGAAAAATTAATCCATGCTTTTGTCACTTCTAGGTTAGACTACTGCAATGCTCTACTTTCCGGCTACCCGGATAAAGCACTAAATAAACTTCAGTTAGTGCTAAATACGGCTGCTAGAATCCTGACTAGAACCAACAAATTTGATCATATTACTCCAGTGCTAGCCTCTCTACACTGGCTTCCTGTCAAAGCAAGGGCTGATTTCAAGGTTTTATACTGCTAACCTACAAAGCTTTACATGGGCTTGCTCCTACCTATCTCTCTGATTTGGTCCTGCAGTACATACCTTTGTTATATCTGGAGTACTTCTCCTGTCCTATTCGGTGTCCTGTGTGAATCTAAGTGTGCGTTCTCTAATTCTCTCCTTCTCTCTTTCTTTCTCTCTCTCGGAGGACCTAAGCCCTAGGACCATGCCCCAGGACTACCTGACATGATGACTCCTTGCTGTCCCCAGTCCACCTGGCCGTGCTGCTGCTCCAGTTTCAACTGTTCTGCCTTATTATTATTCGACCATGCTGGTCATTTATGAACATTTGAACATCTTGGCCATGTTCTGTTATAATCTCCACCCGGCACAACCAGAAGAGGACTGGCCACCCCACATATGCTCTCTCTAATTCTCTCTTTCTTTCTCTCTCTCGGAGGACCTGAGCTCTAGGACCATGCCCCAGGACTACCTGACATGATGACTCCTTGCTGTCCCCAGTCCACCTGACCGTGCTGCTGCTCCAGTTTCAACTGTTCTGCCTTATTATTATTCGACCATGCTGGTCATTTATGAACATTTGAACATCTTGGCCATGTTCTGTTATAATCTCCACCCGGCACAGCCAGAAGAGGACTGGCCACCCCACATAGCCTGGTTCCTCTCTAGGTTTCTTCCTAGGTTTTGGCCTTTCTAGGGAGTTTTTCCTAGCCACCGTGCTTCTACACCTGCATTGCTTGCTGTTTGGGGTTTTAGGCTGGGTTTCTTGAGATACGGTATGGAAGTCAGGGACTGGAAGGATGAAGGATGAAGCTGTTATGATGACGTTGAGGAGTGGAGGAACTTTATGCATGGATGGATACGCAGAAGGGACCCGGTTAGAGTCGGTGAGGCAGTCAGGTCTGCAGCCTCAGTAAGGACGGGCATACCATTTTTTTCTCTCTGTGTGTGCCCACCAGTGCCCACCGGATTGCGCAGGGCTGGCACGGAGGGGAAAGACCCATCTGTTGTAGGAGATTATGATTTCGCAGACACACACACACACACACACACACACACACACACACACACACACACACACACACACACACACACACACACACACACACACACACACACACAGGATAGGATTAAGGAGAGGATCATGGATCATAGAGGGGAGATTATGTAATAAAAATCACTAAATTATTCTACATGTGCCCGTCTGGCATGAGGTCTAATGTACCAGAGATTCAGGACTGTGTTATGTGATGTTCATGTGGAATGGTTAGTTACAGTGCATTGGGAAAGTATTACAGCTCCTTCCCTTTTTCCACATTTTGTTACGTTACAGCCTTATTCTAAACTGGATGAAACTGTTTTTTGCCCCTCATCAATCAACACGCAATACCCCATAATGACATCACAATACACCATAATGACATCACAATTCCCCATAATGACATTACAATCCCCCATAATGACAAAGCAAAAACAGGTTTTTAGAATTTTTTTCAAATGTAGAAACAAAAATAAACTGAAATATGTAATCTACATAAGTATTCAGACCATTTGCTATGAGACTTGAAATTGAGCTTTGGTGCATCCTGTTTCCATTAATCATTCTTGAGATGTTTCCACAACTTGATTTGAGGCCACCTGTGGTAAATTCAATTGATAAGACATTATTTGGAAAGGCACACACCTGTCTCTATAAATAAGGTCCCACAGTTGACAGTGCATGTCAGAGCAAAAACCAAGCCTTGAGGTTGAAGGAACCACCAAAACTCTTCCTAGAGCTGGCTGCCCGGCCAAACTGAGCAATAAGGGGAGAAGGGCCTTGGTCAGGGAGGTGACCAAGAACCCAATGGTCACTCTGACAGAGCTCCAGAGTTCCTCTGTGGAGATGGGAGAACCTTCCTGAAGGACAACCATCTTTGCAACACTCCACCAATTATGCCTTTATTGTAGAGTGGCCAGATGGAAGCCACTCCTCAGTAAAAGGCACATGACAACCCTCAGACAAACAATCAAACAGGCAAAGCATCAATACAGGACTAAGATTAAATCTTGCTACACCGGCTCTGACGCTTGTCGGATGTGGCAGAGCTTGAAAACTACTGTGGACAACAAAGGGAAACCCAGCCGCGAGCTGCCCAGAGAGGGAACAACAGAGAGACAGAAAGGGACCAACAGAGAGAGAGAGGGACCAACAGAGAGAGAGAGAGACCAACAGAGAGAGAGAGTGACCAACAGAAAGAGAGAGGGACGAACAGAGAGAGAGAGAGAGGGATTAACAGAAAGAGAGAGAGGGACGAACAGAGAGAGAGAGAGGGATTAACAGAAAAAGAGAGAGGGGCCAACAGACAGAGAGAGAGGGATCAACAGAAAGTGAGAGGGATCAACAGAGAGAGAGAGATCAACAGAGAGAGAGAGGGATCAACAGAGAGAGAAAGGGATCAACAGAAAGAGAGAGGGATAAACAGTGAGAGAGAGAGGGATCAACAGAAAGTGAGAGGGATCAACAGAGAGACAGAGAGATCAACAGAGAGAGAGAGGGATCAACTGAAAGAGAGTGGGACCAACAGAGAGAGAGAGGGATCAACAGAGAGAGAGAGAGGGATCAACAGAGAGAGAGGGAGGGATCAACAGAGAGAGAGAGAGAGAGGGATCAACAGAGAGAGAGAGAGAGAGAGAGAGGGATCAACAGAGAGAGAGAGAGAGAGGGATCAACAGAGAGAGAGGGACCAACAGAGAGAGAGAGGGATCAACAGAGAGAGAGAGGGATCAACAGAGAGAGAGGGAGGGATCAACAGAGAGAGAGAGAGGGATCAACAGAGAGAGAGAGGGACCAATAGAGAGAGAGAGAGAGGGATCAACAGAGAGAGAGAGAGAGGGATCAATAGAGAGAGAGAGGGACCAACAGAGAGAGAGAGGGATCAACAGAGAGAGAGAGGGATCAACAGAGAGAGAGGGACCAACAGAAAGAGAGACTGATCAAGATGTCGAGATTGAGAGAGATCTAGAGGCAGTTATGATTGGGAACAGGGGTAGCGTGTCGTCTCCACTCTTCAGACAAAGTTTAATTATGCAACAAACTTATGTCATGAACTGGATGCACAGTGACATCAAGGTGATGAATGAGGTATTTCCAGGACGACAAGGTGCTAGATGGTTCTTATTGGCTTGGCAGAGACGACTTCCTAAAGAATTTGAGTGGCAGGCAGCTAGTGACCTGTACCATCTGTCTCCTTGTCTATCTCTCTCTCTCTCAATTCAATTTTTGATGGCATAGAATTTTTGATGGCATAGAAGGCCATGCCTCTTGCCTTGCCTCTCAGCTCGTTTACAGCTTTGCCAAAGTTGTCGAAGTTACCCGAGTGCTTTAAGACGAGTACTTTAGGGCTTTCTGGGAACTGGACTTTTTTTTGGAACACCATTATTTTTGTCTCACTGAGATTTACTGTCAGGGCCCAGATCTGACAGAAACTGTACAGAAGATCTAGGTGCTGCTGTGGGCCCTTCTTGGTTGGGGACAGAAGCACCAGATCATCAGCAAACATTTGACTTCAGACTGTAGTAGGGTGAGGTCGGGTGCTGCAGACTGTTCTAGTGCCCTCGCCAAATCGTTGATATATGTGTTGAAGATGGTGGGGCTTAAGCTGCATCCCTGTCTCACACCCCGGCCATGTGGAAAGAAATGTGTTTGTTTTTTGCCAATTTTAACCGTACGTGTTTTTATAATGTCATATGTTTTTTCCCCCCAACAACACCTTCCATCAATTTGTATAGCAGGCCCTCATGCCAAATTGAGTCAAAAGCTTTTTTGAAATCAACAAAGCATGAGAAGACTTTGGCTTTGTTTTAGTTTGTTTGTCAATTAAGTTGTGCAGGGTGAATACGTGGTCTGTTGTACGGTAATTTGGTAAAAAGCCAATTTGACATTTGCTAAGTACATTGTTTACAGGATTCTCCCAAGGTTGCCTTTGAAGCAAATCCCACAGTAGTTAACTGACTTGCCTAGTTAAATAATGGTAAAAAAAATAAAGACACAGTACCTCTTTGCTTGACATCATGGGGAAATCAAAAGAAATCAGCCAAGTCTGGTTCATCCTTGGGAGCAATTTCATGTTCATCTGTACAAACAATAATTTGCACTTTTTGCACCATGGGACCATAAAATCGTCATACCGCTCGTCATACCGCTCAGGAAGGAAACGCATTCTGTCTTTTAGAGTTGAATGTACTTTGGTGCAAAAAGTGAAAATCAATTCCAGAACAACAGCAAATGACCTTGTGAAGATGCTGGAGGAAACGGGTACAAAAGTATCTACATCCACTCCACAGTAAAACGAGTCCTATATCAACATAACCTGAAAGGCTGCTAAGCACTGCTCCAAAACCACAATAAAAAGCCAGACTACGGTTTGCTACTGCACATGGGGACAACGATCATACTTTTTGGAGAGTCCTCTGGTCTGATGAAACAAAAATACAACAGTTTGGCCATAATGACCATCGTTATGTTTGAAGGAAAAAGGGGGAGGCAAGCCAAAGAACACCATCACAACCGTGAAGCACGGGGGAGGCAGCATCATGTTGTGGGGGTGCTTTGCTGCAGGAGGGACTGGTGCACTTCACAAAACAGATGGCATCATGAGGTAGGAAAATGATGTGGATATATTGAAGCAACATTTCAAGACATCAGTCAGGAAGTTAAAGCTTGGTCGCAAATGGGTCTTCCATATGGACAATGACCGCAAGCATACTTCCAAGGTTGTGGCAAAATGGCTTAAGGACAACAAAGTCAAGGTAAGTCAAAGCCCTGACCTCAATCCTATAGAAAATTTGTGGGCAAAACTGAAAAATTGTGTGCAAGCAAGGAGGCCTACAAACTTGACTCAGTTTAAATGTATTTGGCTCAGGTGTATGTAAACTTTCAACTTCAACTGTATATATTAAGAAGCAACATGGAAAGCTGAGTTGATCTTGTTTGGAAAAATCTGTTGACTGCATGCTGTTGTTTGGTCAATGCATAAAGAGTGAATCTGGAGGATGAGGAAATGCCTGCTGGAGTGACAGGGGGCGGGGCTTGGTGTGTGTGGGATTGGGAAACGGCCAAAAGAAGATAGATGGATATAGAACTCCGTCAATTCTAGCAATAAGTCAAAAATTAAATATCGTATCATCTTGCGATATAAATATTTCAATGAAAATATGATTATTTTTGGAGACCCTAGTGTGTGTGTGTGTGTGTGTGTGTGTGTGTCTGTCTGTGTGTGTGTGTGTGTGTGTGTGTGTGACAGACAGGCAGTGTGCTATTTTAGGAGGCTGGGCTGCAGCAGGACGTATCTGTGCCTTGGCTGAGTCATCATGGCCATAGCAGGGTCTGAGTGGGACGAGGCGGGACGTGTGTGTGTGTGTGTGTGTGTGTGTGTGTGTGTGTGTGTGTGTGTGTGTGTGTGTGTGTGTGTGTGTGTGTGTGTGTGTGTGCGTGCGTGTGTGTGCGTGCGTGCGTGTGTGTGTGTGTGTGTGTGGCAGAGAAGTTAGCCCGGGCAGGACGTGGGAACCCTCTCTCACTGTTCTCCCATCTGCTTCACACTGTAACGATGCAGGGGGGTGAGGAAGGGAGGGTAGAGAGTTAGGGAAGCGGGACAGAGAAAGACAGAGAGCCGAGAGAGCGGGGGGTTGGCAGAGAGAGAGACAGAGGGATAGATAGACAGAGAGAGATAGACAGAGAGCGTGAGAGAGAAAGAGAGAGTGAGAGAGCGAGACAGAGAGAGTGTGAGAGAGAGAGAGAGAGAGAGAGAGAGAGAGAGAGAGAGAGAGAGAGAGAGAGAGAGAGAGACAGAGACAATGACAGAGACAGAGAGACAGAATAATATTAAGAAATGCTATTGATGGAATGAGAGTAGTGTGGAAATCAACCAAAAAACAATTAGGCAACAACAAATTCAATCCCTTCTAGACAAAGAAGGTGTAAATTTGGCAGTAGAAAACCTAAACAGTATATTTGACTTCCCTATCAGCTCCCCTATCAAATCTAAAATTAACAATGACAAATGGTTTGGTGAAGAATGCAAAAACTTAAGAAAGAAATTGAGAAACCTCTCTAACCAAAAACAAAGAGACCCAGAAAATAATCAACTATTAAAGACTACCAGAACCCACTTCTCCAATTACGCTGAATGAACTACAGGACAAAATACAAACCCTCCAACCCAAAAAGGCCTGTGGTGTTGATGGTATCCTAAATGAAATGATAAAATATACAGACCACAAATTCTAATTGTCTATACTTACACTCTTTAACATCATCCTCAGCTCTGGCATCTTCCCCAATATTTGTAACAAAGGACAGATCACCCCAATCGACAAATGTTATTTACCCCATTAACTTCTTGACGCTACCCATCCCTTTAGCGAGATAATTGTAATCAACAACTGCTGAATTGTAGAGCGCCACATTCAAATAAAATTACTAAAAATATTTACATTCATGAAATCACAAGTGCAATATAGTAAAACACAGTTTAGCCTTTTGTTAATCCACCTGTCGTGTCAGATTTTGAAAATATGCTCTACAGCGAAAGCAATCCAAGCGTTTGTGTAAGTTTATCGATCGCTCAACAAAACTTTATGTACACCTAACATCAAGTAGCTTGGTCACGAAAATCAGAAAAGCAATCAAATTAATAATTTACCTTTGATGATCTTCGGATGTTTTCACTCACGAGCCTCCCAGTTACACAATAAATGTTCCTTTTGTTCCATAAAGATCATTTTTATATCCAAAATACCTCAGGAATCCACAGGAAAGAGCGGTCACGACAACGCAGACAAATTCCAAATAGTATCCCTAATGTCCACAGAAACATGTCAAACGTTTTTTATAATCAATCCTCAGGTTGTTTTTAAAATATATAATCGATAACATATCAACCGCAGCTGTCTTTTTCAGTAGGAGAGGGACAGACAATGGCTGCCCAAACTCTGTTGCGCGAGCAAAATGCTGCTGGGTGCCATACAATGACCATACAATACCATACAATGACGCGATCTTATCGTTCTCGCTCATTTTTCAAAATAAATGCCTGAAATGATGTCTAAAGACTGTTGACACCTTGAGGAAGCGATAGGAAAAGGAATCTGGTTGATATCCCTTTAAATGGAGCAAAGGCAGGCTATGGAACATGGAGTTTTCAAAATAGAAGCCACTTCCTGGTTTGATGCAAAATCAGTTCTGTTATACTCACAGACAATATTTTGACAGTTTTGGAAACTTTAGAGTGTTTTCTATCCTAATCTGTCAATTATATGCATATTCTAGCATCTGGTCCTGAGAAATGTTGCCTATCAGAAGCTTCTAAAGCCATTACATCATTTTCTGGAATTTTCCAAGCTGTTTATAGGCACAGTCAATTTAGTGTATGTAAACTTCTGACCCACTGGAATTATGATTCAGTGAATTATAGGTGAAATAATCTGTCTGTAAACAATTGTTGGGAAAATTACTTGTGTCATGCACAAGGTAAATGCCCTAACCGACTTGTCAGAACTATAGTTTGTTAACAAGAAATTTGTGTAGTGGTTGAAAAACAAGTTTTAATGACTCCAACATAAGTGTATGTTAACTTCCGACATCAACTGTATATCTGTTAAACACTAGTTAGTTGGTCTTAGCAAGCTGAAAATGTGCCTAAAAAATGTCTGTTAGCCCCTAATGCTAATCACTAGCTAGCTGTCTTGCTATCTACATTCACTGAGAGGGCAAATCTTGCTAGCAAACGTTTGCTCCAATTCAGGCCTTTCCCCATGGTGGATCCTGTCAGCATGTTCTTAATCAGAGAGGAAAAGGCAAAGATTATTCTAAATTCTTTGAAAAAAAAAATCTACTAATCTATTCTTCTATTTAAATCAACCATCTCCTCCCTTACCTTTCATTCATTGTCATGCCAAACAAAACTCAAATAAAATAAAATTTTATTCAAATCAAATGTTATTTGTCACATACACATGGTTAGCAGATGTTAATGCGAGTGTAGCGAAATGCAGTAACAACCAACAAGTAATCTAATCTAACAATTCCACAACTACTACCTTATACACACAAGTGTAAAGGGATAAAGAATATGTACATAAAGATATATGAATGAGTGATGGTACAGAACGGCATAGGCAAGATGCAGAAGATGGTATAGAGTACAGTATATACATATGAAATGAGTTATGTAGGGTATATAAACATAAAGTGGCATAGTTTAAAGTGGCTAGTGATACATGTATTACATAAAGATGGCAAGATGCAGTAGATGATATAGAGTACAGTATATACATATACATATGATATGAGTAATGTTGGGTATGTAAACAAAGTGGAATAGTTTAAAGTGGCTAGTGATACATGTATTACATGAAGATGGCAAGATGCAGTAGATGATATAGAGTACAGTATACACATATGAGATGAGTAATGTAGGGTATGGAAACATTATATTAAGTGGCATTGTTTAAAGTGGCTAGTGATACATTTATTACGTAAAGATGCAGTAGATGATATAGAGTACAGTATATACATATGAGATGAGTAATGTAGGGTATGGAAACATTATATTAAGTGGCATTGTTTAAAGTGGTTAGTGATACATTTATTACGTAAAGATGCAGTAGATGATATAGAGTACAGTATATACATATGAGATGAGTTATGTAGGGTATGGAAACATTATATTAAGTGGCATTGTTTAAAGTGGCTAGTGATACATGTATTACATAAAGATGCAGTAGATGATATAGAGTACAGTATATACATATGAGATGAGTAATGTAGGGTATGGAAACATTATATTAAGTGGCATTGCTCCATTCCAAGAGCTGTATTCACTGTATTCCAACCATAAAATGTGATTGATCATTCAATTTATATGATTCCAGTTTTCCCAAGTGTCTTGATCCATAATCACAAGTAAAATCTCAATATTTGGTGCAACATTTGCAATTAGATTTTTTACCCATATCGTCCAGCCCTAACACACACACACACACGCACACACGCAAAGACACACACACACACACACACACACACACACACACACACACACACACACACACACACACACACACACACACACACACACACACACACACACACACACAGAGGCACACACACACACACACACACACACACACAGAGGCACACACACACACACACACTGGCACAGAGGCACTGATGTACGCACGCAGACATGTGCACACTTAGCACCCTCCCTATTGATTATTACACTGCAGTCAACCTATTCCTCATTTGTCCTGCTGTACAGGTGTGGTGTGGGATAAATCCCATCCCAAGTGGCGCAGTGGTCTAACGCACTGCATCGCTACAGACCTGGGTTTGATCCGAGGCTGTGTTACAGCCTGCCGTGACGGGGAAGACCCATGATGCGTTGTACAATTGGCCCAGCGTCTTCCGGGTTAGGGGAGGGTTTGGCCCAGCGTCGTCCGGGTTAGGGGAGGGTTTGGCCCAGCGTCGTCCGGGTTAGGGGAGGGTTTGGCCCAGCGTCGTCCGGGTTAGGGGAGGGTTTGGCCCAGCGTCGTCCGGGTTAGGGGAGGGTTTGGCCCAGCGTCGTCCGGGTTAGGGGAGGGTTTGGCCCAGCGTCGTCCGGGTTAGGGGAGGGTTTGGCCCAGCGTCGTCTGGGTTAGGGGAGGGTTTGGCCCAGCGTCGTCCGGGTTAGGGGAGGGTTTGGCCCAGCGTCGTCCAGGTTAGGGGAGGGTTTGGCCCAGCGTCATCTGGGTTAGGGGAGGGTTTGTCCCAGCGTCGTCTGGGTTAGGGGAGGGTTTGGCCCAGCGTCGTCCGGGTTAGGGGAGGGTTTGGCCCAGCGTCGTCTGGGTTAGGGGAGGGTTTGGCCCAGCGTCGTCCGGGTTAGGGGAGGGTTTGGCCCAGCGTCGTCCGGGTTAGGGGAGGGTTTGGCCAGCTGGGATTTCCTTGTCACATCACGTTCTAGCGACTCCTTGTGCCTGCATGCTGACTTTGGTCACCAGCTGAATGGTGTTTCCTCCAACATATTGGTGCGGCTGGCTTCCGGGTTAAGCGAGCAGTGGGTCAAGAAGCAGCAGGGTTGTGTTTTAGAGGATGCGTGGCTCTCGACCTTCGCCTCTCCCAAGTCCGTACGTGAGTAGCAGCGATGGGACAAGACTGTAACTACCAATTGGATATCATGAAAAAGGGTTTAAACAAACTAAAACAGTGGTAATCAAAGGCTATAAGAGAATTACAGTGTACTTGTCTTATACAGTATACAGAATTACGATCTATTTTCCTCTCTTGTCTTATACATTATTACAGTATAATGATCTATTTTCCTCTCTTGTCTTTGACTGTTTCTTTAAGACTCAGCTGAGAACCTGGCAGTAACACTTGGCCATAGAAATTAAAGTGATCACTTCGCATGACGACACCACTCGTGTTTTTAACACAGCTGAAGTGTCTGAGCAGGAGATCATGAAAAACTCCAAGGGACAGGATGTGTATAGCAATGACCCCGCCCTCCTGAAGAAAAACTCCAGAACCCTGTGTGCTCTTCAGTCACTCATCTGGTCCGTCTGTCAATTAAAGAAGCGGTGTTCCCTGACAACTGGAAATCTGCTGTCATAACACCAATCGTCAAGACTGAAGATCCAACTGATGTGGCCATTTATAGACCCATCAGCATTCTCCCAATCATGACCAAGGTGGTAGAAAACATGGTGGCAACCAACTAATAGTCCACCTAAACTCAGGTCTCTCTCCTCTCCGTCCAATGCATGAAATCATGTCTAAACTTGACAAATGTGGAGTTGTGGGAGCTGTTTTCCTGTATGTAAAGAAAGTGTTCAACACAGTGAACACAAATGTGTTGCTATTCAAACTGCCACAACCTATCAGCCAGTCCAAACAGACGGACGGATTCCCACCTGAACCAAAAAAACAAACCAATGCACCAAAATCAAACTGTTAACTCCTGCTGACCTGCTGACCAAAATGCAGATGTACGCAGTCTCTGAATGGCCTTAAGTGGCCCAGGCAGAGCCCGGACTTGAAACCGATTGAAACCGATTCTATAACTGATTCTGGGAGTGCGGTCAAACATGAAAATAGCTGTGCAGCGACGCTCCCCATCCAACCTGATAGAGCGTGAGAGGGTCTGCAGAGAAGAACGCTGCCATATCATAACCTCTGCTGATTCTGCCCACTCTGACTTTGGCCCTTGTCTCCAGTCCCACGTCTCATCAGTCCTGCAACTCCCCTCTCTCCAGCTTCAGCCTCCGGACCTGCTTACCCAGTCCCAACTCCCCTCTCTCCAGCCTCAGCCTCCGGACCTGCTGACCCAGTCCCAACTCCCCTCTCTCCAGCCTCAGCCTCCGGACCTGCTTACCCAGTCCCAACTCCCCTCTCTCTAGCCTAAGCCTCCGGACCTACTTACCCAGTCCCAACTGTCCATGCCAAGACAAAGCAACAGGCTACTCGTAAACTTACAGCAGCAATAGACGAAATAGCTGACTTGTTGGAGTACTCATGAGTAACATAACAAAAACTGCCTCCATGTATTTCCCCATCAGGAACAGTAAGACCCATCAGCCTGAGGTAACTGTTAAGGGACAGAGGATTGAGAAGGGGTCACATTTTAAATGATTAGGAGTAACAGTTGACTATAACCTGTCCTTCATAAAACTAATAAGAAAGTATATGGAACAGTCAAAGGCAACTTGAGATTGAGATATATCTATATACTGTATATATATATATATATATAGATATATATATATACTGTATATATATATATATATATATATATATATATATAGAGAGAGAGAGAGAGAGAGAGAGAGAGAGACAAGGCAATAAGTGCCTTCTATGCCATCAAAAGGAACATAAAATTCGACATACCAATTAGGATCTGGCTAAAAATACTTGAATCAGTCATAGAGCCCATTGCCCTTTATGGTTGTGAGGTCTGGAGTCCGCTCACCAACCAAGAATTCACAAAATGGGACAAACACCAAATTGAGACACCAAATAATGCATGCAGAGCAGAATTATGCCGACACTGCTAATTATCAAAAGCCTGTTAAAAGCTAATTATCATAAGCTAATTATCAAAAGCCAAAATCCTGTTTCCATTATCATTCTTGAGATGTTTCCACAACTTGATTTGAGGCCACCTGTGGTAAATTCAATTGATAAGACATGATTTGGAAAGGCACACACCTGTCTCTATAAGGTCCCACAGTTGACAGTGCATGTCAGAGCAAAAACCAAGCCTTGAGGTTGAAGGAACCACCGACACTCTTCCTAGAGCTGGCTGCCCGGCCAAACAGAGCAATAAGGGGAGAAGGGCCTTGGTCAGGGAGGTGACCAAGAACCCAATGGTCACTCTGACAGAGCTCCAGAGTTCCGCTGTGGAGATGGGAGAACCTTCCAGAAGGACAATCATCTTTGCAACACTCCACCAATCAGGCCATTATGGTATAAGGGCCAGATGGAAGCCGCTCCTCAGTAAAAGGCACATGACAGCCAGCTTGGAGTTTGCCACAAAACATCTAAAGGACTCTCAGACCATGAGAAACAAGATTCTCTTTGTCCTGAATGCCAAGTGTCACGTCTGGAGGAAAGCTGGCACCATCCCTACGGTGAAGTACGGTGGTGGCAGCATCATGCTGTGGGGATGTTTTTCAGCAGCAGGGACTGGGAGACTAGTCAGGATCGAGGGAAATCTGAACAGAGCAAATTACAGAGAGATCCTTGATGAAAACTTGCTCTAGAGTGTAAGTAGACAGCCAAGACAATGCAGGAGTGGCTTTGGGACAAGTCTCTGAATGGCCTTAAGTGGCCCAGGCAGAGCCCGGACTTGAAACCGATTGAAACCGATTCTATAACTGATTCTGGGAGTGCGGTCAAACATGAAAATAGCTGTGCAGCGACGCTCCCCATCCAACCTGATAGAGCGTGAGAGGGTCTGCAGAGAAGAACGCTGCCATATCATAACCTCTGCTGATTCTGCCCACTCTGACTTTGGCCCTTGTCTTCAGTCCCACGTCTCATCAGTCCTGCAACTCCCCTCTCTCCAGCTTCAGCCTCCGGACCTGCTTACCCAGTCCCAACTCCCCTCTCTCCAGCCTCAGCCTCCGGACCTGCTGACCCAGTCCCAACTCCCCTCTCTCCAGCCTCAGCCTCCGGACCTGCTTACCCAGTCCCAACTCCCCTCTCTCCAGCCTCAGCCTCCGGACCTACTTACCCAGTCCCAACTCCCCTCTCTCCAGCCTCAGCCTCCACACCTGGCTTCCTGCAACCCGCCCAAGCTTCCAATGGTCTGCATCCCATCTTCCCCCTGTTTTTCAATAAATACCTTGGTTACCTCATCCCAGTCTCCTCGTCTGAGTCTGCTCTTGGGTTAACCTGTTCTGCTCCGCGTGACAGAATAAAGTGATTCTGACTCTGACTCTGACACACACACACACACACACACACACACACACACACACACACACACACACACACACACACACACACACACACACACATACACACACACACACACACACACACACACACACACACACACACACACACACACACACACACACACACACACACACACACACACACACACACACACACACACACACACACACACACACACTAGACAGAGTTGTCCTTGCTAGTGCTGCCCAATCGATGGTGACTTGGCTTTGGGTTGCATAGGATAAACAGACAAGGGAGATTGAGATAGCTCTGGGGCTAAGATTGATGTGTGTGTATGTGTGTGTTCATTTGAGCTTGTGTGTGTGTGTGTGTGTTGCTCCGGGCTAACATTGATGTGTGATTAAAGATAGTGTAACTTTCCTGAACCATGAGTGAGATCGTTGACGCTTGGCTAATTGCCCTGGAGAAATCAATGGCCAAGTGTAGACTAGTTATATGGGCCTCAGGATTACAGCAGTAGGCTACAGCGACACCAGGATGATAGTATGAGTGTCTATGTACTGTATAATATACCTTTCAGCTATGTACTCTATAATATACTGTCAGCTATGTACTCTATAATATACTGTCAGCTATGGACTCTATAATATACTGTCAGCTATGTACTCTATAATATACATTTCAGCTATGTACAGTATAGTATACCTTTCAGCTACAGTATGTACTGTATAATATACCTTTCAGTTATGTACAGTATAGTATACCTTTCAGCTATGTACTGTATAATATACTGTCAGCTATGTACTCTATAATATACTGTCAGCTATGTACTGTATAATATACCTTTCAGCTATGTACTGTCAGCTATGTACTGTACAATATACTGTCAGTTATGTACATACAGCACCAGTCAAAAGTTTGAACACACCTCCTCATTCAAGGGTTTTTCTTTCTTTATTATATTTTCTACATTGTAGAATAATAGTGAAGATATCAAATCTATGAAATAACACATGTGGAACCATGTAGTAACCAAGAAAGTATTACTATTTATATTTTAGATTCTTCAAAGTAGCCACCCTTTGCCTTGATGAAAGCTTTGCACACTCTTGGCATTATCTCAACCAGCTTCATGAGGCAATTACCTGGAATGCATTTCTATTAACAGATGTGCCTCATGGGGAATGCTGAGCACTTGTCGGCAGCTTTTCCTTCCCTCCGTGGTCCAACTCATTCCAAACCATCTCAATTGGGTTGAGGTCGGGTGATTGTGGAAGCCAGGTCATCTGATGCAGCACCATCACTCTCCTTCTTGATCAAAAATCCCTTACACAGCCTGGATGTGTGTTTTGGGTCATTGTTCTTTAGAAAAACAAGTGATAGTCCCACAAAGCGCAAACCAGATGGGATGGCATATCGCAGCAGAATGCTGTGGTAGCCAGTTAAGTGTGCCTTGAATTCTAAATATATCACAGGCAGTGTCACCAGCATAACACCCCCACACCATCACACCTCCTCCTCCGTGCTTCATGGTGGGAACCACACATGCCGAGATCATCCGTTCACCTACTCTGCATCTCACAAAGACACAGCGGTTGGAACTAAAAATCTCAAATTTGCACTCATCAGACCAAAGGACAGATTTCCACCAGTCTAATGTCCATTGCTCATGTTTCTTGGCCCAAGCAAGTGTCTTCTTATTATTGGTGTCCTTTAGTAGTGGTTTCTTTGCAGCAATCGACCATGAAGGCCTGATTCAGTCTCCTCTGAACAGTTGATGTTGAGATGCCTCTGTTACTTGAACTTTGTGAAGCATTTATTTGGGCTGCAATTTCTGAGGCTGGTGACTCTAATGAACATATCCTCTGCAGCAGAGGTAACTCTGGGTCTTCCTTTCCTGTGCGGTCCTCATGAGAGCCAGTTTCATCATACCACAGCAGAGGTAACTCTGGGTCTTCCTTTCCTGTGCGGTCCTCATGAGAGCCTGTTTCATCATACCACAGCAGAGGTAACTCTGGGTCTTCCTTTCCTGTGCGGTCCTCATGAGAGCCTGTTTCATCATAGCAGAGGTAACTCTGGGTCTTCCTTTCCTGTGCGGTCCTCATGAGAGCCTGTTTCATCATAGCAGAGGTAACTCTGGGTCTTCCTTTCCTGTGCGGTTCTCATGAGAGCCTGTTTCATCATACCACAGCAGAGGTAACTCAGGGTCTTCCTTTCCTGTGCGGTCCTCATGAGAGCCTGTTTCATCATACCACAGCAGAGGTAACTCTGGGTCTTCCTTTCCTGTGCGGTCCTCATGAGAGCCAGTTTCATCATAGCAGAGGTAACTCTGGGTCTTCCTTTCCTGTGCGGTCCTCATGAGAGCCTGTTTCATCATACCACAGCAGAGGTAACTCTGGGTCTTCCTTTCCTGTGCGGTCCTCATGAGAGCCAGTTTCATCATACCACAGCAGAGGTAACTCTGGGTCTTCCTTTCCTGTGCGGTCCTCATGAGAGCCAGTTTCATCTTAGTGCTTGATGGTTTCTGTGGTGGTCCTCATGAGAGCCTGTTTCATCTTAGTGCTTGATGGTTTTTGCAACTGTATTGGAAGAAACTTGCAAAGTTCTTGACATTTTCCATTTTGAATGACCTTCACATCTTAAAGTAATGATGGACTGTCGTTTCTCTTTGCTTATTTTAGCTGTTCTTGCCATAATATGGACTTGGTCTTTAACCAAATCTTCTGTATACCACCCCTACCTTGTCACAACACAACTGATTGGCTCAAACGCATTAAGAAGGAAAGAAATTCCACAAACTCACTTTTAACAAGGCACACATGTTAATTGAAATGCATTCCAGGTGACTACCTCATGAAGCTGGTTGAGAGAATGCCAAGAGTGTGCAAAGCTGTCATCAAGGCAAAGGGTGGCTACTTTGAAGAATCTCAAATATAAAATATATTTTGATTTCTTTAACTACGTGATTGGTTACTACATGATTCCATATGTGTAATTTCATAGTTTTGATGTCTTCAGTATTATTCTACAATGTAGAAAATATTTAAAATATATAGAAACACTGTATAATATATTGAGACTAATATACATATGGAATAGATTGATGGATTAGATTGATGCTTTGTTGATCCCTGAAGAGAAGGTTAAATACTATAGTTCCCAAATGCTTGGGATTTGGCTCAGCTGGCCAATGTGGTGTTGATTCGAACCGATACAAGCGCCTCATGGAGTAATGACTTGATTGTTCTGTGGAACAGAACAATTAGAATGTTTGGCTGGTGTTCTCCGATCTCAGAACATCTGCTCTTAGTGAATCATCCTTTGTAATCAGTAATCTGGAGCCATTTGATCATTCCATAAACAAGACGACACACACACACACACACACACACACACACATTTTTCTAATCAATTTAGCCTAGATCAGCAGTAAAGCCAATAACATTATTTTTTCCAGCGGTTCTATTCCACAACCTCTGATTTTCAAGGACTTTTCATCACCACAGTGTCACGCCCTGGCCATAGAGAGGCTTTTATTCTCTATTTTGGTTAGGCCAGGGTGTGACTAGGGTGGGCATTCTGTGTTCTTTTTTCTACGTTTTGTATTTCTTTGCTTTTGGCCGGGTATGGTTCTCAATCAGGGACAGCTGTCTATCGTTGTCTCTGATTGGGAACCATACTTAGGTACCTCTTTCCCACATGGGTTTTGTGGGTAATTTTCTGTATTGTTAGTTTCCTTACAGAACTGTTCGGTTTCCTCTTTGTTGTTTTTTGTTCTAGTGTTCTGATTTTAATAAAATATCATGAACATGTCTCACGCTGCGCCTTGGTTCAGTCATTCACAGGAAGAGGATCGTTACACACAGTGTTTTTGATGTCATGACATTGTGGAATAGAATATAGATCCTGCGGAGGGATAAGTAGATAAATAAAGCAGTGATTTGCCTGTGAAGGTGCCGTGATATATCAGTGAGGAGTTTAGACAACCGCAGGCTCCGTTAACCAGAACTACTTGAATCAACATGAAGACGGTAACGGGCTGTTAGCAGTCAGGCAGCAAGTCAACGTGATACTGGAAACAGCTAGGGCAGGTGTGTGTGTGTGTGTAGATTTGTGTGTGTGTGTTTGTGTTAGAACGTAGAGAATCAGCAGTTTAACAAGAACAGAACAATCTCACAGAACAATCTGTAAGTCTGTAATAGTGAGGAATCTTCGTATAGAGTTTGGATTATTAATTATAATTACAAACAAACACACACGCACACACACACACACACACAGAGGCCTTGCTTGTTTCCATGGGGGGTCAGACTACTTCATGTGCCAGTTATGACTACTTCCTGTGTGTGGCGGGGGTGTGTGAGCGAGAGTGAGAGAGAGAGAGAGAGAGAGAGTGAGAGTGACAGAGAGAGAGAAATAAAGGGAGAGAAAGAGAGTGTGTATGAGAGAAAGAGAGTGATAGAGTGAGAGAGAGTGATAGAGAGAGAGAGAGTGATAGAGAGAGATCGAGAGAGAGAGAGAGATAGAGATAGAGATAGAGAGAGTGAGAGTGACAGAGAGAGAAATAAAGAGAGAGAAAGAGAGTGTGTATGAGAGAAAGAGAGTGATAGAGCGAGAGAGAGTGATAGAGAGAGATCGAGAGAGAGAGAGAGAGAGAGAGGATGAGAGTGTGTATGAGAGAGAGAGAGAGAGAGAGAGAGAGAGAGAGAGAGAGAGAGTGACAGAGAGAGAGCAAGAGAAAGAAAGTGTGTATGAGAGAGAGACAGAGAGAGAGAGACAGAGAGAGAGAGAGAGAGAGAGAGAGAGAGAGAGAGAGAGAGAGAGTGACAGAGAGAGAGCAAGAGAAAGAGAGTGTGTATGAGAGAGAGAGAGAGAGAGAGAGAGAGAGAGAGAGAGAGAAAGGGAGGGTTGGCAGGGGAGGAGATGTTTCAACTGGTTCTCCTCATGGTGTTGTTGTGTTACCCCTTTCCTTCACTCAGTTACCAAAGGCGCCCTCTTTGAACCACACTCGACCAAAAACAAAGAAATAGAAAACATAGAATGCCCATCCAAATCACACTCTGACCTAACCAAATAAATAAATAAAATAGTTCACTAAGGTCAGGGCGTACCCCAAAGGTGCGGACTCCGGCCGCAGAACCTGACCCTATAGGGGAGGGTCCGGGTGGGCATCTATCCTCGGTGGCGGCTCCTGTTCGGGACGTAGCCTCTGCTCCGCACGCTGATCCCTCCGCTTCCGTGGAACCGGACCGCGGACCGCTGCCGGAGGCTCCGGATCACTGCCGGAGACTCCGGACTGGGGACCGCCGCCGGAGGCTCCGGACCACTGCCAGAGACTCCGGACTGGGGACCGTCGCTGGAGGCTCTGTGCCATGGATCATCGCTAGAGGCTTCGTACGTGGAGCCGGAACAGGTCTCACCGGACTGAGGAGACATACTGGAAGGCAGGTGCGTGGAGCTGCCACAGGGCTTACCAGGCTGGGGAGACATACTGGAGGCCTGGTATGTAGAACTGGAACAGTTCTCACCGGACTAGGGGCGATGCACTGGAAGCCTGGTGCGTGGAGCAGGCACAGGATACACTGGGCCGTGGAGGCACACTGGAGGTCTCGAGCGTAGAGCTGGCACAACCCGTCCTGGCTGGTTGCCCACTTCCGGCCGGCAAATGCGGGTCGCTGGCACAGAGCGCACCGGCCTGTGAATGCTCACTGGAGACACAGTGCGCATCACCGCATAACACGGTGCCTGACGGGTCACATGCTCCCTACGGTAAGCATGACATAACCAATCTCCCCCTGTGCGCCCCCACAATTTATTTTTTTAGCTGCCTCTCGGGCTTCTGTGACCGGGTCTTGTCCCCTACCCTAATCTCCTCCCCGGTCCAGCTCGGGGGCACTATTTTTATGTTTGGAAAAATAACGTTCCCAAAGTAAACGGCCTATTTCTCAGGACCAGATGCTAGAATATGCATATAATTGACAGATTAGAATAGAAAACACTCTAAAGTTTCCAAAACTGTCAAAATATTGTCTGTGAGTATAACAGAACTGATATTGCAGGCGAAACCCTGAGGAAAATCCAATCAGGAAGTGACTCTTATTTTGAAACCCTTCTGTTCCTATGCATGCCTATCCTCCATTTAAAGGGATATCAACCAGATTCCCTTTTCTATGGCTTCCCTAAGGTGTCAACAGTCTTTAGACATAGTTTCAGGCTTTTATTTTGAAAAATGAGCGAGAAAGATCAAGTGGATAGGTGGGAGCTCTCAGAGTGAGTTTTTGCGCACCAGAGTAAAGCCGCCATTGTTCCTCCCGCTGTTATTGAAAAACCTACACACTCGGTTGATATTTTATCAAATATATATATTTTAAAAACTACCTGAGGAATGATTATAAAAAACGTTTGACATGTTTCTGTGGACATTATGAAGACTATTTGGAATTTCCGTCTGCGTTGTCGTGACCGCTCTTTCCTGTGGATTTCTGAACATAACGTGACAAACAAACGGAGGTATTTTGGGTATAAAAATAACATTTATGGAACAAAAGGAACATTTGCTGTCTAACTGGGAGTCTCGTGAGTGAAAACATCCGAAGATCATCAAAGGTAAACGGTTAATTTGATTGCTTTTTTGATTTTCGTGACCAAGCTTCCTGATGCTAAGTGTACATAATGCTATGCTAGGCTATCGATAAACTTACACAAACGCTTGTATTGTTTTCGCTGTAAAGCATAATTTCAAAATCTGAGACGACAGGTGGATTAACAAAAGGCTAAACTGCGTTTTGCAATATTGCACTTGTGATTTCATGAATATTAATATTTTTTTAGTAATATTATTTGACTGTTGCGCTATGCTATTTCAGCGGTTGCTGACGAAAATGATCCCGCAACAGGGATGGGTAGCGTCAAGAAGTTAACGTTTTAAACTCAATGACAACAAGAGGTCATTTACAATTGAAATGTATTAAGTGTAAGAAAGTATTTCCTTTCCTTTTTATTTGAAAGTATTTTTACCACCGCTGGTTATGTATCGTGTATGCCTCTGAAGGAAGGGAACACACTCCATCTCGTGACCTTCGTGGGTACTAACACGATTGCCATGGCAGCGAGTTGTGATGCTTTTGATTTGCCCCCCCCCCCCTGCTATAGCCATGATGACTCAGCCAAGGCACAGATACGTCCTGCTGCAGCCCAGCTTCCTAAAATAGCACACTGCCAGTCTGACACACACACACACACACAGACACACACACCCACGCACACAGACACCCACCCACACACACACACACACACACACACACACACACACACACACACACACACACACACACACACACACACACACACACCCACGCACACAGACACCCACCCACACACACACACACACACACACACACACACACACACACACACACACACACACACACACACACACACACACACACACACACACGCTGGTGTGCTACGGTATTGTACGTGTGTGTGTGTTTGTGCAGGCTGCTTCATTCAGTAGGTGTGAACCCCCCAGCTGGTACCTACTGTTAGGAGAACAAGCATGAAAGGAGAAAAGAGCTGGTTAGATTAAGAAATGTTTGGAATCAGAAGGCATCTTTCTTTTCATTTCCCTTTCCCTTTTCAAATCAAAGCAAATCAAATTGTATTAGTCACATGCGCCAAATACCACAGGTATTACAGTGAAATGCTTACTTACATACAAGCCCTTAACCAACAATCCAGTTGTGCATCTTATTGATGTGTGTGTGTGTGTGTGTGTGTGTGTCTTTTCTGTCAGCTATCCTCCTCCTCTACCCAGTGTCCTCCTCCTCTACCCAGTGTCCTCCTCCTCTACCCAGTGTCCTCCTCCTCTACCCAGTGTCCTCTCCTCTACCCAGTGTCCTCCTCCTCTACCCAGTGTCCTCTCCTCTACCCAGTGTCCTCCTCCTCTACCAAGTGTCCTCTCCTCTACCCAGTGTCCTCTCCTCTACCCAGTGTCCTCTCCTCTACCCAGTGTCCTCCTCCTCTACCCAGTGTCCTCCTCCTCTACCCAGTGTCCTCCTCCTCTACCCAGTGTCCTCCTCCTCTACCCAGTGTCCTCTCCTCTACCCAGTGTCCTCTCCTCTACCCAGTGTCCTCTCCTCTCCATCAAGCCCTAGGCAACAAGATGGCGGGAACCCATCAATGTACCCGCTACGGGTCACCTCCTGGGGATTATATTTCTTGCTGATGACACTAGGACCCGCCAGATTCTCTTGCTGTCCCCTATCTCCATCTGAATGTTTATGAATTGACCTTGACCTTTAACCTTCTGTTATTCCCACAAACTAGCCACGTACAGTATCTCTGCAGCTCATGTCAGCTGATCGCTTTGCTTTCCCAACAGCGTACACTTGAATAGCCAATTTTCACCAATTACTGTTTTCATCCAGGCCAATTGATAGCTGGTTATGTCTGATGCTCTAAGGGCGTGAGGGCCATGGTGAATTGAGGACCTGCCCCTCCCCCTCTGCCTCCCTCTACATTCCACTGACTCTCTCTACCTCCCTCTGCCTCTCTCTACCTCCCTCTGCCATCCTCTGCCTCTATCTACCTAACACTGCCATCCTCTGCCCCCTTCTACCTTCCTCTGCCTCCCTCTACCTTCCCTCTGCCATCCTCTACCTCCCTCTGCCATCCTCTGCTTCTCTCTACCTCCCTCTACCTCCCTCTGCCATCCTCTACCTCCCTCTACCTCCCTCTGCCATCCTCTACCCCCCTCTACCTCCCTCTGCCATCCTCTACCTCCCTCTACCTCTCTCTACCTCCCTCTGCCTCTCTCTACCTCCCTCTGCCATCCTCTGCCTCTCTCTACCTCCCTCTGCCATCCTCTGCCTCTCTCTACCTCCCTCTGCCATCCTCTGCCTCCCCCTGCCTCTCTCTACCTTCCACTGTCTCCCTCTGCCTCTCTCTACCTTCCACTGCCTCCCTCTGCCTCTCTCTACCTTGCACTGCCTCTCTCTACCTTCCACTGCCTCTCTCTACCTTCCACTGTCTCCCTCTGCCTCTCTCTACCTTCCACTGTCTCCCTCAGCCTCTCTCCACCTTCCACTGTCTCCCTTTGCCTCTCTCTACCTTCCACTGTCTCCCTCAGCCTCTCTCTACCTTCCACTGCCTCTCTCTACCTCCCACTGCCTCTCTCTACCTCCCTCTGCCTCCCTCAGCCTCTATTTACCTTCTTCTTCTTCTTCCCTCTACCTCCCTCTACCTCCCTCTACCCCCTCTTCCTCGCTCTACCTTCATCTTCCCCCCTCTACCTCCCTCTACCCCTCCTCTTCTTCTTTTTCTACTGATAAGCTAGACTGGAGGGGATGCCCTCTCACTCTGACAGGACACCACTGATAAGCTAGACTGGAGGGGAAGCCCTCTCACTCTGACAGGACACCACTGATAATCTAGACTGGAGGGGATGCCCTCTCACTCTGACAGGACACCACTGATAATCTAGACTGGAGGGGATGCCCTCTCACTCTGACAGGACACCACTGATAATCTAGACTGGAGGGGATGCCCTCTCACTCTGACAGGACACCACTGATAATCTAGACTGGAGGGGAAGCCCTCTCACTCTGACAGGACACCACTGATAATCTAGACTGGAGGGGAAGCCCTCTCACTCTGACAGGACACCACTGATAATCTAGACTGGAGGGGAAGCCCTCTCACTCTGACAGGACACCACTGATAATCTAGACTGGAGGGGAAGCCCTCTCACTCTGACAGGACACCACTGATAATCTAGACTGGAGGGGAAGCCCTCTCACTCTGACAGGACACCACTGATAATCTAGACTGGAGGGGAAGCCCTCTCACTCTGACAGGACACCACTGATAATCTAGACTGGAGGGGATGCCCTCTCACTCTGACAGGACACCACTGATAAGCTAGACTGGAGGGGAAGCCCTCTCACTCTGACAGGACACCACTGATAATCTAGACTGGAGGGGAAGCCCTCTCACTCTGACAGGACACCACTGATAATCTAGACTGGAGGGGAAGCCCTCTCACTCTGACAGGACACCACTGATAATCTAGACTGGAGGGGAAGCCCTCTCACTCTGACAGGACACCACTGATAAGCTAGACTGGAGGGGAAGCCCTCTCACTCTGACAGGACACCACTGATAATCTAGACTGGAGGGGAAGCCCTCTCACTCTGACAGGACACCACTGATAATCTAGACTGGAGGGGAAGCCCTCTCACTCTGACAGGACACCACTGATAAGCTAGACTGGAGGGGAAGCCCTCTCACTCTGACAGGACACCACTGATAATCTAGACTGGAGGGGAAGCCCTCTCACTCTGACAGGACACCACTGATAATCTAGACTGGAGGGGAAGCCCTCTCACTCTGACAGGACACCACTGATAAGCTAGACTGGAGGGGAAGCCCTCTCACTCTGACAGGACACCACTGATAAGCTAGACTGGAGGGGATGCCCTCTCACTCTGACAGGACACCACTGATAAACTAGACTGGAGGGGATGCCCTCTCACTCTG
>NC_092150.1:83318344-83348344 GCF_045791955.1 Oncorhynchus clarkii lewisi
ACAAGGTGTTTTTCCCACAGAACTGCCGCTCACTGAATGTGTTTCGTTTATCGCACCATTCTCTGTAAACTCTAGAGAATGTAGTGTGTAAAAATCCCAGGAAGGCAGCTGTTTCTGAGATGCTGGAATCACCATGTGTGGCATCAACAATCAGACCACTGGAATCACCATGTGTGGCATCAACAATCAGACCACAGTCAAAGTATCTTAGATTACGCATCTTGCCCATTCTAATGTTAGGTCGAACAACAACTAAAGCTCTAATCTATATACTCTATATATTGAGTTGTAGGCAGCCACATGATTCCCCGTTTGAATGAAACCTTCCTTGATGAGCTAAATCAGGTCTGTAAAGCTGATGGCATGACCTATGTCATTTTGTTGCATAATGTCATGTTCCACCAGGCTCAAATGGTGCAAGCATGGTTTCAGGCCCAACCACAATTTACATCCCTGTACTCACCCCCATACTCTTCTTTCCTTAACCCGATTGAGGAATTTTTCTCCACATGGAGGTGGAAGGTATATGACAGGCGCTTTTTACAGTAAGCCAGGTGAGGAACACTGCAGTGATGTTTTACAGTAAGCCAGGTGAGGAACACTGCAGTGATGTTTTACAGTAAGCCAGGTGAGGAACACTGCAGTGATGTTTTACAGTAAGCCAGGTGAGGAACACTGCAGTGATGTTTTACAGTAAGCCAGGTGAGGAAGACTGCAGTGATGTTTTACAGTAAGCCAGGTGAGGAACACTGCAGTGATGTTTTACAGTAAGCCAGGTGAGGAACACTGCAGTGATGTTTTACAGTAAGCCAGGTGAGGAACACTGCAGTGATGTTTTACAGTAAGCCAGGTGAGGAACACTGCAGTGATGTTTTACAGTAAGCCAGGTGAGGAACACTGCAGTGATGTTTTACAGTAAGCCAGGTGAGGAACACTGCAGTTGAAGTTTTACTGTAGTTTTTTTTATTTTTTGAAGCTATTTTTGCTTTGATTCAAGGAAACCTATGTTGTGATTTTATTGTATTTCATCAATACATTTCATATTTTGTTCAATGATTCCACTGTGTCTGTAGTATTCTCTCTACTAGTCCTTGTACAGTGATGTATTTACGTATAGTACCATAATGAAACATGTATCACATATTTTGAACTACAATATTTAATGATTGTACGAACAACTACACAGGGAAACTACCGGTATGTTGTGTGTGGGTGATCTAAATGAATGTTCCTATGGTATTTCATGATAAATGAGTTATTTGAACCGATGATTCTGCAAGTGCAAGGTTTCTTTAAAGATATGAATTCACAATGCAATGTTTTGAACATTGGACAGCCTGTTACAAGTAATGACCGTTATGAGTTTTGTGTCTAGGGTTTTGAAAAATGACCACAAGGTTCTGAAATTAGTGCCAAAGTATTTGTAAAAAACTGTCAAGTGTTTGAGGGACGCAATGGGTGTATAGACAGAGATGCTTTGGTGTGAACACAGCTCTCATTAGTCATGTTCTCAGCTCCTCCACTGTTGGTCCCAAACTTTCTATATCCTGTAACGATTGTCCTCTTCTTCTGACGAGGAGTAAGAGAGGTCGGACCAATGTGCAGCGTGGTAAGTGTCCATTTTAATACATAAAACTGAACACTACAAAAACACAAAATAACAACGTAAATGAACAAACGAAAATCGAAACAGTCCCGTGTGGTACAAACACAGACACAGGAAACAATCACCCACAACTCAAAAGTGAAACCAGGCTACCTAAGTATGGTTCTCAATCAGGGACAACGAATGACAGCTGCCTCTGATTGAGAACCATACCAGGCCAAACACAGAAATCCCAAATCATAGAAAAAGGAACATAGACAACCCACCCAAACTCACGCCCTGACCATACTAAAACAAAGACATAACAAAAGCACTAAGGTCAGAACGTGACAGTACCCCCCCCCCCCCCCAAAGGTGCGGACTCCGGCCGCAAAACCTGAACCTATAGGGGAAGGTCTGGGTGGGTGTCTGTCCGCGGTGGCGGCTCTGGCACGGGACGTGGACCCCACTCCACCATAGTCTGTCTCCGCCTCTTTAACCGCCTCCGTGGCCTCTTTAGAGCGGCCACCCTCGCCGCCGACCTCGGACCCAAGCCACGGGTCCCGAATGGACGGGAGATTCCGGCAGCACTGGACGGACGGGAGATTCCGGCAGCTCCGGAGTGAAGGGCAATTCCGGCTACGCCGGAGTGATGGGCGATTCCGGCAGCTCCTGGCTGACGGGCGGCTCTGGCAGCTTCTGACTGACGAGCAGCTCTGGCAGCTCCTGACTGACGGACGGCTCTGGCAGCTCCTGACTGACGGACGGCTCTGGCAGCTCCTGACTGACGGGCGGCACTGGCAGCTCCTGACTGACGGGCGGCTCTGGCAGCTCAGGACAGACGGGCGGCTCTGGCAGCTCAGGGCAGGCGGGAGACTCTGGCAGTTCAGGGCAAACGGGAGACTCTGGCAGCTCAGGACAGACGGGAGACTCTGGCAGCTCAGGACAGACAGGAGACTCTGGCAGCGCTGAACAGGAGGGAGACTCTGGCAGCGCTGGATAGGCGGGAGACTCTGGGAGCGCTGGACAGGAGGGAGACTCTGGCAGCGCTGCACAGGAGGGAGACTCTGGCAGCGCTGGACAGGCGGGAGCACCTGTAGGGAGGAGACGGAGAGACAGCCTGGTGCGGGGGGCTGCCACCGGAGGGCTGGTGCGTGGAAGAGGCACCGGATAGACTGGACCGTGGAGGCGCACTGCAGGTCTCGAGCACCGAGCCTGCCCAACCCTACCTGGCTGAATGCTCCCCGTAGCCAGGCCAGTGTGGCGAGGTGGAATAGCCCGCACTGGGCTGTGCTGGCAAAACGGGGACATCACGCGTAGGGCTGGTGCCATGTACTCCGGCCCGAGGAGACGCACTGGAGACCAGATGCCCTGATTTTTGGGTCTGCCTCTCGGTCTTCCAACCGCGCTGCTGTGCTGCCTCCTCATACCACCGCCTCTCGGCTTTCGCTGCCTCCAGCTTTGTCTTGGGGCGGTGATACTCTCCCAGCTGTACCCAGGGTCCCTTGCTATCCAGGATATCCTCGAAAATCCAGGAGTCTGGAGATCGTTGCTGCTAACCGTTACCACACTGCTTGGTCCTTTGGTGGTGGGTGATTCTGTAACGGCTATCTGTGGTGGAAGAATGTGAGGACCAATGCGCAGCGTTGTAAGTGTCCATTTTAATACATAAAACTGAACACTACAAAAATAGAAAAATAACAACGTGAATGAACAAATGAAAATCGAAACAGTCCTGTGTGGTACAAACATACTAAAACAAACCCTAACCATAACCAATACTAAAACAAAGACATAACAAAATAACTAAGGTCAGAACGTGACATATCCAGAGTGTCTATCAAACAACTTTCTATATCCAGACTGTGTCTATCAACCAACTTTCTATATCCAGAGTGTGTCTAGCAAACAACTAGCAATCGGCCTATGTGTCTATGTGTGAGTCTGTGTGTGAGTCTGTGTGTGTGAGTTTGTGTGTGTGTCTGTGTGTGAGAGTCTGTGTGAGAGTCTGTGTTTGTGGCTGTGTGTGTGTGTTTGTGTGTGTGTGTGGCTGTGTGTGAGTCTGTGTGTGTGTATATGTGTATATATGTGTGTCAGTCTGTGTGTGAGTCTGTGTGTGTGAGTCTGTGTCTGTGTATGTGTGTGTCTCTGTGTGTGTGATTCTGTGTGTGTGTGTGTGTCTGTGTGTGAGTCTGTGTGTGTGAGTCTGTGTGTGTAAGTCTGTGTGTGAGAGTCTGTGTGAGAGTCTGTGTTTGTGGCTGTGTGTGTGTGTGTGAGTCTGTGTGTGTGTATATGTGTATATATGTGTGTCAGTCTGTGTGTGAGTCTGTGTGTGTGAGTCTGTGTCTGTGTATGTGTGTGTCTCTGTGTGTGTGAGTCTGTGTGTGTGTGTGTGTGTGTGTGTGTGTGTCTGTGTGTGAGTCTGTGTGTGAGTCTGTGTGTGTATATGTGTGTATATGTGTGTCAGTCTGTGTGTGAGTCTGTGTGTGTGTATATGTGTGAGTCTGTGTGTGTGAGTCTGTGTCTGTGTATGTGTGTGTCTCTGTGTGTGTGTGTCTGTGTGTGAGTCTGTGTCTGTGTATGTGTGTGTCTGTGTATGTGTGTGTCTCTGTGTGTGTGAGTCTGTGTGTGAGTCTGTGTGTGTGTGTCTGTGTGTGTGTATGTGTGTGAGTCTGTGTGTACCAAAGTGGGGTTTTACCCAAACCTTCTAAATCCAGAGTATGTCTAGCATAACTACCAATTTTTCTCTCTGCCTCTCCCTCACTCCACATTTAGCTAGTGCAGAGTCTTACACCACTACCGTTACCAACGCTGTGTTCTTATATAGTGACAGTGTAACGTAATGTGTGCCCGTGCTTATTCCACAAATATCTAGAATTGAGTGACAGTTGATATCCGAAATGGCCTGTGTTAGAGTGTTTGTGATATGTTGGTTATGTGTTGGCACAAGTATCACTGCCTGAATTACACATAGCTACTGTATGACTGTCTGGATTAGACGTGGTTACTGTATGACTGTCTGGATTAGACATGAGTACTGTATGACTGTCTGGATTAGACATGGCTACTGTATGACTGTCTGGATTAGACATGGCTACTGTATGACTGACTCCCAAGTTACACTCTTTTCCTAAATTTGTGCATTGCTTTTGACAAAAACCCAATTGACTCTGGTCAAGATTTGTCCATTTGAGATGTACCCTGTGTTTTACTAACCACAGTGATATATGGTGGTGTCACCAACTATGACCTCATGAAGGAGCTGCCATAGCATAAACACCTGTTCATCTGTCTGTTGGCAGAGATCCTGGTACATGATACATCTGTCTGTCTGTTGGCAGAGATCCTGGTACATGATACACATGTCTGTCTGTTGGCAGAGATCCTGGTACATGATACACATGTCTGTCTGTTGGGAGACATCCTGGTACATGATATGTCTGTCTGTCTGTTGGCAGATATATTGGTACATGATACACATGTCTGTCTGTTGGCAGAGATCCTGGTACATGATACACCTGTATGTCTGTTGGGAGAGATCCTGGTACATGATACATCTGTCTGTCTGTTGGCAGAGATCCTGGTACATTATATGTCTGTCTGTCTGTCTGTTGGCAGAGATCCTGGTACATGATTCACCTGTCTGTCTGTTGGCATAGATCATGGTACATGATTCACCTGTCTGTCTGTTGGCAGAGATCCTGGTACATGATACGTCTGTCTGTCTGTTGGCAGAGATCCTGGTACATGATACATCTGTCTGTCTGTTGGGAGAGATCCTGGTACATGATACACCTGTCTGTCTGTTGGCAGAGATCCAGGTACATGATACACATGTCTGTCTGTTGGGAGAGATCCTGGTACATGATACATCTGTCTGTCTGTTGGCAGAGATCCTGGTACATGATATGTCTGTCTGTCTGTTGGCAGAGATCCTGGTACATGATACACCTGTCTGTCTGTTGGGAGAGATCCTGGTACATGATACATCTGTCTGTTTGTTGGCAGAGATCCTGGTACATGATATGTCTGTCTGTCTGTTGGCAGAGATCCTGGTACATGATACACCTGTCTGTCTGTTGGGAGAGATCCTGGTACATGATACATCTGTCTGTTTGTTGGCAGAGATCCTGGTACATGATACATATGTCTGTTTGTTGGCAGAGATCCTGGTACATGATACATATGTCTGTGTGTTGGCAGAGAGGCATTAGGGGGTCAGGTGATCAGGTGGGTTTGCTATCCCTGTCTGTCTGTTGGCAGAGAGGCATTAGGGGGTCAGGTGATCAGGTGGGTTTGCTGTCCCTGTCTGTCTTTCTCAGTCTCTTCATGCCTCTTTCACTCTTCTTTGTTCTCTCCCTTCTATACCTCTCTTGTTTCCCTCTCACTCTCAGTGTGTGTGTGTGTGTGTGTGTGTGTGTGTGTGTGCGCGCGCGCACTGTGTGCGTCTATATGATTCATCAAATAATTGGGCAGTGACTCATCAGACTCTGGTGACATCAGGAGGGGAACAAGGGACGTCAGCCTAGCGTTGTGTTGACAGTGACAAATCACCGTATTTGATGACAAAAATAACGACAAAACAAACAGGACAATCAGGATGCACGTCCAGACTTTTCTTTGCTCCGGGAGGCGGGCACGGACAGGCACGGACGGGCACAGGGTAATGAATACGTCCTGCCTTGGGGGTTTAAAGTTATGTGTCTTTATTAGCAAAGAGGCACCCCGTTGGCATCGGAACGGAATATCAAGTCTCAGAACAGATGTATTTTTCAAAGAAGAAGAATGTCTAGTGAATATTTACACCAACCTTAGAAAACATGAACAAACCTTCAACATCCTGCAACCAAAACATGCAATCAGCAACTTCCTACATGATGTCATCTTTATTAACGGCACCCAACTTTGCTTCCAAGTTGTCCTTCATGCTGTCTAAAGTATGTTGTTGACCACTACTGTGCGGTGTTTCAGTCTGTTGTGTAGGATGAGGGAGTGTTTGAAGGGAAGAAGAGGGTGTTTCAGTCTGTTGTGTAGGATGAGGGAGTGTGTGAAGGGAAGAAGAGGGTGTTTCAGTCTGTTGTGTAGGATGAGGGAGTGTGTGAAGGGAAGAAGAGGGTGTTTCTGTCACACCCTGACCATAGTTTACTTTGTATGTTTCTATGTTTTGGTTGGTCAGGGTGTGATCTGAGTGGGCATTCTATGTTACATGTCTAGTTTGTCCAGTTCTATGTTCGGCCTGATATGGTTCTCAATCAGAGGCAGGTGTTCGTCATTGTCTCTGATTGGGAACCATATTTAGGTAGCCTGGGTTTCACTGTGTTTGTGGGTGATTGTTCCTGTCTATGTGTTTTCACCAGATAGGGCTGTTTAGGTTTTCATTACGTTCTTTATTTTGTAGTGTTTGTATTGATTCGTGTTTTACGTTTGGTTATTAAACATGGATCGCAATCTACACGCTGCATTTTGGTCCGACTCTCCTTCACATACAGAAAACCGTTACAGAATCACCCACCACCAACGGACCAAGCAGCGTGTCAACAGGCAGCAACAGCAGCGAAAAGAGGAGATACATAGTAAGGATTTCTGGACATGGGAGGAAATCCTCGACGGGAGAGGACCCTGGGCTAAACCAGGGGAGTGTAGCCGCATCAAGGTGCAGCAGGAGAAGGAACAGAGGCAGCAGCAGCAGGAGCAGCTGCAGTGGGAGAGGCTGCACCACCTGGAGAAATGGACATGGGAGGAGGAACTGGACGGTAAAGGACCCTGGGCTCAGCCTGGAGAATATCGCCGCCCCAAGGAAGAACTGGAGGCGGCGAAAGCTGAGAGGCGCAGATATGAGGACGCAGCACGACGTAGCGGATGGAAGCCTGAGAGGCAGCCCCAAAAATTTCTTGGGGGGGGCTAACAGGGAGTATGGCTACGCCAGGTAGGAAACCTGGGCAGACTCCCTGTGCTTACCGGGGGGCTAGAGAGACCGGACAGGCACCGTGTTATGCAGTGGTGCGCACGGTGTCTCCAGTGCGGGTGCATAGCCCGGTGCGGTATATTCCAGCTCCGCGTGTCGGCGGGCTAGATTGAGCGTCGAGCCTAATGCCATGAAGCCGGCTCTACGCAGCTGGTCCCCAGTGCGTCTCCTTGGGCCGGCTTACATGGCACCAGCCTTGCGCTTGGTGTCTCCGGTTCGCCTGCATAGCCCAGTGCGGGCTATTCCACCTCGCCGCACTGGCAGGGCGACCGTGAGCATTCAACCAGGTAAGGTTGGGCAGGCTCGGTGCTCAAGAGCTCCAGTGCGCCTGCACGGTCCGGTTTTTCCAGTACCACCTCCACACCCCAGCCCTCCGGTAGCAGCTCCCCGCACCAGGCTTCCTGTGCGTGTCCTCGGCCCAGTACCACCAGTGCCAGCACCACGCATCAGGCCTACAGTGCGCCTCGCCTGTCCAGCGCTGCCAGAGCCTTCCTCCTCTTCAGCGCTGTCGGAGTCTCCCGCCTGTTTAGCGCTGTTAGAGCCTTCCTTCTCTACAGCGCTGCCGGAGTCTCCCGCCTGTTCAGAACTGCCAGTTTGCAAGGAGCTGCCAGTTTGCAAGGAGCTGCCAGTTTGCAAGGAGCTGCCAGTTTGCAAGGAGCTGCCAGTCTGCAAGGAGCTGCCAGTCTGCAAGGAGCTGCCAGTCTGCATAGAGCTGCCAGTCTGCATAGAGCTGCCAGTCTGCAAGGAGCTGCCAGTCTGCAGGGAGCTGCCAGTCTGCAAGGAGCCGCCAGAGCTGCCAGTCTGCAGGATGCCGCCAAAGCTGCCAGTTTGCAAGGAGCCGCCAGAGCTGCCAGTCTGCAAGGAGCCGCCAGAGCTGCCAGTTAGCATGGAGCAGCCAGAGCCGCCAGTCAGCATGGAGCAGCCAGGGCCGCCAGTCAGCATGGAGCAGCCAGGGCCGCCAGTCAGCATGGAGCAGCCAATCAGCATGGAGCAGCCAGAGCTGCCAGTCAACCAGACTCTTCCAGATCTGCCAGTCGACCAGACTCTTCCAGATCTGCCAGTCGACCAGACTCTTCCAGATCTGCCAGTCGACCAGACTCTTCCAGATCTGCCAGTCGACCAGACTCTTCCAGATCTGCCAGTCGACCAGACTCTTCCAGATCTGCCAGTCGACCAGACTCTTCCAGATTCTCCAGTCAGCCAGGATCTGCTAGATCCAACTACCTGCCTGGGCTTCCTCTCAGTGCTGAGCTTCCTCTCAGTGCTGAGCTTCCTCTCAGTGCTGAGCTTCCTCTCAGTGCTGAGCTACCCATCAGTCCCGAGCTACCTCTGTCCCGAGCTGCCCCTCTGTCCCGAGCGGTCATTAAGGAGGGTATAACCTATCTAGGGACGCTAAGGAGGTGGACTAAAACTATTATGGAGTGGGGTCCACGTCCAGCGCCAGAGCCGCCACCGCGGACAGATGCCCACCCAAACCCTCCCCTATTGGTTCAGGTTTTGCGGCCGGAGTCCGCACCTTGGGGGGGGGGGGTACTGTCACACCCTGACCATAGTTTACTTTGTATGTTTCTATGTTTTGGTTGGTCAGGGTGTGATCTGAGTGGGCATTCTATGTTACATGTCTAGTTTGTCCAGTTCTATGTTCGGCCTGATATGGTTCTCAATCAGAGGCAGGTGTTCGTCATTGTCTCTGATTGGGAACCATATTTAGGTAGCCTGGGTTTCACTGTGTTTGTGGGTGATTGTTCATGTCTATGTGTTTTCACCAGATAGGGCTGTTTAGGTTTTCATTACGTTCTTTATTTTGTAGTGTTTGTATTGATTCGTGTTTTACGTTTGGTTATTAAACATGGATCGCAATCTACACGCTGCATTTTGGTCCGACTCTCCTTCACATACAGAAAACCGTTACAGTTTCAGTCTGTGGTGTAGGATGAGGGAGTGTTTGAAGGGAAAAAGAGGGTGTTTCAGTCTGTTGTGTAGGACGAGGGAGTGTGTTTGAAGGGAAGAAGAGGGTGTTTCAGTCTGTTGTGTAGGACGAGGGAGTGTGTTTGAAGGGAAGAAGAGGGTGTTTCAGTCTGTTGTGTAGGACGAGGGAGTGTGTTTGAAGGGAAGAAGAGGGTGTTTCAGTCTGTGGTGTAGGATGAGGGAGTGTTTGAAGGGAAAAAGAGGGTGTTTCAGTCTGTTGTGTAGGACGAGGGAGTGTGTTTGAAGGGAAGAAGAGGGTGTTTCAGTCTGTTGTGTAGGACGAGGGAGTGTGTTTGAAGGGAAGAAGAGGGTGTTTCAGTCTGTGGTGTAGGATGAGGGAGTGTTTGAAGGGAAGAAGAGGGTGTTTCAGTCTGTGGTGTAGGACGAGGGAGTGTGTTTGAAGGGAAGAAGAGGGTGTTTCAGTCTGTGGTGTAGGATGAGGGAGTGTTTGAAGGGAAGAAGAGGGTGTTTCAGTCTGTGGTGTAGGATGAGGGAGTGTGTGATGGGAAGAAGAGGGTGCTTCAGTCTATGTTGTGTAGGACGAGCGACTGTGTGTTTGAAGTGAAGCAGAGGGTGTTTCAGTCTGTTGTGTAGGATGAGGGACTGTGTGTTTGAAGGGAAGCAGAGGGTGTCAAAAGGTGAGTCTGGAGGAAGACGGAGAATATTGGGAAAGGGATCAGTGGTTCAGGCTGATGATAGATACACAGAGATCAGTGATGCCTCCCCTCCCATGCTGATCAATCACAACCCCACAGGCAGAAAAGGAGAAGAGGTGGAGGAAAGGAGAGGGTGGAGAGAGAGAGAGAGAGAGAGAGAGGGAGAGAGAGAGAATATTTGACTATGTGTTAGTTTTTGATCGTTTTTGGATGATTTGACATTTGACTTTAAATTGTCATTTTGACCAAGCATTGACAGTGTGCCCTCGACTGCAGGACACCTCAATTGATTTGACTCACATTACATGATTCTTTATTTTCCTTTCCACTAGACCCTCTTCGGTCTCAGTTGTGTGTCACAATAAGGCAATTAGCTCTGTACTGACTGTTCTGACTGATGCTACATAGGTATTTATAGTAAAACATTGACCTCAGCTGTGGTGTACTGAGTACAACCCTATAGCCCTCAATGTCCTTGGATGATCGTCACGCTAACCTTAACAACGTCAAGCCATCCATACACACCCGCCCACCGCCCAAACACTCTAAAAGATGTTTCCCCTACTTGAATAATGTAACAATTTCCCCTAGAAAAAACTATGTTTGTGTTTTATCTTCTGTAGGCTCTCTATTTCTCTCTCTCCCTCTACTCCCTCTCTTTCTCTCTCTCCCTCTACTCCCTCTCTTTCTCTCTCTCCCTCTACTCCCTCTATTTCTCTCTCTCCCTCCACTCCCTCTCTTTCTCTCTCTCCCTCTACTCCCTCTCTTTCTCTCTCTCCCTCTACTCCATCTCTTTCTCTCTCTCCCTCTACTCCCTCTCTTTCTCTCTCTCCCTCTACTCCCTCTCTTTCTCTCTCTCTATCTCTAGTCAATGTCTCTCTCTTTCTCTCTCTCCCTCTACTCCCTCTCTTTCTCTCTCTCTGTCTCTAGTCAATGTCTCTCTCTTTCTCTCTCTCCCTCTACTCCCTCTCTTTCTCTCTCCTTCTACTCCCTCTCTTTCTCTCTCTCTATCTCTAGTCACTGTCTCTCTCTTTCTCTCTCTCCCTCTACTCACTCTCTTTCTCTCTCTCTATCTCTAGTCACTGTCTCTCTCTTTCTCTCTCTCCCTCTACTCCCTCTCTTTCTCTCTCTCTGTCTCTAGTCACTGTCTCTCTCTTTCTCTCTCTCCCTCTACTCCTTCTCTTTCTCTCTCTCTGTCTCTAGTCACTGTCTCTCTCTTTCTCTCTCTCCCTCTACTCCCTCTCTTTCTCTCTCTCTGTCTCTAGTCACTGTCTCTCTCTTTCTCTCTCTCCCTCTACTCCCTCTCTTTCTCTCTCTCTGTCTCTAGTCACTGTCTCTCTCTTTCTCTCTCTCCCTCTACTCCCTCTCTTTCTCACTCTCCCTCTACTCCCTCTCTTTCTCTCTCTCTATCTCTAGTCACTGTCTCTTTCTCTCTCTCTATCTCTAGTCACTGTCTCCCTCTTTCTCTCTCTCTTGCTTTTCCGCCCAAAATAGAGTGCAGAAGAAGGCTGTTGCTATGGTGATACATTCACTGGCGTTGCCGGGACATTTTTAGCCATGCAATTCATGGGGGATTTAGCTCGCTATAACTTTCTGTAATTTCCATTCTAATTATATCACTGGGCTACCACAAGGGGTAAACAATATGGACGTCAGAGAGGGGGCTCAAACATACGTCTCTCTCTCTCTCTCTCTCTCTCTCTCTCTCTCTGTCTCTCTCTTTCTCTCTCTCTCTTTCTCTCCCTCTCTCTCTCTCTCTCTCTCTCTCTCTCTCTCTCTCTCTCCCTCTCTCTTTCTCTCTGCCTCCCTTTCTCTCTTTCTCTCTGTCTTTCTCTCTTTCTCTCTGTCTTTCTCTCTTTCTCTCTTTCTCTCTGTCTCTCTGTCTGTCTGTCTTTCTTTCTTTCTTTCTGTCTCTCTTTCTCTCTGTCTCTCTGTCTGTCTGTCTTTCTTTCTGTCTCTCTTTCTCTCTCTCTCTTTCTTGCTCTCTCTTTCATTTTCTCTCTTTCCCTTTCTCTCTCTCTTTCTCTCCAGTTTCAGTTTTAGGGCTTTATTGGCATGGGAAACATGTTTACATTGCCAAAGCAACTGAAATAAAAAGGAAACAGTACATTTTACACTCACAGAAGTTCCAAAATAATAAAAACATTTAGAATGTCATATATTGTCTATATACAGTGTTGTAATGATGTGCAAATAGATAAAGTACAAAAGGGAAAATAAATAAGCATAAATATGGGATGTTGTCAAGGCTGTGGGGAACTGATGAAAGGAGTCAGGAGCAGGAGAGCTGAGATGTGTGGACAATGTATTTAATACAAGATACACCAGTATAAACACAATTCTACGGTGCAGGAAAAATACCGGTACCACGACATAAACGGGTGTAAAATACAATACCCGGCAACAAAATACCAGCCGTCAGAAACAGCCTGAGCAATATAACAAACACACACACAAACATGGGGGAAACCAGAGGGTTAAATAATGAACATGTAATGGAATAATTGAAAACAGGTGTGTAGAAAAACAAAGACAAAACAAATGGAAAATTAAAAATGGATCGGCGATGGCTAGAAGGCCGGTGACGTCGACCGCCAAACCCCGCTCGAACAAGGAGAGGGACCGACTCCGGCGGAAGTCGTGACAGTTGTATTTACAATGGTGTTTGTTCTTCACTGGTTGCCCTTTTCTTGTGGCAACAGGTCAAAATATTGCTGCTGTGATTGCACACTGTGTTATTTCACCTAATAGATAAGGGAGTTAATCAAAATTGGATTTGTTTCTTTGGATTTTTTTCTAATTCTTTGTGGATCTGTGTAATCTGAGGGAAATATGTGTCTCCAATATGGTCATATATTTGGCTGAAGGTTATGAAGTGCAGCTCAGTTTCCACCTCATTTTGTGGGCAGTGAGCACATAGCCTGTCTTCTCTTGAGAGCCAGGTCTGCCTATGGCAACCTTTCTCAATATCAAGGCTATGCTCACTGAGTCTGTACATAGTCAAAGCTTTCCTTAATTTGGGGTCAGTCACAGAGGTCAGGTTTTCAGTGGTCACTCTCTGTTTACGGCCAAATAGCATTCTAGTTTGCTCTGTTTTTTGGTTAATTATTTCCATTGTGTCAAGTAATTATATTTTTCTTTACTCCTCATTTGTTTGGGTGTAAGTTGTGTTGCTGTCCTGGGGCTCTGTGGGGTCTGTTTGTGTTTGTGAACAGAGCCCCAGGACCAGCTTGCTTAGAGCACTATTCTCCAGGTTCATCTCTCTGTAGATGATGGCTTTGTTATGGAAAGTTTGGGAATCGCTTCCTTTTAGGTGGTTGTTGAATTTACCGGCTCTTTTCTGGATTTTGATAATTAGCGGGTATTGGCCTAATTCTGCTCTGAGTGCATTATTTGGTGTCTCTCTTTCTCTCTCTCTATGTTGTTCTTGCCCCAACACTGATTGAATAGAAAGAGAGTGTGTGTTCCAGAGCTCGTGCATGCATGTATGTTTGCATGCATGTGTGTTTGCATGCATGTGTGTACAAACGAACAGAGAGCTTTGTAGCATAATTTTGTGATCAACTGAAAGATGAGATAAGCTGACGTCTCATTGAGGCTGGTTCCAGTTATCACACAGGAACAGCAGAGGGTCTGTCCTATTATGGAGAATACAGCCTGTCATTACACATCTGTTATCATTCCTTTACACTAATATCCAACAAATCTGCTTTCAAATATTATTTGAAATCGTTTAAAATACGTTATCTGGGCTTGATTGAGCTTGCCTAGCGCAGTGGATTAATATAACATAAAACAAAACTGCAGAACCCTCCAGTATAGCACTCCAGGCAGGCTAAAGCAAAATGATTCTAAACATTTGAAAGATTTCAGATAGTATTTGGACCCATGTCTGACAGACGTCTGTGTCTTGTCCAGCAGTCATTTCTTTTGTATGAGACTGAAGGACCTGGTTCCTACTGTATCCCACCCTTCAACACATCCTTCACCACATCCTTAGCCACTAACTACCTAGTTAGATAACATGGAGACGATTAGTACAGGAAGTATTTACCCAAGTGAAAGATTATTCAAAAAGTGTTGTGTTTAATCATTCATAAACTTCAAAGGGCTCCTTATTGAACTTCATGAATAAAGCAACACCTCGATCAAGCTTTGTGTTTTACAGCAAACTACCAGAATAGGTAGGGCAAAAAAGTATTTAGTCAGCCAACAATTGTGCAAGTTCTCCCACTTAAAAAGATGAGAGAGGCCTGTATTTTTTTATCATAGGTACACTTGAACTATGACAGACAAAATTCTATTTTTTTTATAGGATTTTTAATGAATTTATTTGCAAATTATGGTGGAAAATAAGTATTTGGTCACCTACAAACAAGCAACATTTCTGGCTCTCACAGACCTGTAACTTCTTCTTTAAGAGGCTCCTCTGTCCTCCACTCGTTACCTGTATTAATGGCACCTGTTTGAACTTGTTATCAGTATAAAAGACACCTGTCCACAACCTCAAACAGTCACACTCCAAACTCCACTATGGCCAAGACCAAAGAGCTGTCAAAGGACACCAGAAACAAAATTGTAGACCTGCACCAGGCTGGGAAGACTGAATATTCAATAGGTAAGCAGCTCGGTTTGAAGAAATGAACTATGGGAGAAATTATTAGGAAATGGAAGACATACAAGACCACTGATAATCTCCCTCGATCTGGGGCTCCACGCAAGATCTCACCCAGTGGGGTCAAAATGTTCACAGCAAATATCCCAGAACCACACGGGGGGACCTAGTGAATGACCTGCAGAGAGCTGGGACCAAAGTAACAAAGCCTACCATCAGTAACACACTATGCCGCCAGGGACTCAAGTCCTGCAGTGCCAGACGTGTCCCCCTGCTTAAGCCAGTACATGTCCAGGCCCATCTGAAGTTTGCTAGAGAGCATTTGTATGATCCAGAAGAAGATTGGGAGAATGTCATATGGTCAGATGAAACCAAAATATAAATTTTTGGTAAAAACTCAACTCGTCGTGTTTGGAGGACAAAGAATGCTGAGTTGCATCCAAAGAACACCATACCTACTGTGAAGCATGGGGGTGGAAACATCATGCTTTAGGGCTGTTTTTCTGCAAAGGGACCAGGACGACTGATCCGTGTAAAGGAAAGAATGAATGGGGCCATGTATCGTGAGATTTTGAGTGAAAACCTCCTTCCACCAGCAAGGGCATTGAAGATGAAACATGGCTGGTTCTTTCAGCATGACAATGATCCCAAACACACCGCCCGGGCAACGAAGGAGTGGCTTCGTAAGAAGCATTTCAAGGTCCTGGAGTGGCCTAGCCAGTCTCCAGATCTCAACCCCATAGAAAATCTTTGGAGGGAGTTGAAAGTCTGTGTTGCCCAGCAACAGCCCCAAAACATCACTGCTCTAGAGGAGATCTGCATGGAGGAATGGGCCAAAATACCAGCAACAGTGTGTGAAAACCTTGTGAAGACATACAGAAAACGTTTGACCTCTGTCATTGCCAACAAAGGGTATATAACAAAGTATTGAGATAAACTTTTGTTATTGACCAAATACTTATTTCCCACCATAATTTGCAAATAAATTCATAAAAAATCCTACAATGTGATTTTCTGGATTTTTTTTCTCATTTTGTCTGTCATAGTTGAAGTATACCTATGATGAAAATTACAGGCCTCTCTCATCTTTTTAAGTGGGAGAACTTGCACAATTGGTGGCTGAGTAAATATTTTTTTGCCCCACTGTATATATATTATATATATATATATATATACATACAGAGAGAGAGAGAGAGAGAGAGAGAGAGATAGAGAGAGAGAGAGAGAGAGAGAGAGAGAGAGAGAGATTAACCTGGAGAAGAGACTTCTAAGCAAGCTGGTCGTGGGGCTCTGTTCACAAACACAAACACACCCCACAGAGCCCCAGGACAGAAACACAATTAGACCCAAACAAATCAGGAGAAAACAAAAAGAGAATTACTGGACACAATGGAAATAATTAACCAAAAAACAGAGCAAACTAGAATGTTATTTGGCCTTAAACAGTGAGTACAGAGTGGCAGAATACCTGACCACTGTGACTGACCCCAAATTAAGCAAAGCTTTGACTATGTACAGACTCAGTGAGCATAGCCTTGCTATTGAGAAAGGTCGCCATAGGCAGACCTAGCTCTCAAGAGAAGACAGGCTATGTGCTCACTGCCCTCATGAGGTGGAAACTGAGCTGCACTTCCTAACCTCCTGCCCAATGTATGACCATATTAGAGACACATCTTTCCCTCAGATTACACAGATCCACAAAGAATTAGAAAAAACAAATCCAATTTTGATAAACTCCCATATCTTTTAGGTGAAATACCACATTGTGACATCACAGCAGCAAGATGTGTGACCTGTTGCCACGATAAAAGGGCAACCAGTGAAGAACAAACACCATTGTAAATACAACCCATATTTATGTTTATTTATTTTCCCCTTTGTACTTGAACTATTTACACATAATATGACATTTGAAATGTCTTTATTATTTTGGATATTTTGTGAGTGTATTGTTTACTGTTCATTTTTATTGTTTATTTCACTTTTGTTTATTATCTACTTCACTTGCTTTGGCAATTTAAACATATGCTTCCCATGCCAATTAAGCCCTTAAATTAAATTGAATTAAATTGAGAGAGAGAGAGAGAGAGAGAGATGAAGATAGACAGACAGAAGGACAGACAGAAGCACAGACACACTACACACCACAACATCTTGTATTTTCTGGTGTCATTTTATGCCTCATTAGTATCTTGGATGTTCATTAAACATGGCTTCCCCTCAACAGCAGTGGCTCGGCAAACTCATTACAGGTCTGGGAGCTAGCGTTATGCTAACAAACTCATTACCACATCTCAGCCTGCATGGGAACTAGCGCTATGCTAACACCCAGGATAATGTCAGAACTGGGCTAGCATGGGGTATATACATTGGCTATGATTACACTTAGTTCTAGTCAACTCTTTTGGCAAAAAAACATGTGAATAAGTACAATTAGCCAACCAGATTTACAGTAGACCTAATTTACTCTCTCATGAGGAACGAATACAGACAATTGTGCTTGAATATAACCAACCATATCTCTGTGTTTTCAATCCAGGGAAAAGGTTTTGGAGGGAGTACTTCCCAGTCTCATTGAGAAAACGTTCTGCTTATGCTACGTCCTCGTATGAGACTCTAATGACATGTTATGTGACCACGCTTTAATGTCACTGCTTTCTGAACGGAAAGGTTCGAACTGCTTTCTGAACTGAAATCTCCCCCTTTCAATTCAATTCCAGGGGCTTTATTAACATGGGAAAATATGTTAACATTGCTATAGCAAGTGAAGTAGATTATATACAAAACTGAAATGAACCACTTCCTCTCTCTCTCCCACTGTCCCCTTCTTCCTCTCTCTCTCTCTCTCTCTCTCTCTCTCTCTCTCTCTCTCGCTCTCAATTCAATTCAAGGAGCTTTATTGGCATGGGAAACATTTGTTAACATTGCCAAAGCAAGTGAGGTAGATAATATACAAAAGTGAAATAAACAATACAATTAACAGTAAACATTACACATACAGAAGTATCAAAACTATAAAGACATTGCAAATGTCATATTATATATATATATATATATATAGTGTTGTAACAATGCACAAAAGGTTAAAGTAAATAAGCATAAATCTCTCTCCCTCTCCCCCACTGCCCCCTTCTTCCTCTCTCTCCCCCTCTCTCTCTCCCACTGCCCCCTTCTTCCTCTCTCCCCCCCACTCTCTCTCTCTCCCACTGCCCCCTTCTTCCTCTCCCCCCCCCTCTCTCTCTCCCCCACTGCCCCCTTCTTCCTCTACTTCTCTATCTCTCTCTCTCTCTCTCTCTCTATGCCCACATTATCTCTCTCTGTCTCTCTCTTGCCCCCTCTCTCTATCTCTCGCTCTCTCCCTCCACCCCCCCACCCCCTCTATCTCTGCCAGCTATTTTATTGTCTGTTTCAACTGTAACACAATCCAGACTTGCCTAGTCTGACCAAGATTTTCCCAGTACAAAGGATGAGGAACATGTGTCAACTTGTACAAACAAGTTCAATGTGCCTTAAGTGTTATTTTCATCAATGGCTTTGTAACTTAGCATTGTGCAGTGGAGCTACAAAGCCTTGCTAAGTAACTCTGTGTTGGTGGACTGGGAAGTCTGTACCTGTTGTATCCTGATGTCAACTAGGGTTGTTCTAGTCCAGGGTTAGTCCAGGGTTACTAGGGTTATTCTAGTCCAGGGTTACTAGGGTTATTCTAGTCCAGGGTTACTAGGGTTATTCTAGTCCAGGGTTACTAGGGTTATTCTAGTCCAGGGTTACTAGGGTTACTAGGGTTATTCTAGTCCAGGGTTACTAGGGTTACTAGGGTTATTCTAGTCCAGGGTTACTAGGGTTACTAGGGTTATTTTAGTCCAGGGTTACTAGGGTTATTCTAGTCCAGGGTTACTGGGGTTATTCTAGTCCAGGGTTACTAGGGTTACTAGGGTTATTCTAGTCCAGGGTTACTAGGGTTACTAGGGTTATTCTAGTCCAGGGTTACTAGGGTTACTAGGGTTATTCTAGTCCAGGGTTACTAGGGTTACTAGGGTTATTCTAGTCCAGGGTTACTAGGGTTATTCTAGTTATTCTATGTTAACATTCAAACCTTCCATTGGAATCATTTACATGTAGATCATTGACCTTTTGCCCATATTGAAGGGCAACCATAGATTAGTGACAATGTTAAGAGTAAATGTACCTTCAAAATACAAAAAAACAGGGAGCGCTGCTTTGGTGTCAAGTATGAAGACAAAGAGAGGTGTTCATCGGTGAACTCGGAATAACTTAAAGCGACCAAATAAAGTTGCAGCTGTGTAAAAACATCAGACTTGAAAAAATCCACAGATTTAGATTTGTTCAAGTTTGAAGTTTCATTATAAGGAAATGTATATTCCGGGCACCATGCATGGTTGGCAAATGCCTGGCAAATGCTTGGCAAAATGTTTGGAAAATGCTTGGCATTGTTGGCAAAGTTCCCACTCTAAATTCTATGAACTTTTGTTCCCATAATTATTAGTTCTGTCTAACTTTGAGGATGATATGTCCATTAAACGAGAGTATTTTTTGGAACCACAGACACATTCACAGCGCATTGAATATATTAGAATTGCCTCTCTCTATTCCTTTCCCTCTCTCACTTAGTGGACACTACTCCAGGGAGAAACTCCACAAATAATTAACATTCATTTTGGCTTCCTTTTATTTGTACACATCAACATCAAAGGTATGTGTGCCTCTCTGGGGAAGATGCAGCTTAAGTATCAGCACTCGCTTTGACTGATTTTAGTTAGAGCTAGCTGTCTTGTCAATGATCTGTATCTTTCAGTTAGAGCTAGCTGTCCTGTCACTGATCTGTATCTTTCAGTTAGAGCTAGCTGTCCTGTCACTGATCTGTATCTTTCAGTTAGAGCTAGCTGTCTTGTCAATGATCTGTATCTTTCAGTTAGAGCTAGCTGTCCTGTCACTGATCTGTACCTTTCAGTTAGAGCTAGCTGTCCTGTCACTGATCTGTACCTTTCAGTTAGAGCTAGCTGTCCTGTCACTGATCTGTACCTTTCAGTTAGAGCTATCTGTCCTGTCACTGATCTGTATCTTTCAGTTCGATCCAGCTGCCCTGCCAATGTCCATACCTCATCGCATGGAAGTACCACAGAAAGCACACACACACACACACACACACACACACACACACACACACACACACACACACACACACACACACACACACACACACACACACACACACACACACACACACACACACACACACACACACACACACACACACACACACACACACACACACACACACAGAGGAAGGGAAAGAAAGACAAACAGCATCACAAAAAATCCAGTCAGTGGGGTAGACCATTAAATCCAGTCAATTGTTGAGCCCATTAAATCCAATCAGTGGGTGAGCCCATTATATCCATTCAGTGGGTGAGCCCATTATATCCATTCAGTGGGTGAGCCCATTAAATCCATTCAGTGGGTGAGCCCATTATATCCATTCAGTGGGTGAGCCCATTAAATCCATTCAGTGGGTGAGCCCATTATATCCATTCAGTGGGTGAGCCCATTATATCCATTCAGTGGGTGAGCCCATTAAATCCATTCAGTGGGTGAGCCCATTATATCCATTCAGTGGGTGAGCCCATTATATCCATTCAGTGGGTGAGCCCATTATATCCATTCAGTGGGTGAGCCCATTATATCCATTCAGTGGGTGAGCCCATTAAATCCATTCAGTGGGTGAGCCCATTAAATCCATTCAGTGGGTGAGCCCATTAAATCCAATCAGTGGGTGAGCCCATTATATCCATTCAGTGGGTGAGCCCATTAAATCCAATCAGTGGGTGAGCCCATTAAATCCAGTCAATTGTTGAGGCCATTACATCCAATCAGTTGGTGAGCCCATTAAATCCATTCAGTGGGTGAGCCCATTAAATCCAATCAGTGGGTGAGCCCATTAAATCCAATCAGTGGGTGAGCCCATTATATCCATTCAGTGGGTGAGCCCATTAAATCCAATCAGTGGGTGAGCCCATTAAATCCAATCAGTGGGTGAGCCCATTAAATCAAATCAGTTGGTGAGCCCATTAAATCCAATCAGTGGGTGAGCCCATTAAATCCATTCAGTGGGTGAGCCCATTAAATCCAATCAGTGGGTGAGCCCTTTATATCCATTCAGTGGGTGAGCCCATTAAATCCAATCAGTGGGTGAGCCCATTAAATCCAGTCAATTGTTGAGGCCATTAAATCCAATCAGTGGGTGAGCCCATTAAATCCATTCAGTGGGTGAGCCCATTAAATCCAATCAGTGGGTGAGCCCATTAAATCCAATCAGTGGGTGAGCCCATTATATCCATTCAGTGGGTGAGCCCATTAAATCCAATCAGTGGGTGAGCCCATTATATCCATTCAGTGTGTGAGCCCATTAAATCCAATCAGTGGGTGAGCCCATTAAATCCAATCAGTGGGTGAGCCCATTAAATCCAATCAGTTGGTGAGCCCATTAAATCCAATCAGTGGGTGAGCCCATTAAATCCAATCAGTGGGTGAGCCCATTATATCCAATCGGTGGGTGAACCCATTAAATCCAATCAGTGGGTGAGCCCATTAAATCCAATCAGTGGGTGAGCCCTTTATATCCATTCAGTGGGTGAGACCATTAAATCCAATCAGTGGGTGAGCCCATTAAATCCAGTCAATTGTTGAGGCCATTACATCCAATCAGTGGGTGAGCCCATTAAATCCATTCAGTGGGTGAGCCCATTAAATCCAATCAGTGGGTGAGCCCATTAAATCCAATCAGTGGGTGAGCCCATTATATCCATTCAGTGGGTGAGCCCATTAAATCCAATCAGTGGGTGAGCCCATTATATCCATTCAGTGTGTGAGCCCATTAAATCCAATCAGTGGGTGAGCCCATTAAATCCAATCAGTGGGTGAGCCCATTAAATCCAATCAGTTGGTGAGCCCATTAAATCCAATCAGTGGGTGAGCCCATTAAATCCAATCAGTGGGTGAGCCCATTATATCCATTCAGTGGGTGAGACCATTAAATCCAATCAGTGGGTGAGCCCATTAAATCCAGTCAATTGTTGAGGCCATTAAATCCAATCAGTGGGTGAGCCCATTAAATCCATTCAGTGGGTGAGCCCATTAAATCCAATCAGTGGGTGAGCCCATTAAATCCAATCAGTGGGTGAGCCCATTATATCCATTCAGTGGGTGAGCCCATTAAATCCAATCAGTGGGTGAGCCCATTATATCCATTCAGTGTGTGAGCCCATTAAATCCAATCAGTGGGTGAGCCCATTAAATCCAATCAGTGGGTGAGCCCATTAAATCCAATCAGTTGGTGAGCCCATTAAATCCAATCAGTGGGTGAGCCCATTAAATCCAATCAGTGGGTGAGCCCATTATATCCAATCGGTGGGTGAACCCATTAAATCCAATCAGTGGGTGAGCCCATTAAATCCAATCAGTTGGTGAGCCCATTATATCCAATCGGTGGTTGAGACCATTAAATCCAGTCATTGGGAAGAGATGCTTTTCATATTTATTTTCTGAGAATGTCCTAATGTCCAGTAATCGATGAGTGTGCCTTAAGATAGGATCTGTGTCCCAGATGGAACCCCGTTCCCTATAGTGCCCTGGTCAAAAGAAGTGCACTATATCGGGAATAGAGCGCCATTTGGGACGTAGCCAAGATATTGCCTTCCTGGAGAGGACTGCAGGGTTAATGGGACTACAGCATTCACATACCACTAATCAAAAACCACACGCACTCAGGATCAATGACCTCCATCAATTAATGATCAGGAATCCAGCTTGGCCTATTTCTCTCTCTTATCGCTCTCTCCCTCTCTCTTCTCTTTCCTTTCTCTCACTGATCTAGAAGGAGATTGTTAATGGACCTGGATGTGATGACCATTGAAGATTAAAACACACAGGAATCCTTAGCATACCATCTCTCTTTCCACATTTCTCTCCATTTATTTCTCAATGTCTCTCTCCATTCACCTCTCTGTTCTTTCTTTCTTTCTTTCTTTCTTTCTTTCTTTCTTTCTTTCTTTCTTTCTTTCTTTCTTTCTTTCTTTCTTTCCCTCCCTCCCTCCCTCCCTCCCTCCCTCCCTCCCTCCTTCTCTCTGCCCTCTGTTGTGAGGATAAATGTGTCTTTCCATGTGCCTGTTCCAGGCCCCAGTTATAAAGACATAATAAAGCCAGTCTGCTCCACAAAGGTTACAGTGATCTACAGCCCTCTCTGTGCCATAGAGGTCAACCTCTCTCAATGGGCAGCACTTATACACACACACAAACACACAAACTCACACAGCCCGTCTGAACGATGCTCTTAGTCTTCACAGTTAGCTGCTGTTGTCTTAGCTGCTCTCAATGGGGTTTTGTAGTACACTGTGCCGTGTGCGTTTCAGTGTGACAATATACTGCAGTCAGTGTCACGGCTCTGTAATTGAAATGGGGGGAGGAGAATGTTAGGGAGAGTCCTGTAAACTATTCTATTGGTTTGATTGAGCCCAGCTACCTCAAAACGAGCCCAGATAAAAGTACAACGACACTGTCTATGGGTTTTATGGTGCTGGCCAGTGTGATATGTCTCCACCATGGTACCTCTGTCCCGTAGTGTACGTGTGTGGCATGTTAACCATGTCTGTTATGGTGAAATCACATTATGTGATGTTCAACCACTGTAATCACATGCTACATGAACTAAGACATGACAGCATGGCCTCTACCAGCTGGCAAAGGTGGTGATTGTCCTCGGGTTTCCTATACTCTGCTATCTTCATACTTCATTAGACAGAATGAATGAAATCATAAATGAATCAAATAAGACTCAGACCGCGTGACCGCATGAATGTCCACTTCACTGCATGGCACACCCATGTGCATATTGTCCGTAATCCCAGAATACAGCACATCAAGTAGTGACATCATACAGTAAGGATGCCACTGGTAACACATACATAACATTACAGTAACACATTCATAACATTACAGTAACACATTCATAAAATTACAGTAACACATACATAACATTTCAGTAACACATTCATAACATTACAGTACCACATACTTAATACATACAAAACATTACAGTAACACATACATACTATACTACATACATAATTTTACAGTAACACATACATAACATTACAGTAACACATACATAACATTACAGTAACACATACATACTACATACATAACATTACAGTAACACATTACAGTACCACATACAGTGGGGTAGCAACCAATTGTGCAAGTTCTCCCACTTAAAAAGATGAGAGAGGTCTGTAATAGGTACACTTCAACTATGGTACATAGGTACACTTCAACTATGACAGACAAAATGAGAAAAAATCACATTATAGGATTTTTTATGAATTTATTTGCAAATTATGGTGGAAAATGAGTATTTGGTCAATAACAAAAGTTTATCTCAATACTTTGTTATACACCCTTTGTTGGCAATGACAGAGGTCAAACATTTTCTGTAAGTCTTCACAAGGTTTTCACACACTGTTGCTGGTATTTCGGCCCATTCCTCCATGCAGATCTCCTCTAGAGCAGTGATGTTTTGGGGCTGTTGCTGGGCAACACGGACTTTCAACTCCCTCCAAAGATTTTCTATGGGGTTGAGATCTGAAGACTGGCTAGGCCACTCCAGGACCTTGAAATGCTTCGTACAAAGCCACTCCTTCGTTGCCCGGGCGGTGTGTTTGGGATCATTGTCATGCTGAAAGAACCAGCCATGTTTCATCTTCAATGCCCTTGTTGATGGAAGGAGGTTTTCACTCAAAATCTCACGATACATGGCCTCATTCATTCTTTCCCTTTACACGGATCAGTCGTCCTGGTCCCTTTGCAGAAAAACAGCCCCAAAGCATGATGTTTCCACCCCCATGCTTCACAGTAGGTATTGTGTTCTTTGGATGCAACTCAGCATTCTTTGTCCTCCAAACTGAGTTTGGAGGACAAGTTGAGTTTTTACCAAAAAGTTATATTTTGGTTTCATCTGACCATATGACATTCTCCCAATCTTCTTCTGGATCATCCAAATGCTCTCTAGCCAACTTCAGACGGGCCTGGACATGTACTGGTTTAAGCAGGGGGACACGTCTGGCACTGCAGGATTTGAGTCCCTGGTGGCGTAGTGTGTTACTGATGGTAGGCTTTGTTACTTTGGTCCCAGCTCTCTGCAGGTCATTCACTAGGTTCCCCCCGTGTGGTTCTTGGATTTTTGCTCACCGTTCTTGTGATCATTTCGACCCCACGGGGTGAGATCTTGCGTGGAACCCCAGATCGAGGGAGATTATCAGTGGTCTTGTATGTCTTCCATTTCCTAATAATTGCTCCCACAGTTGATTTATTCAAACCAAGCTGCTTACCTATTGCAGATTCAGTCTTCCCAGCCTGGTGCAGGTCTACAATTTTCTTTCTGGTGTCCTTTGACAGCTCTTTGGTCTTGGCCATAGTGGAGTTTGGAGTGTGACTGTTTGAGGTTGTGGACAGGTGTCTTTTATACTGATAACAAGTTCAAACAGGTGCCATTAATACAGGTAACGAGTGGAGGACAGAGGAGCCTCTTAAAGAAGAAGTTACAGGTCTGTGAGAGCCAGAAATGTTGCTTGTTTGTAGGTGACCAAATACGTATATAACAAAGTATTGAGATAAACTTTTGTTATTGACCAAATACTTATTTCCCACCATAATTTGCAAATAAATTCATAAAAAATCCTCCAATGTGATTTTCTGGAGAAAAAAATACTAATTTTGTCTGTCATAGTTGAAGTGTACCTATAATGAAAATTACAGGCCTCTCATATTTTTAAGTGGGAGAACTTGCACAATTGGTGGCTGACTAAATACTTTTTTGCTCCACTGTACATACCACATACACACCATTACAGTAACACATACATACCACATACATAACATTACAGTAAAATATACATAACATTACAGTAACACATTCATAACATTACAGTAACACATACATACTACATACATAACATTACAGTAACACATACATACTACATAAATAACATTACATTAACACATATATAACAATACAGTCCCACATACATAACACATACATATCATTACAGTAACACATTCATAACATTACAGTACCACATACATACCACATACATAACATTACAGTAACACATACATACCACATTCATAACCTTACAGTAACACATTCATAACATTACAGTAACACATACATACCACATACATAACATTACAGTAACACATACATACCACATACATAACATTACAGTAACACATACATACCACATTCATAACCTTACAGTAGCACATTCATAACATTTCAGTAACACATACATAACAATACAGTACCACATACATACCACATACATAGCATTACAGTAACACATTCATAACATTACAGTAACACATACATACCGCATACATAGCATTACAGTAACACATTCATAACATTACAGTAATACATACATACCACACACATAACATTACAGTAACACATACATACCACATACATAACCTTACAGTAACACATTCATAACATCACAGTAACACATACATAACAATACAGTACCACATACATACCACATACATAGCATTACAGTAACCCATTCATAACATCACAGTAACACATACATACCACATACATAGCATTACAGTAACACATACATACCACATTCATAACATTACAGTAACACATACATACCACATTCATAACATTACAGTAATACATACATACCACATACATAACAGTACAGACATTACACATACATCAGTTGTGGTCAGTGCCGTTTATGACGAGGGAGGACAACACTTTTTGTTTCATGAACATGGTCTTATTTCTATTACAGCATATTGGATGACTGTCATTCGTATTCTATTCACCCAGTTCAATGTGACATCAATAGGTTTAGGCTACTACATGATACTCAAATTTTCCCTTTTCTCATCATGACATTGCTACGACCTAGCGTATGAATGACAGTTTACAATGTAGGTGCAGACAGGTTGAGGGAAACATTTGAGATGACAGATAGTGACATTCAATACCGCCTTGCACACTCTTGCCTGCATCTAGCTGATCTAGGTTGTAATCATTAGTCAAACAGTTGCAAAGGAGAGTTTCTATTGGACAAATTCAGGTATTTTTTTCCCCGTTTTGTTTGCTTCTGTTTAAGAAACGGTTTTCAACAGAATCGGTGGAACGAATACCCCCCTGATCACCCCTGATGCACCCACAGTTCACTTTCATAGCAGCTACGTTGTATTCCTTCTCACATCTACAGTAAGCGTTCTCCTCCTCTCACCTTTTCCCTTCGCTTGTGGACTTCAATGAACAACACACCAGCTGTATGTGTCCAGGCGAATAAACCGTTGTCACCATATTAGCTAAAGTGACGTCATAGTCAATATAGCTAACATAACTAATGTGTTAGTAAACCCGCTACAATCATGCAGTAACGTTACAGTGTACAGTCAGTAAGCAGTTCAATAATCAGTTTAGCAATTACACCGGTGGGCCCAGGTGGCAATATATGAATTAAACAAAAAACCTAACCTTGACTTAGAAGAGTTCCAGTGTTGTGTTGGATAGTCATAGCCAGCTAGCTATAGCATCCCTCTGTTTGAGCTGGGTGTCGTATCTTTAGCATCATTAAACTGAAGACTGCTATTGTATCAAATCAATTCTCTGTAATTATTATTACGTGATTAAACTAATCACGTAAATGTAATTAACTAGGAAGTCGAGGCACCAAGGAAAATTTTCAGATTACAAAGTTATAATTTTCCTAATATAACTTTTCAGAAATTTTAATATCTGATCAGTTAGTCTTCTAATTAATTAATTATTCTTTAACTCATGTTAGTCTCACCCAGTCTTCACTATGAATCATCCACACATCAATCGTCTCAATCATTTATTTATTAACTAAATAAATAATCACAGAAATGCATAAACAAACAGTTGTACATATGGTTACAAGGAAATGATAGGGGAGGTTCCCTAGTGGGATAAACCGATATTACGGTACAGAATTCCTAGCTGCAGACTAGTAATTAGTATCAAAGATTTGCTCTTATTCTGTCTGTAATAATAGTCTCAGAGTTTAACCATGTGGTATGGTTAAGAATTCAGCAACGAGGAATGCATGGTCTCTACTCAAACCTTAGCTCCCTCTGTGATCGAATTACTGGTTTAAAGGGAAATTCCCAAGGTGGGGGTTATATCCAGAACAGTAGGAAAGGGCTGTCCCATGACGCCAGATCCATGTCTATGCTCATGGGGCGGGCCTATGACTTAGTTAAACTCCAAAGGGAATTGGAGTTTCCTCCATTAAACATTATAAAATCACATTACAAAATTTCACAAATAGTTTCATCTTTACTCATTAATTTTATACAACAATTTTATGCAAGCCTCACAACTGAGACTCTTGTATAAACAGAGTTGTGGTAATGTGGCTATATAGTCTCTCATGAGTTTCACAAACATTAAACGAAATGGACCAGTCGTAGCTGGATTCTCCCCCGACCGTGTACACATTCTCCAAAACATGGACCTTGTTCAGTTCTCAAGTTCTGTGGTGTGGAAGAGGTTCCTTTGTTCTCCTGTGAAACTTTCTTTCTATACTGTCTGGCCATGAGGAGAGAGACTCCTCTATGAATTTATGACCTGTATAACAGAGCCTGGGTGTAGGGGGAAGAGAGAGAGGGGGATGGTGCAGAGGGAGGGAGATGGTACTCTCTATCCCGAAAGAGGGCCACGTCATGACACGGGTTTTTGAGTAACTAAAGTAGCCAGCTGCATTTTCTAGCTAAATAAGTGAAACTCAAAGTGATTTAAAACAATCTCTCTCTCTTTCTCTCTCTCTCTCTCTCTCTCTCATTCTCTCTCTCTCTCTCTCTCTCTCTCTCTCTCTCTCTCTCTCTCTCTCTCTCTCATTCTCTCTCTTGCTTCTCCTTAATTTTTGAATATTATAATCCGTTTCAAAACTGTTCAACCATTGTCTTTCTCTCTCCTTGGGTCAACTACTCCCCACGTTTTATGCACTGCAGTGCTAACTACCTGTAGCTTATGCTTGCAGTACTAGGTTAATTATCTGATCCTTTGATTGGGTGGACAACATGTCAGTTCATGCTGCAAGAGCTCTGATAAGTTGGACTTTGCCATAATTACTGTGTAAGTCTTTGGAAGGGGGTGAGAAACAAGAGCCTCCAAGGTTTTGTATTGAAGTCAATGTACCCAGAGGAGGACGGAAGCTAGCTGTCCTCCGGCTACACCATGGTTCTACTATACAGACTGCTGTTGAGGCTACTGTAGACCTTCATTACAAAACAGTGTGTTTTAATCAATTATTTGGTGACATGAATATATTTAGTATAGTTTTATCTGAAAAGGAAACATTTTTCAATGTTTTAGCATTTTTATTTTCCTGAAATTCACTGAGGAGGATGGTCCTCCCCTTCTTCCTCTGAGGAGCCTCCACTGACATACAGTACATACCACATACATAACATTACAGTAATATTCTGCTACAATATATTTATTTTACAGACATCTTACAAACCGGTGTCATTTCTTTTCAAGTAAATACTCAACTATATTTACACATAACCGGTAGATCACTCAGTCAGACATTCTCTGAGGTGCTTTCTTCCTAATAACAAATGCAAAGTCATATTGTCTCTCGACATTATTCACTCTTTCTCTCTTGGACCCCGTTGTGTTACACACGTTTGAGAAATGCTCCTTTTCATGACACGTTGGGTTACACACTGTTGTTCGTCATTTCACTCGTCATCGTCCGAGTTTGACATTTAGGATATAACGTCTCCGGTTATTAGAGACATCCCATGTTAGATTTATGTTACTCCTTGACGTTTATTGGTCTTATAAAACGGCAAAGGGAAATTAAAATAGATATTCACGGTGGAAGGAATCAGATAAAATGATATGGTGTGGAGTGTCTCCTGTTTGACTTTCGGGGGTTTTATCTTTTATGTAACGATGCAGGTGACTAATAGACGGCTGAGTGCTCCTCATTAAAGATGGAGATGGAGGGGAAACAAATTAATAAACAAAGAAACATAACAGCAGAGCAGACGACATGACATCAACTGGGGCAATTAGAGTGCAGTCCCAGGTTGGCTGGCTGGGGTACATGCTCTCTCTCTCTCTCTCTCTCTC
>NC_092150.1:83350844-83410844 GCF_045791955.1 Oncorhynchus clarkii lewisi
CAGCTTGGTCTGCTCTCTGCTCCATAGTGATTTAACTAGCCTACATGTCTTATTATACTATCAACTGTTACAGCTTGGTCTGCTCTCTGCTCCATAGTGATTTAACTAGCCTACATGTCTTATTATACTATCAACTGTTACAGCTTGGTCTGCTCTCCGCTCCATAGTGATTTAACTAGCCTACATGTCTTATTATACCATCAACTGTTACAGCTTGGTCTGCTCTCTGCTCCATAGTGATTTAACTAGCCTACATGTCTTATTATACTATCAACTGTTACAGCTTGGTCTGCTCTCTGCTCCATAGTGATTTAACTAGCCTACATGTCTTATTATACTATCAACTGTTACAGCTTGGTCTGCTCTCCGCTCCATAGTGATTTAACTAGCCTACATGTCTTATTATACTATCAACTGTTACAGCTTGGTCTGCTCTCCGCTCCATAGTGATTTAACTAGCCTACATGTCTTATTATACTATCAACTGTTACAGCTTGGTCTGCTCTCTGCTCCATAGTGATTTAACTAGCCTACATGTCTTATTATACTATCAACTGTTACAGCTTGGTCTGCTCTCCGCTCCATAGTGATTTAACTAGCCTACATGTCTTATTATACTATCAACTGTTACAGCTTGGTCTGCTCTCCGCTCCATAGTGATTTAACTAGACTACATGTCTTATTATACTATCAACTGTTACAGCTTGGTCTGCTCTCTGCTCCATAGTGATTTAACTAGCCTACATGTCTTATTATACTATCAACTGTTACAGCTTGGTCTGCTCTCCGCTCCATAGTGATTTAACTAGCCTACATGTCTTATTATACTATCAACTGTTACAGCTTGGTCTGCTCTCTGCTCCATAGTGATTTAACTAGCCTACATGTCTTATTATACTATCAACTGTTACAGCTTGGTCTGCTCTCCGCTCCATAGTGATTTAACTAGCCTACATGTCTTATTATACTATCAACTGTTACAGCTTGGTCTGCTCTCCGCTCCATAGTGATTTAACTAGCCTACATGTCTTATTATACTATCAACTGTTACAGCTTGGTCTGCTCTCTGCTCCATAGTGATTTAACTAGCCTACATGTCTTATTATACTATCAACTGTTACAGCTTGGTCTGCTCTCCGCTCCATAGTGATTTAACTAGCCTACATGTCTTATTATACTATCAACTGTTACTAATGATCCTCAGCAACAACCACATGACCGTGACGACATGTACAGAGGAAACAAACAAAACAATGAAAATAGCTCTTATCAAGTTGTAAATTACAGTGCATGGAGAATGGTGTTACAAAGTACATGCTTCTCCCACTTGGAACCGGTAGGGAATTAAGTCAAGATCAAACACAGAATAAAATATATTTATTTTTTAATTTAACCTTTATTTAGCTTGGCATGTCAGTTAAGAACAAATTTGTATTTACAATGACAGCCCAGACTGGGGCAATTGCTTGCTGCCCTACGGGACTCCCAATCACAGTCAGTTGTGATACAGCCTGGATTCAAACCAGGGTGTCTGTAGTAACACCTCAAGCACTGAGATGCAGAGCCTTAGACCGCTGCGCCACTCGGGAGCCTTGACACACAACCTTCATTTATTCCATCTCCACCCTGAACTAATAGCAGGTGAACAGCATGATGTTCTCATGATTAACTTCAAGGTCAGAAAACGTGCTCTATTTAAACACTTAATTCGGTTCAGAATTCAGACCAGATATACTCATTCACACTTGCACAAACACAGGCAGGTATGAGTGTGCACACACCAACACAAATGCAAGGTCGACAAGGTCGCTGTACTCTTGAGAAGCACTCCAGGGGTGCTGTACAATGGTGACACTGGCTGTGCAAAAATGCAAATTTCCGTTATACACTTACCCATAACAGGACAAATATAGCCACACCCCCTAATATTCCTTATAATAAACACTTACAAACTGTGTTACACACACACTAGAGATGCAGCAATGACATAACTATGTCTGTCTCCTGTAGCTCATTCATTTTGTTTATTGTTTGTCCCAGGGCGTTGGGAAACCGTTTCACACACACACACACACACACACACGCACACACACACACACACACACACACACACACACACACACACACACACGCGCACACACACGCACAAACACACACACACACACACACACGCACAAACACACACACACACACACAAACAGGAGGAGAGTTCCAGATTGTTCCATTTAAGTGGGTCATGCTTTCCTACGATCTCTTGAAAGAAAAATAGCTTTTGCGCATTTCTCGCCGAGAGGCAATCGCACCCCGCCATGGTTTTTTGGCTTCATGCATTATGAGTGGTTGGCAGGGGTGGTTGGCAGGGGTGGTTGGCAGGGGTGGTTGGCAGGGGTGGTTGGCAGGGGTGGTTGGCAGGGGTGGTTGGCAGGGGTGGTAGGCAGGGGTGGTTGGCAGGGGTGGTTGGCAGGGGTGGTTGGCAGGGGTGGTTGGCAGGGGTGGTTGGCAGGGGTGGTTGGCAGGGGTGGTAGGCAGGGGTGGTTGGCAGGGGTGGTTGGCAGGGGTGGTTGGCAGGGGTGGTTGGCAGGGGTGGTTGGCAGGGGTGGTTGGCAGGGGTGGTTGGCAGGGGTGGTTGCGGAATAAGCTGCATGGCTGGGAGTCAGATGGGGATAAGTGTGTGATTGTCTATGATAATGAAGTTTTACAGGGATTTTGGAGCTGAGCTGAACCGATGGGGCTGGGACAGGAAGGGGGTAGTTATGTGACAGTTCAGTGTCCAGACAGTTATTTTACAGTTCAGTGTCCAGACTGCTATTTTACAGTTCAGTGTCCAGACAGCTATTTTACAGTTCAGTGTCCAGACAGCTATTTTACAGTCCAGTGTCCAGACAGCTATTTTACAGTTCAGTGTCCAGACAGCTATTTTACAGTTCAGTGTCCAGACAGCTATTTTACAGTTCAGTGTCCAGACTGCTATTTTACAGTCCAGTGTCCAGACAGCTATTTTACAGTCCAGTGTCCAGACAGCTATTTTACACTCCAGTGTCCAGACAGTTATTTTACAGTTCAGTGTCCAGACAGCTATTTTACAGTTCAGTGTCCAGACAGCTATTTTACAGTCCAGTGTCCAGACAGCTATTTTACAGTTATTTTACAGTTCAGTGTCCAGACAGCTACATTACAGTTCAGTGACCAGACAGCTATTTTACAGTTCAGTGTCCAGACAGCTATTTTACAGTCCAGTGTCCAGACAGCTATTTTACAGTTCAGTGACCAGACAGCTATTTTACAGTTCAGTGACCAGACAGCTACATTACAGTTCAGTGACCAGACAGCTACATTACAGTCCAGTGCCCAGACAGCTATTTTACAGTTCAGTGACCAGACAGCTATTTTACAGTTATTTTACAGTTCAGTGACCAGACAGCTATTTTACAGTTATTTTACAGTTCAGTGACCAGACAGCTACATTACAGTCCAGTGTCCAGACAGCTATTTTACAGTTCAGTGACCAGACAGCTATTTTACAGTTCAGTGACCAGACAGCTATTTTACAGTTATTTTACAGTTCAGTGACCAGACAGCTATTTTACAGTTCAGTGTCCAGACAGCTATTTTACAGTTCAGTGTCCAGACAGCTACATTACAGTTCAGTGACCAGACAGTTATTTTACAGTTCAGTGTCCAGACAGCTACATTACAGTTCAGTGACCAGACAGCTATTTTACAGTTCAGTGACCAGACAGCTATTTTACAGTTCAGTGCCCAGACAGCTACATTACAGTTCAGTGCCCAGACAGCTACATTACAGTTATTTTACAGTTCAGTGACCAGACAGCTATTTTACAGTTCAGTGACCAGACAGCTATGTGACAGTTCGATGTCCAGACAGCTATTTTACATTTTCTTGTCCAGAATGTCATTTAATGAGCAGTGCAATGAGTAGTTTAAAGTAATGGTTTGTGAACTAGACTGGAGAGCTACACTGAGCATAAATATAAATGCAACATGTAAAGTGTTGGCAGTGGTGGAAAAAGTATCGAATGTCATTATTGAGTAAAAGTAAAGATACCTTAATAGGAAATTACTTAAGTAAAAGTGAAAGTCACTCAGTGAAATACTACTTGAGTAAAAGTCGAAAAATATTTGGTTTTAAATATACTTAAGTTTCAAAACTAAATGTAATTGCTACAATATACTTAAGTATTAAAAGTACAAGTATAAATACTTATAAATTCCCTATGTTAAGCAAACCAGACGGCACAATTTTCTAGTGTTATTTAGGATGGCCAGGGGCACGCTCCAACACTCAGACATAATTTATAAACAAAGCATTTGTGTTTAGTGAGTCTGCCAGATCAGAAGCAGTAGGGATGACCAGGGATGTTTTCTTGAATGTGCATGAATTTATCCATTTTCCGGCCCTGCTAGCCATTCAAAATGTAACATTTGAGTGTCAGGGAAAGTCAAAGTACATCATTTTCTTTAGGAATGTAGTGAAGTAAAAGTAAAAGTAGTCAAAAATATTGAATAGTAAAGTAAAGTACAGATACCGCAAAAAAAATCCACTTAAGTAGTACTTTAAAGTATTTTTTACTTAGGTACTTTACATCACTGAGTGTTGGTCCCATGTTTCATGAGCTGAAATTAAAGATCCCAGAAATCTCAAATTCTGTGGGCAAATTTTTTTACTTCCCTGTTAGTGAGCATTTGTCATTTGCCAAGATAATCCATCCACCTGACAGGTGTGGCTTATCAAGAAGCTGACTAACAGCATGATCAGTACACAGGTGCACCTTGTGCTGCGGATAATACATGGCCACTTTTAAATAGTAGTGGGATACCATTCCACAGGCCACAATCAACAGACTGATAAATTCTATGCAAAGGAGATGTGTCACCCTGCATTAGAAAGAATTGTCACACCAGGTACTGACTGGTTTTCTAATCCACGCCCCTACCTTTTTTTCAAGGTATCTGTGACAAACAGATGCATATCTGTATTCCCAGTTATGTGAAATCCATGAATTAATAAATAAATAAATTCTAATGACATCATTTCAATTGATTGATTTCCTTATATGAACTGTAACTCAGTAAAAAAATAAAAAAATACATCTTACATGTTGCATTTCTATTTTTGTTCAGTATATGTTGTTTGTGTCTGATTTTTTTCCTAGAACAAGCGACAGTCACAGGAAATGGCCAGCTAGCTGTATAAAGGAACCATCTACAAAATGATTTGTGTTGTCAGTCACCCAGGTTAGTGTGCATGCCAGCATAACGTGTATCCAATTTCATATAACAGGTGGGTCATATCCTGAATTCTGATTGGGTTAAAAGTGCATTCCTGCTGGTGTCTATTCCACAAGTTACCACCGGCTAAATCTATGAAGTTTAAATGCCTATTTATTCTGTTCCATCTGACTGCTGAATCCTCTGTCTCATCAGCCCAGGCAGGCAGTTATACACTTGATCTCCACTATAAAAAGCATCTAGTCATTATCTCACATTTCTTTTAGACTAGCATTTAGTTTTCAACAGCGGAGATTTGTATAAACCGGCATCATTTGTACGGATATAAACAAAAGAAATGTCAATTGACAAAAGGTCAAACTAAACAAAGTGCAACTAGTTTGCAATTCAGTTGATGTTATTGTGTTAGGTGTGTTGTTGGCTAGCTCCTCTGAACAACCGTGTCCTAATGAGAGAGCACATTTTCCATGCCAGGCGAAATCACGCCTCATTAGCTCATTGTTATGGATGTGTCCAAATAAATGTCACTAGAAAACAGCATAATCAACTGCAGCTACTGTTGTTATTCTGTCTGTACTGTTTGACATGACTGTAAGTTAGCCGTAGTTGGCTAGCTAGCAAGCAAAGGGATAAGAGCGTTGTCAGCCAGTATGGCAATGGAACATTTAGAATGAACGACTGGGTCGCGTCTCTGGCAACCGAACCAATAAAACGTACGACCAGCCGGCTTGGGTAGCAACCTTAGATTTGTTTCTGGACAGTATCTTGTGGAAGGATTAAATAGTATGAGTAAATTTATTAAAAAAAAAGCTTTTACTGAAAATATGTCAATCATGATTTAAATATCTTGGTAACCCGTTAATGCCCTCAAAGCCGGTGTTTGGAGGCTATATTGGCACTACTTTGTCTCGGGCCTAACAACACCCGTGCCAATATATCATTCAAACACCGGCTTCAAGGGCATTATCATTTAATCATATTGTGGTTTGAATGATAGGACAACATTTTGATTTCCACCTTAATAGACATCCCCAAACGTAATAATTTCCATGAGATGGCCATGAACAATAACTGGTAATATTGCATAGTTTTAGGAAGATCTGGAAGATCTCAACCTTTCTGGTGAAAACATTTCTATAAATTGCTGAGGTCTACTTACTTTTGAGGACACAAGTTCAAGTACATAGTATAAGTCTTATGAAAATACGAAAAATCAAACATAATTTTTGTTCCTATTCAACAAAAGTGGGGCAATAGCGCTTGATATTACTGGACTACTATCTCAGTGTAGTAACAAACAAACTATAAACGACTTACTATCAGACTGTAAAATAAATATTATCATACTTAGTGACAGTATAATATTGGCAACATTTCATTTAACTGTCGACACAGACTTTTCTCCTAAACGTCATCTGAGCGGCGCAGAAACTCCATTCAATGTTTGCAGACTTGTTACAACTTTAAGCACAAAGTTATTTTGTCCGTCTCTGACACAGAGAAAGTGATCTTGTTTAATTCTTGTTTCAATTCTCATTTTTTAGCATTTTTCATGTTGAGGGGTTTAAATCTGTCTGAGAATATCACCGCGAGATAAAAGCACAACAGTTGGGATTCACTAGACACATCAAACTCAACTCTGGACCTCAAAACCATTTCCACTGTGTTTTTTCATTTTCCCCTTCTAATCAAGGACTGATCTAGACCTTTATATAACTAGAAAAGTCAGTTAAGAACAAATTCTTATTTACAATTACAGCCTACCAGGAAACAGTGGGTTAACTGCATTGTTCAGGGGTAGAACAACAGATTTTTACCTTGTCAGCTCAGTGATTCGATCCAGCAACCTTTCGGTTACTGGCCCAACACTCTAACCGCTAGGCTACCTGCCAAACCAAAATGAATTAGCAGGTAGAACAGAAAACCAGCAGGCTCCAGACCTCTTAGAGTGAGAGTGGAATAACCCTGCACTAGACCGTCAACTTTCATGTGCTGTCTCCCAGCCTGGGCACGGTCTCTCAGAGGAAGAGAAAATCGATTATTTGTCTGCATAGGCCAGAAAATGTGACACGTCACTCCCTATGCAAATGTGGGGTCTGAAACCTGATACCACTGAGAGAGTGTCTCGTAGACAGATGGGACTTTCTAGCACTATAAGACATGGGACCCTGCGACGTCTACAGAGAGTTTTGTATACACCAAAATGTCAGTCGGAACTGGTTCAGAACCACTCAAAGTACCCCAAATAGGGGACTTAACGTCTAAGATGATTTATAATACATATCTTACTACCACAAGGAATCGATTGGTTTCTTTGTGCTGTAACTGCCCGACTATGCTAAAATGTAAACTGGGCTAGAGTAAAAGCTAGTGTATAATAACAATGCTACATTTGGTTATGTCAGACTGGATGTGGGCCCTGACTGTGCCCTGCTCTGTTCTCTGTCTGTGACGCGGTGCTCAGGATAGAGTGTGAAGAGAAAAACACCTCCGGAGGAATAAAACACAGCCACTACCTCTTTCCCTCTCCTCTTCTCCCTTCCATCCCTCTCCTCCCTTCCTCTGTCCACAATGACTCATCCCACCCAGTGAGAGATGGGGAGAAAGAAAGAGAGAGAGAGAGAGAGCGAGAGAGCGAGAGGTAGAAAGAGAGAGAGAGCGAGAGGTAGAAAGAGAGAGAGAGGAGAAGAAGAGATGGGAAGAGAGAGAGAGAGAGAGAGAGAGAGAGAGAGAGAGAGAGAGAGAGAGAGAGCGAGAGAGCGAGAGGTAGAAAGAGAGAGAGGAGAAGAAGAGATGGGAAGAGAGAGAGCGAGAGAGCGAGAGGTAGAAAGAGAGAGAGAGAGGAGAAGAAGAGATGGGGAGAGAGAGAGAGAGAGAGAGAGAGAGAGAGAGAGAGGTAGAAAGAGAGAGAGAGAGAGCGAGAGGTAGAAAGAGAGAGAGAGGAGAAGAAGAGATGGGAAGAGAGAGAGAGAGAGAGAGAGAGGTAGAAAGAGAGAGAGAGAGGAGAAGAAGAGATGGGAAGAGAGAGAGAGAGAGAAAGAGAGAGAGAGAGAGAGATAGAGAGAGAGAGAGAGCGAGAGGTAGAAAGAGAGAGAGAGAGGAGAAGAAGAGATGGGTAGTGAGAGAGAGAGAGAGAGAGAGAGAGAGAGAGAGAGAGAGAGAGAGAGAGAGAGAGAGAGAAGAGAGAGAGAGAGAGAGAGAGAGAGCGAGAGAGAGAGAGCGAGAGGTAGAAAGAGAGTGAGAGAGAGAGGAGAAGAAGAAGAGATGGGAAGAGAGAGAGAGAGCGAGAGAGCGAGAGGTAGAAAGAGAGTGAGAGGAGAAGAAGAGATGGGAAGAGAGAGAGCGAGAGAGCGAGAGGTAGAAAGAGAGAGAGGAGAAGAAGAGATGGGAAGAGAGAGAGAGAGAGAGAGAGAGAGAGAGAGAGAGAGAGAGAGAGAGAGAGAGCGAGACAGAGAGAGGTAGAAAGAGAGAGAGGAGAAGAAGAGATGGGAAGAGAGAGAGAGAGAGAGGAGAAGAAGAGATGGGAAGAGAGAGAGAGAGAGTGAGACAGAGAGAGGTAGAAAGAGAGAGAGGAGAAGAAGAGATGGGAAGAGAGAGAGAGAGAGAGTGAGACAGAGAGAGGTAGAAAGAGAGAGAGAGAGGAGAAGAAGAGATGGGAAGAGAGAGAAAGTGAGATGGGTAAAGAAAAAGAGGGAAACTGAAAAATAATTATGTTTTGTTGAATGACAAAGATTAAATCATATTCTATATATCCTGTTTACTGGCGACATCCAAATGATGGGATTCAATTCTTACTCTGAACGTGATCCCTCCATTATCCTCCTTTCTAATCATTGTGCCTTTGCACAGCATGTATTTAAACAAATTAAATGTTTGTGATATTGTCTCGTAGATCAAAACACACCCAACTCACTCAGGTATTATTCACAAGACATAATGAACATCACATACTCTCCTTGACCTATTTTTGTTTGTTTTATTTAACCAGGTAAGTTGGCTAAGAACACATTCTCATTTACAGCAACGACCTGGGGAACAGTTACCGGGGGTGGAGGGGGGATGAATGAGCCAATTGAAAGCTGGGGATGATGAGGTGAACATGATGGTATGGTAATTCCCAGATGGGGAATTTAACCAGGACACCAGGGTTAACACCCCTACTCTTACAAAAAGTGTCATAGGATCTTTAGTGACCACAGAGAGTGGGTGTCAATCCAAAAGACAGCACCCTACACAGGGCAATGTCCCCCATCACTGCCCTGGGGCATTGGGATATTATTTTAGACCAACCTACTGGTTCTCCAACACCACTTCCAGCAGCATCTGATCTCCCATCCAGGGACGGACCAGGACCAACCCTGTTAGCTTCAGAGGCAAGCTAGCAGTGGGATGCAGGGAGGTGTGCTGCTGTCCCAAATACCCTTATCTAATCCTTACTCTCTTTACCTGCCTGGAGGTCTGTGAGTCCTGCTCAGTGGACCAGAGACCCTGTTGTGTTTCTCTGTCTGGCCATGGCCACTCACACAGTCAGGCATAAAACGGAGATGGAGTGTGTTTGTGTGAGTGTGTGTCCATGTGCGTGTGTGTGGCCACAGCTCTGGCCCACATATGTATAGCAGTGTGTGTGTGTGTGTGTGGCCACAGCTCTGGCCCACATATTTATAGCAGTGTGTGTGTGTGTGTGTGTGTGTGTGTGTGTGTGTGTGTGTGTGTGTGTGAGAAGTGCACTTTGTCACCCGCTGGGCGTCACACACTTTCCAAAATAAACAGCTACCGCAGACCTGTATTACTATTGATCAGTACCCAGCAGTTTACTCTGGATTGGGAGGGTAAGAGAGCGGGAGAGAGAAAGAGAGAGAGGTTGGGGGAAGAGAGAGAGGGTGGGGAGAGTGGAGTGCGTGAGGGGTGACCAGAGAGAGAGACCAGAGAGAGAGGTGGGGGGAAGAGAGAGAGGGTGGGGAGAGTGGAGTAGGTGAGGGGTAACCAGAGAGAGAGAGAGAGAGAGAGAGAGAGTTTGGGGGAAGAGAGAGAGGGTGGGGAGAGAGGAGTGCATGAGGGGTGACCAGAGAGAGAGAGAGAGAGAGAGAGAGAGAGAGGTTGGGGGAAGAGAGAGAGGGTGGTGAGAGAGGAGTGTGTGAGGGGTGACCAGAGAGAGAGAGAGAGAGAGGTTGGGGGAAGAGAGAGGGTGGGGAGAGTGGAGTGCGTGAGGGGTGACCAGAGAGAGAGACCAGAGAGAGAGGTGGGGGGAAGAGAGAGAGGGTGGGGAGAGTGGAGTAGGTGAGGGGTAACCAGAGAGAGAGAGAGAGAGAGAGAGAGAGAGAGGTTGGGGGAAGAGAGAGAGGGTGGGGAGAGAGGAGTGCATGAGGGGTGACCAGAGAGAGAGAGAGAGAGAGAGAGAGAGAGAGGTTGGGGGAAGAGAGAGAGGTTGGGGAGAGTGGAGACAGAGAGGGGGAGAGAGAGAGACCAGAGAGAGAGGTGGGGGAGAGAGAGGAGACAGAGAGGGGGAGAGAGAGATACCAGAGAGAGAGGTGGGGGGGAGAGAGGAGACAGAGAGGGGGAGAGAGATATACCAGATAGAGAGGTGGGGGGAGAGAGAGGAGACAGAGAGGGGGAGGGAGAGATACCAGAGAGAGAGGTGGGGGGGAGAGAGGAGACAGAGAGGGGGAGAGAGAGATACCAGAGAGAGAGGTGGGGGGGGAGGAGACAGAGAGGGGGAAAGAGAGAGACCAGAGAGAGAGGTGAGGGGAGAGAGAAGAGACAGAGAGGGAGAGAGAGAAAGAGGTCAGGGAGAAATAGACAAATTCCAAGCTATGTTGTGTCACCAGCAGCTTATGAGATAGAAGGTGATTTAAACACGGACACCACTCATCCATCCTACTGTCAAGCTGTAATAAGAGGCCACTACAGGTCCAATAGTAGTGGACCAGACGTGTGTGTGTGTGTGTGTCTGTGTGTGTGTGTGTGTGTGTGTGTGTGTGTGTGTGTGTGTGTGTGTGTGTGTGTGTGTGTGTGTGTGCGTGAAAACAACAGAGTGAAAGAATGAGAAAATGGCTGGTTGTTTGGTTAACATCTTAGCCTGCAGTCTGTTTCCTGTCAAACGCTTGATTGCTGGCCTGCCCCCTCTGGCCGAGGCTCATGGGTAGGCTGGATGGAGTGGCAGCTCCATTTAAGGTTTGGGCGATCATGGATGGCTACCTCCCAGACCTGTCTGTGTGTGTGTGTGTGTCTGTGTGCTCACACTTGTGTGTGTGTGTTTGTGTATGTGTGTCTGTGTGTGTGTGTGTGTGTGTACGTATGTGTGTGCATGCTGATACGTGTGTGTGTCTGTGTGTGTGTGTCTGTGTGTGTGTGCGTATGTGTGTGCGTGCTCCTGCATGTGTGTGTTTGTGTGTTTGTGTGTGTGTGTGTGTTTGTGTGTTTGTGTGTGTGTGCGTGCTCCTGCCTGTGTTTGTGTGTGTGTGTGTCTGTGTGCGTGTCTCTGTGTGTGTTTTTGTGTTTGTGTGTGTGTGTGTGTTTGTGTGTTTGTGTGTGTGTGCGTGCTCCTGCCTGTGTTTGTGTGTGTGTGTGTCTGTGTGCGTGTCTCTGTGTGTATGTGTGTGTGTCTGTGTGTGTATGTGTGTGTGTGTGTGTGTGCGTGCTCCTGCATGTGTTTGTGTGTGTGTGTGTGTGTGTGTCTATGTGTGTTTGTATGTCTGTGTGTGTGTGTGTCTGTGTGTCTGTGTGTGTGTGTGTGTGTGTGTGTGTGTGTGTGTGTGTGTGTGTGTGTGTGTGTGTGTGTGTGTGTGTGTGTGTGTGTGTGTGTGTTTGTGTGTGTGTCTGTGTGTGTGTGCTCCTGCATGTGTGTGTGTGTGTCTGTGTGTGTGTCTGTGTGTCTGTGTGTGTGTGTTTGTGTGTGCGTGCTCCTGGGTGTGTTTGTGTGTGTGCGTGCTCCTGCGTGTGTGTGTGTTTGTGTGTGTGTCTGTGTGTGTGTCTGTGTGTTTGTGTCTGTGTGTCTGTGTGTGTGTGTGTCTGTGTGTGTGTCTGTGTGTGTGTGTTTGTGTGTGCGTGCTCCTGGGTGTGTTTGTGTGTGTGCGTGCTCCTGCGTGTGTGTGTGTGTTTGTGTGTGTGTGTGCATCTGTGTGTGTGTCTCTGTGTGTGTGTGTGTGTGTGTGTGTGTGTGTGTGTGTGTGTGCGTGCTCCTACGCGTGTTTGTGCGTGCTCCTTAGTGTGTATCTGTTGTGTGTGTCTGTGTGTGTGTGTGTGTGTGTGTTTGTGTGTGTCTTTATAATAACACATACTGTAGGCCTCTATTTTCTCTGCCGTTAAAGTGGCGCTCGAGACAAACACATTAATTTGCAATTTCGTCAGGTTCGTCAATTAACCTGTCTTATATCAGCTGCTTTCCCTCGGTTGGGAGGGATGGAAATACTTGAGTGGTCTCCTAACAAACATGATCCGACTTGTTAACTTCAGGCAGTGCTGATAGGGATATTTAAGACCCACCAAAAGCTGGTTTTAGTGTGTAACTCAGTTGGTTATGGCAAGAATTTTGACAGCTGAAAAACCATCCAGTCATGATGCACATTGACCATATGGGCGTGGAACAAGAGAAGCCTAAATTGATTTTGGTGCCTATTTACTTCGTATTGAGAAACATAAAATGTAAATGTCTGTCCCATTTAGTGTTATTTGGTTAAAACCAAGCATAGCCTCCCATCCTCTAAATATGTTTCTTTTTTCCTGCCCAATGCAATCGCTAAGTAGTCTGTTGATAAAGATTTTGGCTCCTGAGACCGCTTGGAAATAAATCTTAATCACCAAAGCTTAAATATTGATTAAGCAAAATATAAAGTTTATGAGGAGAAAAAGAGTGAGTTGATATTCCCTTATTTATTTGATTTATACATTGTAGGCAAGCCCATGTTATTTTAGCCACGCAGGTCCCATTGTGGACATGTGTAAAACCCCCTTCATCATGTAGGCTGTGTGTCCACGCCCATCATGAAACGAGAGGTGAGAACCTCGTTGAATACCAGTGAACCTCGGTGAATACCAGAGATACCTCGGTGAATACCAGAGAACCTCGGTGAATACCAGAGATACCTTGGTGAATACCAGAGAACCTCGGTGAATACCAGAGATACCTCGGTGAATACCAGAGAACCTCGGTGAATACCAGTGAACCTCAGTGAATACCAGTGAACCTCGGTGAATACCAGTGAATCTCTGTGAATACCAGAGAACCTCGGTGAATACCAGTGAACCTCTGTGAATACCAGTGAACCTCGGTGAATACCAGAGAACCTCGGTGAATACCAGTGAACCTCTGTGAATACCAGAGAACCTCGGTGAATACCAGAGAACCTCGGTGAATACCAGAGACACCTCGGTGAATACCAGTGAACCTCGGTGAATACCAGTGAACCTCGGTGAATACCAGAGAACCTCGGTGAATACCAGAGAACCTCGGTGAATACCAGAGAACCTTGGTGAATACCAGTGAACCTCGTGAATACCAGTGAACCTCGGTGAATACCAGAGATCCTCGGTGAATACCAGTGAACCTCGTATTCAGAAGTGATCTGTAACCTGTAACAATGGCTTGTTGTCTGTTTCCTATGTTCTAAACCCGAGCCCTCCCTTAGACCTGGTATAATGAAGGCTGGTTCAATGTACGTCTTTTTGGTCCTGACGATTTTATGACATCATTACTGAAGGTTCCAATATAAAACATGGTACTATTTGGGAGCAGGATAACGGACATTCACCCTTTCTCTTCGTGTTGAATCTTCGTCCAGCTACTGTGAAAAGTTAGGATTTTGCTGTAAAACCCTCAACAGTCTGTTTTGCTTTAATATTATATGCCCACGGGATAAATGATGGTGCCTGTAAGTGTGACATAGACTATTTAAAACAAGTTATTTTTTTAAATATCTTTTTAGGCCTCATAAATAATTACTATAATCTTGCTAATTGACATCGTTTGGCATGTCCATGCGCAGCCATACTGCAATGTACAGTAGGTCTAGTCTCTATATCACCAGCTTTTATGTCACTGTCTCCCCAGTGGTGCCGCGGGCTAATCACTGCATCTTGATGCTAGAGGAGTTGCTACGGACACCCTGGTTCAAATCCAGGCTGTATCACAGCTGTCTGTGTTTGGGAGTCCCATGAGGTGGCGCACAATTGGCACAGCGTCGTTTGGCTGGTATAGGCTGTCTTTGTAAATAATAATTTCTTCTTAACTGACTTGCCTAGTTAAATTAAAATGTCAGTGTGAATTCTATTGAACCCAGGCATGGACTTAGAACAATGTGTACTGCAAATGAGTTCAAGTTAATGTAGATAGGCTGTTATTTTGTTCCTGTATGCCATTTAACAAACTATAAGGGACTAACATTGGAAATGGAATTGATTCCAAGGCAATACATAAAAGACCGTGAATACACAACTTGAAGCTACCACATATTTGGCCATGGAGCCACGTTTTAATTGGGCTAAGTCTCGACACGCCCACAACTTGTTCATTCATCAAAACCCTTTCGCACCAACGCCAGCAAGTGCGCCGACAATTGCGGTGGTGAAAATAGCTAAAATATTTCTGACACACCGCTGAACCTATAGCACTTAGATTTACATTACGTTTGTTAAAATAGAGCATATAGAATGCACAGTATGTGAGGACATTATCTGTCTATTATCGCTCCATTATCTCTCCATATTATTTAGTTGTCTACCCGGCATACTGCACCAGTTAGACATAGCTGCCGCTATCACATCACATCACACGCTCAGCCTCCCTCTCTCTGCCGCTCTATCACCATGCAGATCCCTATGGTGATGAAGAGGAGGATGAGGAAGAGGAAGAGAAGGAGGGGGAGGAGGACTTTCACAGTGAGATAGTGAGAAAGAGAGAGTGTAATGTTTACTGTTAACTTTTTAACTTTCCCTCTCTCCCTCTTTCTCCCCCCCCCCCTCTCTCTCTCTCTCTCTCTCTCTCTCTCTGTCTCTGTCTCTGTCTCTGTCTCTGTCTCTGTCTCTGTCTCTGTCTCTGTCTCTGTCTCTGTCTCTCTCTCTCTCTCTCTCTGTCTCTCTCTCTCTCTCTCTCTGTCTCTCTCTCTCTCTCTGTCTCTCTCTCTCTCTCCTCTCTCTCTCTCTCTCTCTCTCTCTCTCTCTCTCTCTCTCTCTCTCTCTCTCTGTCTCTCTCTCTCTCTTTCTCTCCCTCTCTCTCTCTGTCTCTCTCTCTCTCTCTCTCTCTCTCTGTCTCTCTCTCTCTCTCTCTCTGTCTCTCTCTCTCTGTGTCTCTCTCTCTCTCTCTGTCTCTCTCTCTCTCTCTGTCTCTCTCCCCCCTCTCTCTCTTTGTCTCTCTCTCTGTCTCTCTCTCTCTGTCTGTCTCTCTCTCTCTCTCTCCCCCTCTCTCTCTCTCTCTCTCTCTCTCTCTCTCTCTCTGTCTCCCCCCCCTCTCTCTCAAATTCAAATTCAAGCTGCTTTATTGGCATGAAAAACATTGTGTCAATATTGCCAAAGCAACAATGTATACAATATACATTGTAACAAAATTATAAACGATAGCAAATAATAATATTAAATGGTAGTAAATAATAATACAAAATTAAATACAAAAATAATAACAATAAAATGGTAACAGTCAATAGTAGAAATGTAATAAATATAAAATCTACATATGGAAAATGAAACTATAACTAACTTATAACTAAATAACAGTCATCTTCTCCATTATATCAGTACTACAACTACCATCATCATTACTACCACTACTACTCCCATCACTAAACTGTCATCATTACCATTACCACCCATACCACTACTATTTGGAATGACAAACAACAATAATTATAGTAATAACAATAATAGTAATAATAAGTAAGTTACTGTTTACTATGCAGATGTTATTATTCAGTGTCCCTCAGGCTATGGCAGGAAAATACATATTTGGCTGCAAGAGGAGCCATTGCTCCTTCGCCCATGAGTATTCTTAGTTTTTCCTCTGGGTTCAATAAGTTAAAATTTGGAATAAATGTAGTCATTTCTGTGAATAATGATTCTCTTTGTGAGGAATATTTATCACAGTAAAGGAGAAAGTGCATCTCTGTATCTACCTCCCCTGTCATGCAGTGACCACATTCACGCTCCTCTTTGGGTAGCCATGTCTTTTTATGTCTGCCGGTTTCTATTGCCAATCGGTGGTCACTCAGCCTGTACTGGGTAAGGATCTGTCTCTGCTTCGTATCTCTGACAGAGTAGAGATAATCAGCCAATTCATATTCTCTTTTTAGGGTCAGATAGCAATTTAGTCGGCTTTGGGATTTTGTTTCGTTTTTCCAATGTTGTAAATATGATTCCTTTAATTGGTTCAAGATTTTGTTTATTGGAATTCTTTCTTTTGAAGCAGTGCTGGTGTCAGCTTGGTTGGGGAGGTTCAACACCAGCTGACTGAGAGGGCTCGTTTCTGGGCTCAGCTCTTGGCTTTGAAGTGCTTTAAATTGCAGACTTGAATTTGGACTTGAATTTAGATGTAGCCAAAATGTTAATGATCTTTTCTGGATTTTCATTATTACTGGAAAACGGCCCAATTCTGCCCTACATGTATTAGTTGGTGTATTTCTCTGGACTTGTAGGATTTTCCGACAGAATTCTGCATGTAGGGCTTCAATTGGATGTTTGTCCCACATTGTAAAGTCCAGTTTATTGAGTGGCCCCCAAACCTCACTTCCGTAAAGGGCTATTGGTAGGATTACACTGTCAAATATTTTAGTCCACATTTTAATTGGATGTTGATTTGGAATAATTTCATTTTTATTGCATACATTGCTCTGCTGGCTTTTTCTTTGAGTGCATTCACTGCCATATTAAAGTTTCCCGATGCAGATATGGTCAGACCAAGGTAGGTGTAATTTTTAGTGTTTTCAATTGAGGTGTAGTTCAGGGTGAATTTCAAATTGTGTTTCTGACATCTGTTTTTTCGGGGGAATTTTTTTGGAAATTTACTGCCAGAACCCAATTATGGCAATATTGCTCTAGAATATTCATGTTTTGTTTAAGACCTTCTTTGGTTGGTGATAGTAGTACCAAGTCATCAGCATATAGCAGGTATTTCACCTCTGTGTCAAATAGTGTGAGTCCTGGGGCTGGAGATTGGTCCAGCATGTCTGCTAATTCATTGAAATAAATGTTGAAAAGATTTGGACTCAAACTGCAGCCTTGTCTCTCACCTCGACATTGTGAAAAAAAATTCTGTTCTTTGGTTTTTGATTTTTATTGAACACTTGTTTTCTGTGTACATACATTTTATTAAGTCATATACCTTACCACCAAGCCCACTTTGGAGGAGTTTTGTAACGGCTGTCGTTTGTGGAAGAAGGAGAGGACCAAGGTGCAGCGTGGTACGTGTTCATGATCTTTTAATTACACTGAACACTAGAACAAAAAGAACAGAACGGAACAAACTAAACAGTCCTGTCTGGTACAGAGACAGAGACAGGAAACAACTACCCACAAACCATAGTGGGAACACAGGCTACCTAAGTATGGTTCTCAGAGACAACGATTGACAGCTGCCTCTGATTGGGAACCATACCAGGCCAAAAGCAGAAATACAAAACATAGAACAAAACCACCAAATGCCCACCCCAACTCACATCCTGACCAAACTAAAACAGAGACACAAAAAAGGAACTAAGGTCAGGACGTGACAGTACCACCCCCCCGGACTCCGGCCGCAAACCTAACCCCATAGGGAAGGGTCTGGGTGGGCATCTGTCCGCGGTGGCGGCTCTGGAGCGGGACTTGGACGTAACTCCACCATACTCTTGGCCCACTTACAGTTTTTCTCAATTGTTAAAACACAATTTCTGAAACCCTGCTCCATTTCCTGAAGACATTAATAAACACAAAACCTCATCTTCAAGCACTATTTACATAACCTCTGACTCCTCTTGCAAAATGAAACATTCGCCTCAAAGCAGTTTTACCTGTGTTCAAAATCAAACACTGCTCTCAAATCATAAACAAAGTGATCAAAACGATTTACACTCTCAAGCAGTCAGTAAACAATACACCGAAAAATAGAAAACACATTGTTCAAAACATACAATTCTCAAGGAGAAGTACTCATAGTATTCATATTTTTCCGTCATTGTCTTTGATGAACGAAAACATGTTCTATCATAGTAGCTCAAAATGGATCAGAAATTACTACTCTGCTTTGCTCTTTGTAATTTTGTTTTTTGTTCTTCCTCCTCCTTGTACCCCTATCTGTACATTACTGTACCCTGCATCTCACAAACTTGTCCTTTGTCTCTGTGATACTGTAATTCTTGTTCTTTGTTGATATGAACCTGCAACCAGTCAAAATCTATTGATCAGTCAGTACTGTTACAGTTTTTCTCAATTGCTAAAACACTAAAACCCATTGGCTGAACAAATTTCTCAGTTGCCTGGACTCATTTAGCTAATTATGCAGTCTGTTGTCAATACCTTAAACCATTTCACATGGTAAAACACAATTTGCAGATCTCACTTAGACTTTTCAGCTAAACTCTAAACATATTCTCATTCTCAAAACACATTCTGCACTCTAATGCACATGTCATCCATACTGGTAAACACAAGTGGCAACAATCAAATACAAATAGAGAAGACATGTCATTGATTGAACACAACCACTCAAAATTTATTTAACCTGTTTCAAATGATGCGACACAACCAATATAAGCCAGTTCAGAGAGCAAACAGGTTGTTGAAGGTGGGAAGGAGAAAGTCTGAGAATGGATACTGTAGTACAGTGCATTGTAGGCGCTGGACAGGAGGGAGCACCTGGAGGGAGGAGACGGAGAGACAGCCTGGTGCATGGGGCTGCCACAGGAGAGCTAGTGCGCAGAGGAGGCACCGGATAGGCGCACTGGAGGTCTCAAGCACCTAGCCTGCACAACCTGTCCTGGCTGGATACTGCCTGTAGTCCGGCAAGTGCTGCGGGGTGGAACAGACCGCACTGGGCTGTGCTGGCGAACCGGGACACCGTGCGTAGGGCTGGTGAGGAGACGCACTGGAGATGCGCTGAGCCGGCTTCATTGGACCAAGGTGGAGCGTGGTACGTGTTCATGATCTTTTAATTACACTGAACACTAGAACAAAAAGAACAGAACGGAACAAACAAAACAGTCCTGTCTGGTACAGAGACAGGAAACAACTACCCACAAACCATAGTGGGAACACAGGCTACCTAAGTATGGTTCTCAATCAGAGACAACGATTGTCAGCTGCCTCTGATTGGGAACCATACCAGGCCAAAAGCAGAAATACAAAACATAGAACAAAACCACCAAATGCCCACCCCAACTCACATCCTGACCAAACTAAAACAGAGACACAAAAAAGGAACTAAGGTCAGGACGTGACAATTTTGTAGAATAGCCCTTCGTTCCAAATTAGAATCAAATGCTTTTTTTAAAGTCAATAAAGCAAGCAAAAATGTTGCCCTATTTTTTTGGGTGGACGTGTTTATTAATTAGTGTGTGTGAGGTGTATGTATGGTCAGTAGTGAGATGGTGTTTATTAATTAGTGTGTGTGAGGTGTATATATGGTTAGTAGTGAGATGGTGTTTATTAATTAGTGTGTGTAAGGTGTCTATATATGGTCAGTAGTGCGATGGTTGGGGATAAAGCCAATTTGACATTTACTTATTACATTTTTTTCTTGAAGAAAGGTCTTGAATTCAAAATGCTACAGAAAACCTTTCCCAAGTTACTGTTTACGCAAATTCCCCAGTAATTATTGGGGTCTGATTTGTCTCCACTTTTGTGGATAGGGGAGATAAGCCCCTGGTTCCAGATATCAGAGAAGCAGCCAGAAGTTAAAACCATGTTGAACAATTTAAGCACAGCATTTTGCAATTCAGGTGTGCTGTTTTTCAGCATTTCATTTCTGATGTTGTCTAGACCACAAGCCTTCTTTGATTTAATAGATTTTAGCTTTTCATTTAGTTCTTGTTGGGTTATTGGGTAATCTAATAGATTTTGATTGTTTTTAATGACTGATTCAAGGATGTTCAATTTTTCTTTAATTTCTAATTGGTTCTGTTGTAAGTCTTTTTGTGGGATGTTTTTGTATAGATTATCAAAATAAGTTTTCCAAATTCCTACATCTTGTATGGCTAATTCTTGTGGCTTTGTTGTGCTTAAATTGTTCCACATATCCCAGAACTGATTTTGGTCAATTGCGTTTTCAATTTCATCAAGTCTCTTGTTTGTTTATACTGTTTCAAGTATTCATATCGTAGCTCTGGGTTGTTTTGCTGCTTATGTTTTTTGTTTGACATTTGTCTTAGGTGTTTTCTAATTGTTTTATCTGGAGTACTTCTCCTGTCCTATCCGGTGTCCTGTGTGAATTTAAGTATGCTCTCTCTAATTCTCTCTTTCTCTTTTCTCTCTTTCTTTCTCTCTCTCGGAGGACCTGAGCCCTAGGACCATGCCTCAGGACTACCTGACATGATGACTCCTTGCTGTCCCCAGTCCACCTCCAGTTTCAACTGTTCTGCCTGTGATTATTATTATTTGACCCTGCTGGTCATTTATGAACATTGAACATCTTGGCCATGTTCTGTTATAATCTCCACCCGGCACAGCCAGAAGAGGACTGGCCACCCCACATAGCCTGGTTCCTCTCTAGGCTTCTTCCTAGGTTTTGGCCTTTCTAGGGAGTTTTTCCTAGCCACCGTGCTTCTACACCTGCATTGCTTGCTGCTTGGGGTTTTAGGCTGGGTTTCTGTACAGCACTTTGAAATATCAGCTGATGTACAAAGGGCTATATAAATACATTTGATTTGATTTGATTTGACATTCATTATCAAACCATTTGTCAGAAACATTTTGTTTTTTGTTTCTGATGTTGCATTTCTTTGGTTATCTCAAATTTGCTTTCGATGCTGCTTTTTGGAATATGCAGTTGATGTTTTGAGTAGCCGAATTGACACCATCTTTATTGTTTTTGTACCGTGAGTTATTGAAGAGCTGTATAGACTTCATCATTTCATTTGAGTTAAATGTTTCAATGAATGTCTCTGCACTGTTTGGAGCCCATCTGTACGATTGGTTTATGTTGTAGAGTTTATTGGGCTGTTTTTTTGAATGAATATTGCTGGTTAATTTCTTCAGAAACACGTTGATCTGACTGTGATCTGACAACGGTGTCTGTGGTCTGACAGTGAATGCACTAACGGAGGAGGGGTCGATGTCAGTGATGGCATAATCGACTACACTTGTCCCAAGAGCTGAGCAGTAAGTAAACTGACCTAAAGAGTCCTCTCTGTTTCTACCATTAAGCATGTACAGGCCTAAGGCTCGACAGAGATGCACTAACTCCTTCCCATTTTTGTTCAGTATTATTTATTTATAATAGGGCTACTGTACAAGGAGGGGTGTCCAAATATGTGGTGGTTACCTCCCGCATCAGTGAAGTCAGGCTCAGAACCTGTTCTTGCATTGAAATCTCCACAAAGATGCACTTTACCCAGTGCCTGAAATGTAATGATTTCTGTCTGGAGATTGTCAAAAAACTGATCATCATAATATGATGAATCTGAAGGAGGAGCATAAGCTGCACATATGTATACATCATTGTCACAATAGATTGTACCTTTGTTAAGTTTTAGCCAAATGTGAGTGGTACCTTTTGTCATTTCATTCAGTGCTAAGTCCTGCTTATGCCAAATGATGAGTCTCGGCCCCGTTTAACATTTTTATGTTTGATTGATGGTAGTAAACTTTCTCTATAGCCTGAGGGACACTGACTATCTATGTCTCCACGACACCATGTTTCCAGTCGGATTATGATGTCCTGTCCCTTGATGTTTTTAATCCATTCTGGATGTGTTGTTTTATACCCAAAGTGTGAAGAGTTTAGGCCCTGGATATTCCAAGAGCTGATCGTTAGTGATCTCATTTATAATAAGTGATATTCACTGGTTTGAGTAAAGTACATTGACAAAAAAAAAGAATACTATATATATACATATACACATACACACACACACACACACACACAAACACACACACACACACACACACACACACACACACACACACACACACACACACACACACACACACACACACACACATACGTATATATATATTTATACATATATATATATAGACATACAATTCAATTCAATTCGAGGTCTTTATTGGCATGGGAAACATGTGTTAACATTGCCAAAGCAAGAGAGGTAGATAATATATAAAGTGAATATATAAAGTGAAATAAACAATAAAAATTAACAGTAAACATTACACATACAGAAGTATCAAAACAATAAAGACATTACAAATGTCATATTATATATATACAGTGTTTTAACAATGTACAAATGGTTAAAGGACACAAGATAAAATAAATAAGCATAAATATTGGTTGTATTTACAATGGTGTGTGTTCTTCACTGTTTGCCCTTTTCTCATGACAACAGGTCACAAATCTTGCTGCTGTGATGGCACACTGTGGAATTTCACCCAGTAGATATGGGAGTTTATCAAAATAGGATTTGTTTTCGAATTCTTTGTGGATCTGTGTAATCTGAGGGAAATATATCTCTCTAATATGGTCATACATTGGGCAGGAGGTTAGGAAGTGCAGCTCAGTTTCCACCTCATTTTGTGGGCAGTGAGCACATAGCCTGTCTTCTCTTGAGAGCCATGTCTGCCTACGGCGGCCTTTCTCAATAGCAAGGCTATGCTCACTGAGTCTGTACATAGTCAAAGCTTTCCTTAATTTTGGGTCAGTCACAGTGGTCAGGTATTCTGCCGCTGTGTACTCTCTGTGTAGGGCCAAATAGCATTCTAGTTTGCACTTTTTTTTGTTAATTCTTTCCAATGTGTCAAGTAATTATCTTTTTGTTTTCTCATGATTTGGTTGGGTCTATTTGTGCTGCTGTCCTGGGGCTCTGTAGGGTGTGTTTGTGTTTGTGAACAGAGCCCCAGGACCAGCTTGCTTAGGGGACTCTTCTCCAGGTTCATCTCTCTGTAGGTGATGGCTTTGTTATGGAAGGTTTGGGAATCGCTTCCTTTTAGGTGGTTATAGAATTTAACGGCTCTTTTCTGGATTTTGATAATTAGTGGGTATCGGCCTAATTCTGCTCTGCATGCATTATTTGGTGTTCTACGTTGTACACAGAGGATATTTTTGGAGAATTCTGCGTGCAGAGTCTCAATTTGGTGTTTGTCCCATTTTGTGAAGTCTTGGTTGGTGAGCGGACCCCAGACCTCACAACCATAAAGGGCAATGGGCTCTATGACTGATTCAAGTATTTTTAGCCTAATCCTAATTGGTATGTTGAAATTTATGTTCCTTTTGATGGCATAGAATGCCCTTCTTGCCTTGTCTCTCAGATCGTTCACAGCTTTGTGGAAGTTACCTGTGGCGCTGATGTTTAGGCCAAGGTATATATAGTTTTTTGTGTGCTCTAGGGCAACAGTGTCTAGATGGAATTTGTATTTGTGGTCCTTGTGACTGGACCTTTTTTGGAACACCATTATTTTGGTCTTGCTGAGATTTACTGTCAGGGCCCAGGTCTGACAGAATCTGTGCATAAGATCTAGGTGCTGCTGTAGGCCCTCCTTGGTTGGTGACAGAAGCACCAGATCATCAGCAAACAGCAGACATTTGACTTCGGATTATAGTAGGGTGAGGCCGGGTGCTGCAGACTTTTCTAGTGCCCGCGCCAATTCGTCGACATATATGTTGAAGAGGGTGGGGCTTAAGCTTCATCCCTGTCTCACCCCACGACCCTGTGTGACGAAATTTGTGTGTTTTTTGCCAATTTTAACCGCACACTTGTTGTTTGTGTACATGGATTTTATAATGTCGTATGTTTTACCCCCAACACCACTTTCCATCCGTTTGTATAGCAGACCCTCATGCCAAATTGAGTTGAAGGCTTTTTTGAAATCAACAAAGCATGAGAAGACTTTGCCTTTGTTTTGGTTTGTACATATATATATACAGCTCTCTCTCTCTCTATCTCTCTCTCTCTCTCGGTCTCGGTCTCTCTCTCTCTCTCTCTCTCTCTCTCTCTCTCTCTCTCTCTCTCTCTCTCTCTCTCAGACTCGGTCTCTCTCGCGCTCTCTGTCTCACTCTCTGTCTCTCGGTCTCTTTCTCTCTCTACCTTAGTTTCTCCCCCTCTTTTCTCTCTAACCTGTCTGTTTCTTGCCTCCTCTCTCTCTCTGTCTGTCTCCCACCTTTCCTCCCCTCTCTCTCTGTCTGTCTCCCCCCTTTCCTCCCCTCTCTCTCTGTCTGTCTCCCAACTTTCCTCCTCTCTCTCTCTCTCTCTCTCTCTCTCTCTCTCTCTCTCTGTCTGTCTCCCCCTTTCCTCCCCTCTCTCTCTCTGTCTGTCTCCCCCCTTTCCTCTCCTCTCTCTCTCTCTCTGTCGGTCTCCCCCCTTTCTTCCCCTCTCTCTCTGTCTGTCTCCCCCCTTTCCTCCTCTCTCTCTCTCTGTCTGTCTCCCCCCTTTCCTCCACCCGCTCTCTGTCTGTCTCCCCCCTTTCCTCCTCTCTCTCTGTCTGTCTCCCCCTTTCCTCCTCTCTCTCTCTCTCTCTGTCTGTCTCCCCTTTCCTCGCCTCTCTTTCTGTCTGTCTCCCCCTTTCCTCCTCTCTCTCTCTCTCTCTCTCTCTCTGTCTGTCTCCCCCTTTCCTCCTCTCTCTCTCTCTCTCTCTCTCTCTGTCTGTCTCCCCCTTTCCTCCTCTCTCTCTCTCTCTCTCTCTGTCTGTCTCCCCCCTTTCCTCCTCTCTCTCTGTCTGTCTCCCCCCTTTCCTCCTCTCTCTCTCTCTCTCTCTCTGTCTGTCTCCCCTTTCCTCGCCCCTCTCTCTGTCTGTCTCCCCCCTTTCCTCCCCTCTCTCTCTCTGTCTGTCTCCCCCCTTTCCTTTCCTTTCTCTCTGTCTGTCTCCCCCTTTCCTCCTCTCTCTCTCTGTCTGTTCCCCCCTTTTCCTCCCCTCTCTCTCTGTCTGTCTCCCCCTTTTCCTCCCCTCTCTCTCTCTCTCTCTCTCTCTCTCTCTCTCTCTCTCTCTCTCTCTATCTCTCTGTCTGTCTTCCCCTTTCCTCCCCTCTCTCTCTCTGTCTGTCTCCCTCTTTCCTCCTCTCTCTCTCTGTCTGCCTCCCCCTTTCCTCCCCTCTCTCTCTCTCTCTCTCTCTCTCTCTGTCTGTCTCCCCCTTTCCTCCCCTCTCTCTCTCTCTGTCTGTCTCCCCCCTTTCCTCCCCTCTCTCTCTCTCTCTCTGTCTGTCTCCCTCTTTCCTCCTCTCTCTCTCTGTCTGCCTCCCCCCTTTCCTCCCCTCTCTCTCTCTCTCTCTCTGTCTGTCTCCCCCCTTTCCTCCCCTCTCTCTCTCTCTCTGTCTGTCTTCCTCTTTCCTCCTCTCTCTCTCTGTCTGTCTCCCCCCTTTCCTCCCCTCTCTCTCTGTCTGTCTCCCCCCTTTCCTCCCCTCTCTCTGTGTGTGTGTGTGTTTGGTTTTACTATCCTTGTGGGGACCAGAAGTCCTCACAGGGTTAGTAAAACAAGGACAATGGTTGGGTTTATGGACTAAGGAAAATGGGATTTTGAATGGGAATCAATTGTTTGGCATCCACAAGGATAGTATAACAAATGCAAGTGCGTGTGTGTGTGGACCCAGAGGGCTGTGTTAAGTCCTAGTGACAGTCAGGATCTTATAGATAGATGTATGCAGAGTTTGCTGCTGTGATCTGATCTGGGAGCCTCTCTCTCTCCCTCTCTCCCTCTCTCCCTCTGCCAAAGTAAGATAATAATAGATAGTAAACAAAATCAACCAGTCAGCTAGTTTGACAGTCAGACATTCAGCTAACCAGCCTGCCAGCATGTCAGCTAGTCAGACAGTCAGGCAGTCAATCAGTTACCCAGCCAGCCAGCTAGTCAGTCAGCCAGCCAGCCAGCGAGTCAGCCTGCCTGCCAGCCAGCTAATTAGACAGTCAGACATTCCGCTAGACAGCCAGCCAGTCTGTCAGTCAGCCAGCCAGCCAGTCAGCTAGTCAGACATTCAGGCAGCAGTCAGTCAGTCAGTCAGTTACCCACCCGGCCAGCCAGCTAGTCAGTCAGCCAGCCAGCGAGTCAGCCAGCCAGCCAGCCAGTCAGCTAATCAGCCAGTCAGCCAGTCAGATAGCCAGTCAGACAGTCAGGCAGTCAGTCAGTTACCCAGCCAGCCAGCTAGTCAGTTAGCCCGCCAGCCAGTCAGCTAGTTAGACAGTCAGACATTCCACTAGCCAGCCAGCCAGTCTGCCAGTCAGCCAGCCAGTCAGCCAGTCAGGCAGTCAGTCAGTTACCCAGCCAGCCAGCTAGTCAGTTAGCCCGCCAGCCAGTCAGCTAGTTAGACAGTCAGACATTCCACTAGCCAGCCAGCCAGTCTGCCAGTCAGCCAGCCAGTCAGCCAGTCAGGCAGTCAGTCAGTTACCCAGCCAGCCAGCTAGTCAGTTAGCCCGCCAGCCAGTCAGCTAGTTAGACAGTCAAACATTCCGTTAGTCAGCCAGCCAGTCTGCCATTTAGCCAGCCTGCCAGTCAGATAGTCAGACAGTCAGGCAGCTGTCAGTCAGCCAGTCAGTCAGTCAGTTAGCCAGCCAGTCAGCTAGTCAGCTAGTCCGACAGTCAGGCAGTCAGTCAGTTACCCAGCCAGCTAGTCAGTCAGCCAGCCAGCCAGCGAGTCAGCCAGCCAGTCAGCTAGTCAGACAGTCAGCCAGTCAGTCGGTCAGTCAGTCAGTCAGTCAGCCAGTTAGCCTACTGGAGCCTCTGGACAGCATGATCTGATCTGCTCCCTCTAGGCCGGCCCTCGCTGTCCTGGCAACCTGCTGACGCTCTGAGGTAGGGGAGAGGGGAGGAGGAGAGAGGCAGGGAGGGCTCCGATCAGAGACAATGGCATTCTTTCATAGAATGTTACTAGCACTAGGACCCTGGAGGAGGCTGGGACTCCTGTGGTGGTGGGGCAGGCCAGGCAGGCTGACTGGCTGAGCTGTGTAACACACAGTCCTGCTCAGAGAGAGTGAGAGTGAGAGAGAGAGAGAAAGAGATCTGAGAGCAGAGAGAGAGAGAGAGAGAAGGGGAAGAGAGAGAGACTACAGGAACGCAGTCAGTTGCCTGTGCTGCTCAGTACCAGAAACAGGGAGCTGGGGAGGAAATGGAGGGGCTCAGGATCATCGGCGGGAACTGACATTACAGACCAGGAGAGGAGAGGAGAGGGAGAACTATTGGAGAGGAGAGGAGGAAAGGAAGGGGCTCGTCTGCACAACAGAAGATTTCTAAGGTGACTTTATGTCTCTTTTCAGTAGCTGGATGTGGTGGGATGTGGAAGGAAGTGTGTCTGTGTGTGGAAAGAGATCTTTTAGCTTCCAGAAGAGGCTGAGTGTTGACATGTGCTGCATCGCTGCACTTCTAAGTAGAGAGAAAGAGAGGAAAAGAAACAGAGTGTGTGTGTGTTTTTTTCCCAGTGTGTTTTACAGTGAGACAGAGAGAGGGAGAGTGTTATGTGGCTGTTTGAAGGGATGCTTAACCCTTTACTGCAGTGGGATAAGTCAGGCTCACACAGTGTTTCTTGGTAGTCTAAAACAAATCTACTTTAAAACAAAAGTATACACCTCACACACATGGTTAAAGGGCTTCAGAAAAAGAATCACCTGTCAGATATGGAGTTAAAATGTATTACATTTTGAGTTTGCAGACTGAAATATAACAAAACCATTTGATATAGAAACACAGGATTTTCAGCATTTAAAAAAAGAAATTTTGCAAAATATGAATAACATTCCACCCATGAGGCAACTAGGTCATTTGACTGCAGGAAAGGGGTACATGGAAATCTATCTTGACAGTTGTTGACTGAAATGAAAGGGTTCAGAGAAGTGTACACTTCTAAGGGAATAGGGAGATCCCATCCACTCTGAAGATGACTCATGTTAGAAGTAGAGATCAAGGGAGGGAGAGATGGAGAGAGCGAGAGAGAGAGAGAGAGCGAGAGAGAGAACGAGAGAGAGAGAGAGAGAGAGAGAGAGACAGGGGGAGAGAGAGAGAGAGAGAGAGAGAGAGAGAGAGACAGAGGGAGAGAGAGAGAGAGAGAGAGAGAGAGAGAGAGAGAGAGTTAGAGAGAGAGAGAGAGAGAGAGAGAGAGAGAGAGAGAGAGAGAGAGAGGGAGAGAGAGAGAGAGAGAGAGAGAGAGAGAGAGAGAGTTAGAGAGAGAGAGAGAGTTAGAGAGAGAGAGAGAGTTAGAGAGAGAGAGAGAGAGAGAGAGAGAGAGAGAGAGAGAGAGAGAGAGAGAGAGAGAGAGAGAGAGAGTTAGAGAGAGAGAGAGAGTTAGAGAGAGAGAGAGAGAGAGAGAGAGAGAGAGTTAGAGAGAGAGAGAGAGTTAGAGAGAGAGAGAGAGAGAGAGAGAGAGAGTTAGAGAGAGAGAGAGAGTTAGAGAGAGAGAGAGCGAGAGAGAGAGGGGGGAAGAGGGAGGGAGGTTTAGGTTGTTATTATACAGTACAATGTTTCCAAGGATAGAAAGAGGAGAGTCATTTGGCCCCTGGCTTTCCATAAATAACAAAACACAAGAAAAACTGCCTATAGCTCAGCACTTGAAGCAAGGATATGCATTTTCTTGGCACCAGTTGAAAGGAAACACTTTGAAGTTTGTGGAAATGTGAAAGGAATGTAGGATAATATAACCCATTAGATCTGGTAAAAGATAATACAAAATAAAAAAAGTTGTTTTGTATTTTTTTACTATCATCTTTGAAATGCAAGAGAAAGGCCATAATGTATTATTCCAGTCCAGGTGCAATTTAGATTTTGGCCACTAGATGGCAGCAGTGTATGTGCAAAGGTTTATACTGATCAAATGAACCATTGCATTTCTGTTCAAAATTTGGTATCAAGTCTGCCCAAATGTGCCTAATTTTATTTATATTAATTTTATTAATATATTTTCATGTTCAAAATTGTGAACTTTCCTTAAACAATAGCATGGTATTATTTCACTGTAAATTGCACAGTGCAGTTAGATTAACAAGAATTTAAGCTTTCTGCCAATATCAGATATGTCTATGTAAATAACACATTTTCTTGTTACTTACAGCCTCATGCTAATCGCATTTGCCTACGTTAGCTCAACCGTCCCACAGGGGACCCACTGATCCTGAATATGTTTAATATTGGAAATTTGAAATTATTTACACATTTACATTTACTTTGGATACTGAAGTATATTTAAAACCAAATACTTTTATAGTTTTACTGGAATATAACTTTACTGGGTGACTTTCACTTTTACTTGAGTCATTTTCTATTAAGGTGTCTTTTACTTTACTCAAGTTTGACAGTTGAGCACTTTTTCCACCACTGTGTGTGTGAGTGTGTGTGTGTGTGTGTGCATGTGTGTGTCTGAGTGTGTGCGTGTGTTTGTGACAAACAGGTTGAGAAAGTGCGATCTGTTCAGACGCACAGCAACAGTGGAAATAGTGGGAAAGGCTGAGCACTAGCAGATCACACACACCCTAACACACACACACACACTGCCCACGCACGCTAACACACACACACACTGCTCACACGCGCTAACACATACACACTCTGACACACACACACGCACACGCACACACACACACACACACACACACACACACACACACATACACGCACACGCACACACGCACACACACACACACACACATCTCCTGCCAGCCGAACAGCTGTGTATGTGTGTTTCATGAGAGTGAACAAGTCTGTAATTATTGGGTGCGTTTCATGTGTATGTTTTCGCCAGTGAACATCTCTGTAAGTAAACATGTTAGCATTTCAAGGTAAGTCTCTGTCTCTGGGTGTGTGTTACATGTCTGTCAGTAGGCCCGTGTCAGATACATTTGATTTGATTGCAACAGTGTTTGTTTTTCTATTATTGTAGGGTATGTGTGTTACATCTATATCTCTGTGTTACATCTCTATCTGTGTGTGTTACATCTATATCTGTGTGTTACATCTCTATCTGTGTGTGTTACATCTATATCTGTGTGTTACATCTCTATCTGTGTGTGTTACATCTCTATCTGTGTGTGTTACATCTCTATCTGTGTGTTACATCTCTATCTGTGTGTTACATCTATATCTCTGTGTTACATCTCTATCTGTGTGTTACATCTCTATCTGTGTGTTACATCTCTATCTGTGTGTGTTACATCTCTATCTGTGTGTTACATCTCTATCTGTGTGTTACATCTATATCTCTGTGTTACATCTCTATCTGTGTGTGTTACATCTATATCTGTGTGTTACATCTCTATCTGTGTGTGTTACATCTATACCTGTGTGTGTTACATCTCTATCTGTGTGTGTTACATCTATATCTCTGTGTTACATCTCTATCTGTGTGTGTTACATCTATATCTGTGTGTTACATCTCTATCTGTGTGTGTTACATCTATATCTGTGTGTTACATCTCTATCTGTGTGTGTTACATCTCTATCTGTGTGTGTTACATCTCTATCTGTGTGTTACATCTCTATCTGTGTGTTACATCTATATCTCTGTGTTACATCTCTATCTGTGTGTGTTACATCTATATCTGTGTGTTACATCTCTATCTGTGTGTGTTACATCTCTATCTGTGTGTGTTACATCTCTATCTGTGTGTTACATCTCTATCTGTGTGTGTTACATCTCTATCTGTGTGTGTTACATCTCTATCTGTGTGTGTTACATCTCTATCTGTGTGTTACATCTCTATCTGTGTGTGTTACATCTCTATCTTTGTGTTACATCCATATCTGTGTGTTACATCTCTATCTTTGTGTTACATCTATATCTGTGTGTTACATCTATATCTGTGTGTTAAATCTATACCTGTGTGTGTTACATCTCTATCTGTGTGTGTTACATCTATATCTGTGTGTTGCATCTATATCTGTGTGTGTTACATCACCATCTGTGTGTTACATCTATATCTGTGTGTGTTACATCTCTATCTCTGTGTTACATCTCTCTGTATGCTACATCTCTCTGTGTGTTACATCTCTCTGTGTGTTACATCTATATATGTGTGTTACATCTCTCTGTGTGTTACATCTCTCTGTGTGTTACATCTATATATGTGTGTTACATCTCTCTGTGTGTTACATCTATATATGTGTGTTACAGCTCTCTGTGTGTTACGTCTCTCTGTGTGTTACATCTATACATGTGTGTGTGTTATTAAATCTCTATCTATGTATCTGTCTGTGTGTTATTACATCTCTATCTATGTATCTGTCTGTGTGTTATTAAATCTCTATCTATGTATCTGTCTGTGTGTTATTCAATCTCTATCTATGTATCTGTCTGTGTGTTATTAAATCTCTATCTATGTATCTGTCTGTGTGTGTGTGTGTAAATGTATATGCATGGCAGTGCAGGGACTGTTCACTTGTCAGATAGTGTATCTATTTCCATTTCTGTCTTCGTGTCTGTGGTGATTGGTCAGCTATTTTTATATCTCCATGTCCCTATGTATTTGAGCGAGAGAGAGAGAGAGAGAGAAAGAGAGAGAGAGAGAGAGAGAGAGAGAACCTGTGACGATCTTATCAGGAGCTTTCAGTGTGGTAGTTCATTCATAATTCACCCGCCCCGCCCCACAGCATCGTTCATTCAGATATTGTCCCCCGTGGCTGTGTTCACTCAGGATCTCACCCTCACATCTCACATCTCCCTAACTCAGTCAGGACTGTGACACCTGTAACTGACATACCACCAACATCAATATACTCTTGATGCAAAAGTGTGACCTTTTTATTAGAATTAAACCTTAATTTATCCCAGATAAAACATGTGATTGTCTTGATCTAGGATAGACAGATAATGCACAGCTAATATTGGTCCTCTATTGGTTTCCAGCAGTGGTCTGCTTTTGTCACTAATGACGTATCCAGTCCTCTGTAGTCTGGACATGAGAGTGAAGGGCAAGTCAATGTCATAGAGACCATCTTAAACCAAAAGGGTCAATAGCGACTTTAGATTTTACACAGAGGGCAGCACTGAAAAAGGCAATATTTATCTCTTCGAGCTAATTCACATAACCCTCCTCCCTCCTCCTTCCTCCTTTCTCCTCCCTCCCTCCTAATTGTCATTGACTGGCCACCTTACTGTGCCCAAATGAAGTCATTGCCTACAGTACCGCGAGCCCGGCTCAATTGGCCCCCCTCACGCCATTTAAAAAGAGCCAGCGTGTGTGTGTGAGTGTGAGTGAGTGTGTGTGTGTGTGTGTGTGTGTGTGTGTTCTCGCTAGCTCACTGTCTATAAAGCCACCAGCTTAGGTCAAAATAGAGGATATAAATGAGCAACGTTTTAGTATTTCAGGGAGCTGCTGTCATTGCTGTTGGTTGCTGATAGATTTGAAAGCCTAGCTGGCAGTGTGGTGGGTGTGTCTGTTTAGCTTTTAATGACACAGTAAAAGGGGGAAAAGAGTCTTGTTGAAAAGCTTTGGCTTCTTAAAGGTGAGCAGTTGATGATAGAATGGTAAAGGGTTCAGACCAAAGGAGTGTGAGTGTGAGTGAGTGTGTGTGTGTGTGGGTGTGTCTGTGTGTGTGTGTGGGGGGGGGGTTGTGTGTGTGCGTGCGCGTGCTTGTGTGCTTGTGTGTGTGTGTGCGCGTGCTTGTGTGTGTGTGTGTGTGTGCGTGCGCGTGCTTGTGTGTGTGTGTGTGTGTGTGCGTGTGTGTGTGCGTGCATGGTGGAGGTATGCCGTGACGCTGCGCTGGTTGCTAAGCGGAGCAGGGACGTGGGTGAAAAGTGGAAGGATTTCCTGTTGACAGGAACGTTTGTTTATGCGGGGAGCGCCATGCCGAGGGGAAGTGTGTGTTGTGTTCCCTGTGTGTTGTGTGTTCTGTGTGTGTGTGTTGCTCGGTGAGTGAACACACACACATGCAAAGAACACAAACAAACAGAGTACACAACACACTTTCCCTCGGCATGGTGCTCCCCGGATAAACAAACGTTCCCTTCGACAGGAAATCCTTCCACCCACGTCCCTGCTTCGCTTAGCAACCAGCACAGCGTCACGGCATACCTCCACCATGCACGCACACGCACACGCACGCACGCACGCACGCACGCACACACACACACACACACACACACACACACACACACACACACACACACACCACTTATTCAAGTACACACACACACAAACACACACACACACACACACACACACCCTCTAGTGTTGAATATTTTCTTTGGCTTGCATAACGTCCTGGTCTGTGTAATTTGGATGTTCTGTACTTCTTGATGTACCTCGTGGCACTTCCCCCCAAAACCCCCATGCCGTTATCCCCATAGCACGGACCTGCTCTCTCCCGCCTCTCTCTCTCTCCCCTCTTCTCCCTCCGTCTGTCTCTCCGTTCGCTGATGTCATGCCTGTTTTATAGTGTCCCACACGTGAGGACTGCCATATGATCTCACCACCGGGCCTGGCTCCCACTATAGTTACCTCATTCACATTACGTGAAAGGGAGGGGTGACGTCAGCCCCTCTGGCTAGCTGCAGTGATGTCATAGTTGGAAGGAGCCATACAAAGGCATGGCAGTCAGCTAGCAAGAGGGGAGGAGAGGTTTATATAATGTGTTTACCTCGGTTCTCTGCTCTTTACAGTAGACACTGTTATCAGGGGCATTAATGACACACTTTGGGGTATCGTTTTCAACTCAACACTTGGTTTCACATTAAGTTGAGAGTTTGGGGGTTGGGGAATTACTCTCAATTACTCTTACTTGCTTTACCTTGGCCAGGTTGCAATTGTAAATGAGAACTTGTTCTCAACTTGCCTACCTGGTTAAATAAAGGTGAAATAAATAAATAAATACAAATTCGTAGATTGAATTGTGGATGTTAGAATTGACAGGCCAGGAGATCAATATATTTTGAAGCTATACATTGTTTGTTTACAAAGACATCTATGAGATTATCATTAATGTCACAGATTACATATTTAAGTCTCTGAAGGGACTGGTAGAGTCTGGTAGAGTCTGGTGGAGTCTGGTAAAGACTGGTAGAGTCTGGTGTAATGGCCTTCTGCTCTGATGTTAGAAGGGATATTTGACCTCTACAGAGTCCTTTATAGCCCACTGTATAGCCCATTGAATAGCCCAACGAATAGCCCACTATATAGCCCACTGTATAGCCCACTGAATAGCCCACTATATAGCCCACTGTATAGTTACTGTATAGCCCATTGTATAGTAACTGTATAGTTACTGTATAGTTACTGTATAGCCCATTGTATAGTAACTGTATAGTTACTGTATAGTTACTGTATAGTTACTGTACAGCCCATTGTATAGTAACTGTATAGTTACTGTATAGTTACTGTATAGCCCACTGTATAGTTACTGTATAGACCATTGTATAGTTACTGTATAGTTACTGTACAGCCCATTGTATAGTAACTGTATAGTTACTGTATAGCCCACTGTATTGTTACTGTATAGCCCACTGTAAAGCCCACTGTATAGTCCACTGTATAGTCCACTGTATAGTCCACTGTATAGCCCACTGTAAAGCCCACTGTATAATTAGTTACTGTATAGCCCAATGTAAAGCCCACTGTATAGTCCACTGTATAGTCCACTGTATAGTCCACTGTATAGCCCACTGTAAAGCCCACTGTATAGTTACTGTATAGCCCATTGTATAGTAACTGTATAGTTACTGTATAGTTACTGTATAGCCCATTGTATAGTAACTGTATAGTTACTGTATAGTTACTGTATAGTTACTGTACAGCCCATTGTATAGTAACTGTATAGTTACTGTATAGTTACTGTATAGCCCACTGTATAGTTACTGTATAGACCATTGTATAGTTACTGTATAGTTACTGTACAGCCCATTGTATAGTAACTGTATAGTTACTGTATAGCCCACTGTATTGTTACTGTATAGCCCACTGTAAAGCCCACTGTATAGTCCACTGTATAGTCCACTGTATAGTCCACTGTATAGCCCACTGTAAAGCCCACTGTATAATTAGTTACTGTATAGTCCACTGTATAGCCCACTACATAGTTACTGTATAGCCCACTGTATAATTAGTTACTGTATAGCCCACTGTATAGCCCACTATGTAGTTACTCTGTAGCCCACTGTATAACCAACTCTATAGTTACTGTATAGCCCACTGTATAGTTACTGAATAGCCCACTGTTTAGCCCACTGTATAGTAACTGTATAGTTACTGTATAGCCCACTGTATAGTTACTGTATAGTAACTGTATAGTTACTGTATAGCCCACTGTATAGTTAGTTACTGTACAGCCCATTGTAGAGTTACTGTATGGCCCACTGTAGAGTTACTGTATAGTTACTAAATAGCCCACAATATAGCCCACTGTATAGTTACTGTATATCCCACTGTATAGCCCACTGTATAGTTACTGTATAGTTACTGTATAGCCCGCTGTACAGTTAGTTACTGTATAGCCCACTGTAAAGCCCACTGTATAGTCCACTGTATAGCCCACTGCATAGTTACTGTATAGCCCACTATATAGTTATTTACTTTTTAGCCCACTGTATAGCCCACTGCATAGTTACTGTATAGTTACTATATAGCCCACTGTATAGTTACTTTATAGTTACTATATAGCCCACTGTATAGTTACTGTATAGTTACTGTATAGCCCACTGTATATTTAGTTAGTGTATAGTCCACTGTATAGTTAGTTACTGTATAGTTACTGTATAGTTACTGTTTAGTTACTGTATAGCCCACTGTATAGTTAGTTACTGTATAGCTCACTGTATAGTTACTGTATAGCCCACTGTATAGTTACTGTATTGCCCACTGTATAGCCCACTGTATAGTTACTGTATAGTTACTGTATAGCCCACTGTATAGTTACTGTATAGCCCACTGTATAGTTACTGTATAGTTACTGTATAGCCCACTGTATAGTTAGTTACTGTATACTTACTGTATAGTTGCTGTATAGTTAGTTACTGTATAGCCCACTGTATAGCCCACTGTATAGTTACTGTATAGTTACTGTATAGTTGCTGTATAGTTACTGTATAGTTACTGTATAGCCCACTGTATTGTTACTGTATAGTTACTGTATAGTTACTTTATAGCCCACTGTATTGTTACTGTATAGTTACTGTATAGCCCACTGTATAGTTAGTTACTGTATAGTTACTGTATAGCCCACTGTGTAGTTAGTTAATGTATAGTTACTGTATAGTTACTGTATAGTTACTGTATAGCCCACTGTATAGTTACTGTATAGTTACTGTATAGTTACTGTATAGCCCACTATACAGTATAGCCTACTGATGCCACTGAGACACAGACTGTCTTTGAAACTGATCTCCCTTTGTTGTATCTTGTAAAGGTGTGTGTGTGTGTGTGTGTGTGTTCTTCTGTTTGACCTTTGACCTTTGTTGTCGATACTGATCTGAGAACTAAAATCTATCCAAGAGGAGGAAGCGACTGAAAAAACAAAAAGTGGACAGTCAGAACCTTCGAGACGTTAGTGATTTTAGTCGAGACGTCCACACTCTTGGAAAGAAAGGAGCTATCTCGAACCTTAAAGGACACTTTGAAGAACCCTATATTTTGCTGCAGGCAGAACCCTACATTTTACATCTTGGTTGCAGGTAGAACCCTACATTTAGCTGTAGGTAGAACCCTGACTTTTGCATCTTGGTTCCAGGTAGAACCCTACATTTTGCTGCAGGTAGAGGCCTACATTTTGCATCTTGGTTCCAGGTAGAACCCTTCATTTTGCATCTTGGTTCCAGGTAGAACCCTACATTTTGCTGCAGGTAGAACCCTTTTGGGCTCCATGTAGAACTATTTCTTCAGAGGGTTCTACATGGAACCCAAAAGGGTTTTATGTGGAACCAAGAACGGTTCTACCTAGAACCAATAAGTGTTTTCCTACGGGGACAGACAAAAAAAACTTTTAAAAAACTTTTTTTTTTCAAAATGAGTGGAAAAACTGAGAGCTATCTACTTCTGAATTTCTGGGATTGGAAAAGTAGCAATGTGTTTCATTCCCAAAAAATGAGCCATCTATCTCTGGCTCATTCTCTTTAACAAGCTGCCTCACACACACACACACACACACACACACACACACACACACACACACACACACACACACACACACACACACACACACACACACACACACACACACACACACACACACACACACAGGACTCTCCAAGTATGAGGATCTCATAACAGACTTTGTGTGCCGTAGACCGCCAAACAAACACATTAGGGTGACATTCCAGTGACTATGTGTGTGAAAACCTATCCCCTATATACGTAGTGGACCAGTGCACTATTTTAGGGAATAGGGTGTAATTTGAAAAACATCCTTAGGTCTCTGAGTCCAAAACAAACCCCACAGTCATGGTCTAATCTACAACTCAATGAGCAATGTACATGTTCAGACACCGACAGTTAAAATCACAACTCTCTCTGTCTCTCTGTCTCTCTGTCTCTCTCTCTCTCTCTCTCTCTCTCTTCCCTATCCCTCTTTTTATCTCTTTTTATCCTCCACATCCCCCTCTCTCTCCCTCTCTCTGTTTTACTCAAAGTTTTGTCTGTTCCGTGGCAGGACGAGGGGAAAATACCTTCCAATATGGTGTTAACACAGTAGGTCCAGCAGCAGCACAGGCAGTAGCCATATACACTCAATCTCCCCTAACAGTACAAGTATACACTCAATCCCCCCTAACAGTACAAGTATACACTCAATCTCCCCTAACAGTACAAGTATAAACTCAATCTCCCCTAACAGTACAAGTATACACTCAATCCCCCCTAACAGTACAAGTATACACTCAATCCCCCTAACAGTACAAGTATACACTCAATCTCCCCTAACAGTACAAGTATTCACTCAATCTCCCCTAACAGTACAAGTATAAACTCAATCCCCACTAACAGTACAAGTATAAACTCAATCCCCACTAACAGTACAAGTATACACTCAATCTCCCCTAACAGTACAAGTATACACTCAATCCCCCCTAACAGTACAAGTATACACTCAATCCCCACTAACAGTACAAGTATAAACTCAATCCCCACTAACAGTACAAGTATACACTCAATCTCCCCTAACAGTACAAGTATACACTCAATCCCCCCTAACAGTACAAGTATACACTCAATCTCCCCTAACAGTACAAGTATAAACTCAATCTCCCCTAACAGTACAAGTATACACTCAATCCCCACTAACAGTACAAGTATACACTCACTCAATCCCCCCTAACAGTACAAGTATACACTCAATATCCCCTAACAGTACAAGTATAAACTCAATCTCCCCTAACAGTACAAGTATACACTCAATCTCCCCTAACAGTACAAGTATACACTCAATCCCCCTAACAGTACAAGTATACACTCAATATCCCCTAACATTTATGATGAACATAGAGTAGCAGTAGCGTAAAAGAGGGGTTGGCGGGTGGTAGGTGGGACACAACACAGATAGCCCGGTTAGCCACTGTGCGTGAGCACTGGTTGGTCGGCCCAATTGAGGCAGTATGTACATGAATGTATAGTTAAAGTGACTATGCATATATGATAAACAGAGAGTAGCAGCAGCGTAAAAGGAGGGGTTGGGGTGGGGGGGCACACAATGCAAATAGTCCAGGTAGCCATTTGATTACCTGTTCAGGAGTCTTATGGCTTGGGGGTAAAAACTGTTGAGAAGCCTTTTTGTCCTAGACTTGGCACTCCGGTATGGCTTGCCATACGGTAGTAGAGTGAACAGTCTATGACTTGGGTAGCTGGGGTCTTTGAACATTTTTTGGGCCTTCCTCTGACACCGCCTGGTGTAGAGGTCCTGGATGGCAGGCAGCTTAGCCCCAGTGATATACTGGGCCGTACGCACTAGCCTCTGTAGTGCCTTGCGGTCAGAGACCAAGCAGTGATGCAACCATGCTCTTGATGTTGAAGCTGTAGAACCTTTTGAGGATCTAAGGACCCTTGCCAAATCTTTTTAGTTTCCCGAGGGGGAATAGGCTTTGTCGTGCCCTCTTCACGACTGTCTTGGTGTGTTTGGACCATTCTAGTTTGTTGTTGATGTGGACACCAAGGAACTTAAAGCTCTCAACCTCCTCCACTACAGCCCCTCAATGAGAATGGAGGCATGCTCGGTCCTCCTTTTCCTGTAGTCCACAATCATCTCGTTGGTGATCAGGCCTACCACTGTTGTGTTGTCTGAAAACTTAATGATGGTGTTGGAGTCGTGCCAGGCCATGCAGTCGTGGGTGAACAGGGAGTACAGGAGGGTACTGAGCAGACACCCCTGGGGAGCTCCAGTGTTGAGGATCAGTGTGGCAGATGTGTTGCTGCCTACCCTCACCACCTGGGGGCGGACCGTCAGGAAGTCCAGGATCCAGTTGCAGAGGGAGGTGTTTAGTCCAAGGATCCTTAGATTAGTGATGAGCTTTGAGCGTACTATGGTGTTGAACACTGAGCTGTAGTCAATTAATAGCATTCTCACGTAAGTGTTCCTTTTGTCCAGGTGGGAAAGGGTAGTGTGGACTGCAATAGAGATTGCGTCATCTGTGGATCTGTTTGGGCGGTATGCAAATTGGAGTGGGTCTAGGGTTTCTGGGATAATGGTGTTGATGTGAGCCATGACCAGCCTTTCAAAGCATTTCATGGCTACAGATGTGCGTGATACGGCTTAAAACATTTTGGTATTGCAGACTCGAACAGGGAGAGTTTGAAAATGTCAGTGAAGACACTTGCCAGTTGGTCAGCGCATGCTCACAGTACAAGTCCTGGTAATCCGCCTGGCCCTGCAGCCTCGTGATTTTTGACCTCTTTAAAGGTCTTATTCAGATCAGCTGCGGTGAGCGTGATCACACAGCTGGTGCTCTCATGCATGTTTCAGTATTATTTGCCCTGAAGCAAGCATAGAAGTAGTTTAGCTGGTAGGCTTGTGTCACTGGGCAGCTCTCGGCTGTGCTTCCCTTTGTAGTCTGTAATAGTTTGCAAGCCCTGCCACATCCGACGAGCATCAGAGCCGGTGTAGTACGATTCAAACTTAGTCCTGTATTTAAGCTTTTCCTGTTTGATGGTTCGTCGGAGGGCATACAGGATTTCTTATTAGGTTCCGGGTTAGAGTCCCGCTCCTTGAATGCGGTAGCTCTAGCCTTTAGCTCCGTGCGGATGTTGCCTGTAATTCATGGCTTCTGGATTGGGTATGTACGTACGGTCACTGTGGGGATGACGTCATCGATGCACTTATTGATGAAGCCAATGACTGATGGTGTACTCCTCAATGCTGTCCGAAGAATCCTGGAACATATTCCAGTCTCTGCTAGCAAAGATGTCCTTTAGCTTAGCATCTGCTTCATCTTCAAAATGGAGGGCAAGGCAGAGCTTTGTATGCATCTCTGTGTGTGGCGTAAAGATGGTCCAGAGTTGTTTTCCCTCTGGTTGCACATTTCACATGCTGATATAATTTTGGTAAGACTGAGGAGCGCCGCCTCTGGGAAAGCGTTTTCCTGTTTGCTTATGGGGGAATATAGCTCATTGAGTGCGGTCTTAGTGCCAGCCTCAGTCTGTTGTGGTATGTAGACAGCTACGAAAAATACAGATGAAATCTCTCTAGGTAGAGAGTGTGGATTACAGCTTATCATGAGATACTCTACCTCAGTCGAGCAAAACCAGCTGTCATGCACCAGCTGTTATTTACAAAAAGACATAGTCCGCCGCCCCTTGTCTTTACCAGACGCTGCTGTTCTATCTCGCTGATACAGCATATAACCAGCCAGCTGTATGTTCATAATGTTGTTGATAATTCAGGCACGACTTCGTGAAGCATAAGATATTACAGTTTTGAATGTCCCTTTGGTAGTTTAATCTTCCGCGTAGGTCATCGATTTTATTTTCTGAAGATTGCGCCTTTTCCAGCAGAATGGAAGGCAATGGGGTTTACTCGATCGCCTACGAATTCTCAGAAGGCAGCCCGCCCTCCGGCCCCTTTTTCTCCATCTTCTCTTCACGTAAATGACGGGGATCTGGGCCTGTTCCCGGGAAAGCAGTATGCCATTCAGCTCGGACTCGTCGGACTCGTTAAAGGAAAAAAAGGATTCTGCCAGATCATGATGAGTAATCGCAGTGCTGATGTCCAGAAATAATTTTTGGGCATAAGAGAAGATAGCAGCAACATTATGTACAAAATAAGTTAAAAAATAAGTTACAAACAACGCAAAGAAAAAAAAAAAACACAATTGGATAGGAACACATAAAACGTCAGCCTTCTTGTCCGGTGCCATTGATGATATGTTAATTTTGTAAACTGTACCACTGGCTCCTTTCCCCAACATCTTGCCTTGATAGTGAGGGAGATGGTTGAGGAAATGGAGGAGACTTTGGGAGTATATGCAGCTACGGGGGAACAATGAATGTGAGAAAAGTAGAGAACTGCATGCGATTGGAGAAGACTATGGTAGATTAAACACTCCGGTAGTCCATTGTCTCCCAAATGGCACATTATTTTCCATACTGTAGTGCATCATTTTAACCAGTGCCCTAGTGCACTATCAGGGGTATAGGGTGCCATTTGGGATGCTTGGAGAATGTATAGGAATGTAGAAAGAACAAAGGGACTAGCACTCAGTAAGGGATCTGAGAACTCTGTGGTTCTGATAGGGAACAGATTGTTCTTCCCCCTCAGATCTCAGATCTCTGGTGGTTGTGTCTGGGGTCATGACTCTGAGAAGAGGGTTGAGGCCTACTGGCTGTGTTTGGGGTCATGACTCTGAGGAGAGGGTTGAGGCCTACTGGCTGTGTTTGGGGTCATGACTCTGAGAAGAGGATTGAGGCCTACTGGCTGTGTTTGGGGTCATGACTATGAGGAGAGGGTTGAGGCCTTCTGGCTGTGTTTGGGGTCATGACTCTGAGGAGAGGGTTGAGGCCAACTGGCTGTGTTTGGGGTCATGACTCTGAGGAGAGGGTTGAGGCCTACTGGCTGTGTTTGGGGTCATGACTCTGAGGAGAGGGTTGAGGCCTACTGGCTGTGTCTGTGTTCATGACTCTGAGGAGAGGGTTGATTGAGGTCTAGTGGCTGTGTCTGTGTTCATGACTCTGAGGAGAGGGTTGATTGAGGTCTAGTGGCTGTGTCTGGGGTCATGACTCTGAGGAGAGGGTTGAGGCCTACTGGCTGTGTTTGTGTTCATGACTCTGAGGAGAGGGTTGAGGCCTACTGGCTGTGTTTGGGGTCATGACTCTGAGGAGAGCGTTGAGGCCTGGTGGTTGTGTTTCTGGTCATGACCGAGGAGAGCAGGCTTGTCACAAGAAAGCACTGTCGATTTTGGATGTTTGAAAAGGTCCAGAGGACATCGATAAATGCCTTTGTCAGTGCTCACCAAAAACAAACAAACACGACACTCAGAGGTGGAGTAAGCTGCTCTGCCAGAGTCGTTCACACTTCTCTAGCAAGCAGGGAGAGTAGTTGATGATAGTTCATGGAAAAAGCACTTGAAAAATACGCACTCTACACACGCACTCTACATACGCACTCTACATACGCACTCTACATACGCACTCTACATACGCACTCTACACACGCACTCTACACACACACACTCTACACACACACTCTACACACACACACTTTACACACACACTCTACACACACACACTACACACACACACTCTACACACACACTCTACAGACACACTCTACACACACACTCTACATACGCACTCTACACACACACTCTACACACACACTCTACACACACACTCTACACAAACACTCTACACACACACACTCTACTCACACACACTCTACACACACACTCTACACACACACACTCTACACACACACACTCTACATACACACACTCTACACACACACTCTACACACACACTCTACACACACACTCTACACACACACTCTACACACACACTCTACATACACACACTCTACACACACACTCTACACACACACTTTACACACACACACTACACACACACACTCTACACACACGCACTACACACACACTCTACACACACACACACACTACACACACACTCTACACACACACACTACACACACACTATACACACACACACACTACACACACACACACACACTACACACTCACACACTACACACACACACACTCTACACACACACACACACACACTACACACACACACACACACACACACACACACACACACACACACACACACACTACACACACACACACACACACACACACACACTACACACACACACACTCTACACACACACACACACACACACACACACACACACACACACACACACACACACACACACACACACTCTACACACACACACACACACTACACACACACACACTCTACACACACACACTCTACATACACACACTCTACACACATACTCTACACACACACACACACACTACACACACACACACACACACACATTGTAATATTCTATTATTGTACATTTTGTGATGGAATTGTTTTATACCTGTTTGCACCCCAGGAAGAGTAGCTGCTGCCTTGGTAGGAACTAATGGGGATCCTATTAAATACTAAATACTCTCCTCTGCTTCTCTCAAACCCACCATCCCTTGGATCAAGCACTCTTCCCTGAGCTCCACATCTAATAATGGCACCATCATTCCTCACTCTAATTCTTTTGGCAGGGCCTGTCAAACAGCATATGCTGGAGGACACTGTGACTTTGAAATGCTGCTAATGACCCAAGGATATTTTCCCCTCGCTCGCTGGTGATTAGAGAGAGAGAGGAGCGAGGGAGAGAGGAGAGAAAAAGAGAGAAGGGTGCGAGAGAAAAGGAATAAGAGACAGAGATATGAAGAGGGAGAGGGAGAGAGATTAAGAGAGGGAGAGAGAGAAAGAGAGGGAGAGAAATATAAAGAGAGAGAGAGAGAGAGAGATAAAGAGAGGGAGATGTAAAGAGAGGGAGATAGATATAAAGAGAGGGAGATAGATATAAAGAGAGGGAGAGAGATATAAAGAGAGGGAGAGAGATATAAAGAGAGGGAGAGAGATATAAAGAGAGGGAGATATAAAGAGAGGGAGATATAAAGAGAGGGAAATAGATATAAAGAGAGGGAGAGAGATATAAAGAGAGGGAGGGATAAAGAGAGGGAGAGAGATGTAAAGAGAGGGAGAGAGATATAAAGAGAGGGAGAGAGATATAAGGAGAGGGAGAGAGATATAAAGAGAGGGAGAGAGATGTAACGAGAGGGAGAGAAATATAAAGAGAGGAAGACATAAAGAGAGGGAGATATAAAGAGAGGGAGGGATAAAGAGAGGGAGATATAAAGAGAGGGAGGGATAAAGAGAGGGAGATGTAAAGAGAAGGAGATATAAAGAGAGGGAGAGAGATATAAAGAGAGGGAGAGAGAGATAAAGAGAGGGAGAGATATATAAAGAGAGGGAGAGAGATATAAAGAGAGGGAGAGAGATATAAAGAGAGGGAGAGAGATATAAAGAGAGGGAGAGATATATAAAGAGAGGGAGATATAAAGAGAGGGAGAGAGATATAAAGAGAGGGAGAGAGAGATATAACGAGAGGGAGAGAGATATAAGGAGAGGGAGAGAGAGAGATATAAGGGGAGGGAGAGAGATATAAAGAGAGGGAGAGAGAGATATAAGGAGAGGGAGAGAGATATAAAGAGAGGGAGAGGATATAAAGAGAGGGAGAGAGATATAAGGGGAGGGAGAGAGATATAAAGAGAGTGAGATATAAAGAGAGGGAGAGAGATATAAAGAGAGGGAGAGAGATATAAAGAGAGGGAGAGAGATATAAAGAGAGGGAGAGAGATATAAAGAGAGGGAGAGAGATATAAAGAGAGGGAGAGAGGATATAAAGAGAGGGAGATATAAAGAGAGGGAGAGAGAGATATAAAGAGAGGGAGATGTAAAGAGAGGGAGAGAAATATAAAGGGAGATAGAGAGAGATAGAAAGAGGGAGAGAGATATAAGGAGAGGGATAGAGATATAAAGAGAGGGAGATGTAAAGAGAGGGAGAGAGAAATATAAATAGAGGGAGAGAGGATATAAAGAGAGGGAGATATAAAGAGAGGGAGAGAGATATAAAGAGAGGGAGAGAGATATAAAGAGAGGGGGAGATATATAAAGAGAGGGAGAGAGATATAAAGAGAGGGAGAGAGATATAAAGAGAGGGAGATGTAAAGAGAGGGAGAGAGATATAAAGAGAGGGAGAGACAGAGGGGGAGATATAAAGACAGTCTCATATGTGCTCCCTCTCGGCCTCTAGGTCACCAGGCAGCTCGTTATAGCACACACCTGTCACCATCGTTACGCGCACCTGCGCGTCATCAGACTCACCTGGTCTCCATCACTTCCCTGATTATCTTCCCTATATACAGTTGAAGTCGGAAGTTTACATACACTGAGGTTGGAGTCATTAAAACTTGTTTTTCAACCACTCCACAAATGTCTTGTTAACAAACTATAGTTTTGGTAAGTCGGTTAGGATATCTACTTTGTGCACGACACAAGTCATTTTTCCGACAATTGTTTACAGACAAATTATTTCACTCATAATTCACTGTATCACAATTCCAGTGGGTCAGAAGATTACATACACAAAGTTGACTGTGCCTTTAAATAGCTTGGAAAATACCAGAAAATGATGTCATGGCTTTAGAAGTTTTTGATAGGCTGAGTCAATTGGAGGTGTACCTGTGGATGTATTTCAAGGCCTACCTTCAAACTCAGTGTCTCTTTGCTTGGCATCATGAGAAAATCAAAAGAAATCAGCAAAGACCTCAGAATAAAAAATTGTAGTCTGGTCCATTCTTGTGAACAATTTCCAAATGCCTGAAGGTACCACATTCATCTGTACAAACAATATTACGCAAGTATAAAGACCATGGGACTACACAGCCGTCATACCTCTCAGGAAGGAGAAGCGTTCTTTGGTGTGAAAAGTGCAAATCAATCCCAGAACAACAGCAAAGGAACTTGTGAAGATGCTGGAGGAAACCGGTACAAAAGTATCTACATCCACAGTAAATCGAGTCCTATATCGACATAACCTGAAAGGCTGCTCAGCAAGGAAGACGCCACTGCTCCAAAACCGCCATGAAAAAGCCAGACTACGGTTTGCAACTGCACATGGGGACAAAGATCGTACTTTTGGGAGAAATATCCTCTGGTCTGATGAAACAAAAAATAGAACTGTTTGGCCATAATGACCATCGTTATGTTTGGATGAAAAAGGAGGATGCTTGCAAGCCGAAGAACACCATCCCAACCGTGAAGCACGGGGGTGGCAGCATCATGTTGTGTGGGTGCTTTGCTGCAGGAGGGACTGGTGCACTTCACAAAATAGATGGCATCATGAGGAAGTAAAATTATCTGGATATATTGAAGAAACATCTCAAGACATCAGTCAAGTTAAAGCTTGGTTGCAAATGGGTCTTCCAAATGGACAATGACCCCAAGCTTACCTCCAAAGTTGTGGACAACAAAGTCAAGGTACTGGAGTGGCCATCACAAAGCCCTGACCTCAATCCTATAGAAGATTTGTGGGCAGAACTGAAAAAGTGTGTGCGAGCAAGGAGGCCTACAAACCTGACTCAGTTACACCAGCTCTGTCAGGAGGAATGGGCCAAAATTCACCCAACTTATTGTAGGAAATTTGTGGAAGGCTACCTGAAACGTTAAACAATTTAAGTTAAACAATTTAAAGGCAACGCTACCAAATACGAATTGAGTGTATGTAAACTTCTGACCCACTGGGAATGTAATGAAAGATATGAGAACTGAAATAAATCATTCTCTCTACTATTATTCTGACATTTCACATTCTTAAAATAAAGTTGTGATCCTAACTGACCTAAGACAGGGAATTTTTACTAGGATTAAATGTCAGGAATTGTGAAAAACTGAGTTAAATGTATTTGGCTAAGGTGTATGTAAACTTCTGACTTCAACTGTATATCACTCCCTTTGGTTCCTTCCCCAGGCGTCATTGTTTCTGGTCTGTGTTTTGTTAGTGTTTCTTGTTAGTGTTTCTTGTTTTGTCTTATGTTATTTTTATTTCATTAAAACACTCCCTGAACTTGCTTCCCGACTCTCAGTGCACTCGTTACAGAGCGAGAGAGTTATAAAGAGAGAGAGAGATAAAGAGAGAGAAAGATATATAGACTTTTTGATTTCTATACACTTTCTCAACCAAACATGCTGGGAGGAGCAGAGGGAGCCAAAATGGGTGGGACCTTGGAACAAGTTACCAGCCTTTTCAGTGGATGTTGCCATGGTGTTTAGTCTCGGGGACATACTGTTGGCCAATGGCTGAGGGCCTGTGCTGCTGTTTAATAAGTGAGAGAGAGACCGAGAGAGGGAGAAAAGAGACCTTACTGTCTAGATACAGGACACAGTGCTCAATGTGTTCCCACTTTAAAGCTCTCAATCACATAAAACCCATCCAGTTCACTCTCTCTGTCTTCACCCACCACTCTTAAAGTTACGCTAATTCATCTTCAATCTACTCTCCGATTTAAATTTGGACAATGAGTGCTTTGCACAATGAATATACTTCCTGAATTGGCCATGCATCAAATGTAGTCTGATACTTGAACACTCGTCAGCATTGTAAGGCCACAGAGTGCCAGGACGGAACTCACTGTCAAAATGGAAGAAATGTCTGGAAGATGCGTTTATGTGTTTGCAGACAGGCATGCATTATGTGTGTGTTTGTATGGTACAGTCTGAACACATTAAGTTGAAGGGCCGTATGACCTCAGCCCAGTTCTCAGAATCATTCTGCTCTTTCTCTATTCAATTTTTTATTTAACTAAAGTCCATATTCTTATTTCCAATATTGGCCTACACTGGCCAAACTGTGCACCACCCTATGGGACTCCAAATCACAGCCAATTGTGATACAGCCTGGATTTGAACCAAGGAATGTAGTGATGCCTTTAGCACTAAGATGCAGTGTTTTAGACCACTGCACCACTTGGGAGCCAAATTCAATCTCAAATGACTTTATTGGCATGGGTAAATATGTTAAAATTGCCAAAGGAATGAAGTAGATAATAAACTGAAGTGAAATAAACGATTTAAAATATACAGTTAACATTACACTCACAAAAGATCCAAAAGAATAAAGACATTTTAAATGTCTTATTATGTCTATATATGGTGTTGTAATGTTGTGCAAATAGCTAAAGTTCAAAAGGGAAAATAAATCAACACAAATATGCGTTGTATTTACAATGGTGTTTGTTCTTTTCTCGTGGCAACAGGTCACAAATCTTGCTGCTGTGATGGCAAACTGTGGTATTTCACCAAGCAGATATGGGAGTTTATCAAAATTGGATTTGTTTTCGAATTCTTTGTGGATCTGTGTAATCTGAGGGAAATATGTGTCTCTAATATGGTCATACATTTGGAGGTTAGGAAGTGCAGCTCAGTTTCCACCTCATTTTGTGGGCAGTGAGCACATAGCCTGTCTTCTCTTGAGAGCCATGTCTGCCTACGGCGGTCTTTCGCAATAGCAAGGCTATGCTCACTGAGTCTGTACATAGTCAAAGCTTTCCTTAAGTTTGTGTCAGTCACAGAGGTCAGGTATTCCGTCACTGTGTTCTCTCTGTTTAGGGCCTCAGTTTTTTTGTAAATTCTTTCCAAAATGTCAAGTAATTATCTTTTTTTTTATGACTTTGTTGTCTCTTGCTTTCTCTCTGTCTCTGTCTCTGCGTGTTTCTCTCTCTCTCTCTCTCTCTCTCTCTCTCTCTCTCTCTCTCTCTCTCTGTCTCTGCTCTGTGTCTGTCTCTTTTTCTGTCTCTGTCTGTCTCTGTGTCTGTCTGTGTGTCTCTCTCTCTCTCGATCTATATCTCTTTCTCTCTCTCTCTGTCTTTGTCTCTCTCCCGCTCTATCTCTGTCTCTCTGTCTCTGGTGTCTGTGGTCTCTGGTGTCTGTCACAGGAGGTTGGTGGCACCTTAATTGGGGAGGAGGGGCTCGTGGTACTGACTGGAGTGGAATCAGTGGAATGATATCAAAAACATCAACACATAGTTTCCAGGTGTTTGATGCCTTTCCATTTGCTCAGTTCTGGACATTATTATGAGCTGCTCTCCTCTCAGCAGCCCCCTGTGATGTCTGTGGTCACTGGTGTACATTAGGTGTTTTTCTGTTTATTAAGTTACTACTGCGATGAAGAACTGCTCTCTGTCTTGGTCTGTGGTCTCTGGTGTGTGTGTTGCTGATGTTTCAGGTCTTTGGTGTGTGTGTTTGCGTGTTTGTGTGTTGCTGGGCAGCTCTGAGGAGAATATTGCCACAGGGTCGACAGCCCTCTGAGAGACACCATGACCCCTGACCTCCATCTCATATCTCCCTATGCTCTGTGGCGGGGCTAGAGGCACAAAGAGGCACAAACACATGTATACACACGCACGCACGCACACACACACTGGACTATCCCGTGCCACTGGTCAACTCAGCCTCACATGTGTGCCCCGTGGAGCCCTGATATTTGTCGTCAAGGGAACACAGGAAATGGAAACTGAAACTGATTTCATGGACTGAAGCTGGAGAAAACCACAACCTTTCCTACACCAATGTTGACATACAGGAGGTTATTATTTTCTCAATCCGTCTCTCTCGCTCTCTCGCTCTCTGGTCCTCTCTCCTTCTCTCTCTCGCCCTCTCTTGTTCTCTCTCTCTCTCTCTCTCTCTCTCTCTCTCTCTCTCTCTCTCTCTCTCTCTCTCTCTCTCTCTCTCTCTCTCTCTCTCTCTCGACTCAGTGGTGTGTAGAGAATGATAAAGGTTGTTCTTATTGTCATCAGACCTCCAGATTAGTTTTGCCTCAGTGGATCCCCAGTCCTGGGTTTATCACAACCATCAGCCAGACAGCAATACAACTCCCATCCCCTCCTCAGAGTAATATCTCCTAACCTGCTACTGTATTTAGTTATGTTGACATCTCATGTCTCCTACTATTATATTCATCGGTTGCATCCCGTGCGACATCCTATTCCCTACATAGTGTACTGTAGTGTTTGACCAGTCTCACTGGGCACAACCGTCTATTCAACGTCTGTCTATGCCATGTTGGTTCAATGTAATTTCATTAAAATGACGTGGAAACATCATTGATTCAACAAGTGTGTGCCCAGTTGGGTGACCTATAGACCTACTGTCCCTTCATTCTATTCTCCTTTCATTGGCTGATTCACTAAATACTTTGTAAAGACTCAAAGGTCTGTAGTTATGAATGTTTTCTCCATTAGACCCTATTAATCATGTGAACCTCACTGACCTGAAGTCAGTTTAACACCCTGTAAATAGACTGTCTCTCTGAGGAGTTCATTAACCTCTTCACCCTTGTAAACACTTGGTCCACGTGTCTCACATAATAGAGAAAGGAGGTTTAGGTTGTGAATACTGAATGCTGTCTGTCTGTCTGTCTGTCTGTCTGTCTGTCTGTCTGTCTGTCTGTCTGTCTGTCTGTCAGAACACTTGGTCCACGTGTCTCACATAATAGAGAAAGGAGGTTTAGGTTGTGAATACTGAATGCTGTCTGTCTGTCTGTCTGTCTGTCTGTCTGTCTGTCTGTCTGTCTGTCTGTCTGTCTGTCTGTCTGTCTGTCTGTCTGTCTGTCTGTCTGTCTGTCTGTCTGTCTGTCTGTCAACCTAATACTCGTGCACATAAACACAGAATACGGACACTAAGGACAATCACCCACGAAACACTCAAAGAATATGGCTGCCTAAATATGGTTCCCAATCAGAGACAATGATAAGCACCTGCCTCTAATTGAGAACCAATTCAGACAGCCATAGACTTACCTAGAAAACCCCACTAAGCCACAATCCCAATACGTACGAAAATCCCAAGACAAAACACCCCACATAAAAAAAAAACATGCCACACCCTGGCCTGACCAAATAAATGAAGATAAACACAAAATACTTCGACCTAAGGTGCGGACTCCCGGACGCACATCAAAACAATAGGGAGGGTGCGGGTGGGCGTCTGTCCATGGTGGCGGCTCCGGCGCGGGACGTGGACACCATTCTATCAATGTCTTAGTCCCTCCTCCTCGCGTCCTAGGATAGTCCACCCTCGCCGCCGACCATGGCCTAGTAGTCCTCACCCAGAATCCCACTGGACTGAGGGGCAGTTCGGGACTGAGGGGAAGCTCGGGACTGAGGGGAAGTTCGGGACTGAGGGGAAGCTCGGGACTGAGGGGAAGTTCGGGACTGAGGGGAAGTTCGGGACTGAGGGGAAGCTCGGGACTGAGGGGAAGTTCGGGACTGAGGGGAAGCTCGGGACTGAGGGGAAGCTCGGGACTGAGGGGAAGTTCGGGACTGAGGGGAAGCTCGGGACTGAGGGGAAGCTCGGGCAGGTAGTTGGATCTGGCAGATCCTGGCTGGCTGGTGGTTCTGGCAGATCCTGGCTGACTGGCAGATCTGGAAGAGTCTGGTTGACTGGCAGATCTGGAAGAGTCTGGTTGACTGGCAGATCTGGAAGAATCTGGCTGACTGGCAGAACTGGAAGAGTCTGGCTGACTGGCAGATCTGGAAGAGTCTGGCTGACTGGCGGATCCTGGCAGACTGATGGATCTGGCTGCTCCATGTAGACTGACAGCTCTGGCGGCTTCTTACAGACTGGCAGCTCCATGCAGACTGGCAGCTCTGGCTGCTCCATGCAGACTGACAGCCCTGGCTGCTCCATGCAGACTGGCAGCTCTGGCTGCTCCATGCAGACTGGCAGCTCTGGCTGCGCGGAACAGGCAGGAGACTCCGGCAGCGCTGGAGAGGAGAAAGGCTCTAACAGCGCTCAACAGGCGGGAGACTCCGGCAGCGCTGTAGAGGAAGGCTCTGGCAGCGCTAGACAGGCGGGAGACTCCGGCAGCGCTGGAGAGGAGGAAAGCTCTGGCAGCGCTGGACAGGCGAGGCGCACTGTAGGCCTGATGCGTGGTGCTGGCACTGGTGGTACCGGGCCGAGAACACGCACAGGAAGCCTGGTGCGGGGAGCTGCCACCGGAGGGCTGATGCGTGGAGGTGGTACTGGATAGACCGGACTGTGCAGGCGCACTGGAGCTCTTGAGCACCGAGCCTGCCCAACCTTACCTGGCTCGATGCCCACTCTAGCCCGGCCGATACGAGGAGCTGGTATGTACCGCACCGGGCTATGCACCCGCACTGGAGACACCATGCGCACCACAGCATAACACGGTGCCTGCCCGGTCTCTCTAGCCCCCCGGTAAGCACAGGAAGTTGGCGTAGGTCTCCTACCTGGCGTAGCCATACTCCCTGTGAGCCCCCCCAAGACATTTTTGGGGCTGACTCCCGGGCTTCCTTGCCAACCGTGTTCCCTCGTATCGCCGGCTCCTCTCTCCGACTGCCTCTGCTCTCCTAAGTGCCTCCACCTGTTCCCATGGGAGGCGATCTCTTCCAGCCAGTATCTCCTCCCAAGTGTAACAGCCCTTGCCATCCAAGACGTCTTCCCATTTCCATTCCTCCTTTCGCTGCTCCTGCTGCCGCCGCCTGTCACCACGCCGCTTGGTCCTGCTGTGGTGGGTGATTCTGTTACGGCTTTCTTCGGTAGAAGGAGAGTCGGACCAAAATGCGGCGTGTAGATTGCGATCCATGTTTATTAAACTGAAGCAACATGAATCTAAATACAAACACTACAAAACAATAAATGTAATGTGGATATAGATACTTTTGTACCAGTTCCCTCCAGCATCTTCACAAGGTCCTTTGCTGTTGTTCTGGGATTGATTTTCACATTTCACACCAAAGTACGTTAATCTCTAGGAAACAGAACGCGTCTCCTTCCTGAGAGGTATGACGGCTGCGTGGTCCCATGGTGTTTATACTTGCGTACTATTGTTTGTACAGATGAAAGTCGTACATTCAGGCATTTGGAAATTGCTCCCTAGGATGAACCAGGCTTGTGGTCGACAATTTTTTTTCTGAGTTCTTGGCTGATTTCTTTTGATTTTCCCATGATGTCAAGCAAAGAGGCACTGAGTTTGAAGGTAGGCCTTAAAATGGATCCACAGGTACACCTCCAATTGACTCAAACGATGTCAATTAGCCTATCAGAAACTTCTAAAGCCATGACATAATTTTCAGAAATCTTCCAAGCTGTTTAACGGCACAGTCAACTTAGTGTATGTAAACTTCTGACCCACTGGAATTGTGATACAGTGATTTATAAGTGAAATAATCTGTAAACAATCGTTGTAATAATGACGTTTGTCATGCTCAGAGTAGATGTCCTAACCGACTTTCTAAAACTATAGTTTGCTAACAAGACATTTGTGAAGTGGTTGAAAAACGAGTTCATGTAAACTTCCGACTTCAACTGTATATACCAAAAAATATATATTTGAACATTGTCTTTGCATCTCAAAATCATTGTAACCTTAAAACTCTGAATGAAAATGATTCAAATCTAAAGTGTAAAATTGAACTAGAAAGTGCCCTTAGATGGTGGGAAGAGGCTGCACTTGACTGCTACACTTGAATCATTTCCACGGTGAATGGCTAGGCCCGCTACGCTGTGAAACCACACTATTACAGAGACTTTGATAATACCGGCCGCAATTGAAATGTTGAAAACAATGTGTGGGAAGGCAGAGGCACAGAAAATCACATCAATACCTTTGTCAGATAACACTGCTAAATAATGAATTTATGCTCTGACTGAATGACTCAAATACTCCCCTGCTTATGCTCTCCAAATGGACGGTAGCTGTGAGGCCCGAGATGCCCTTACATTGAATTTTGTTCGCTATACATGTTGCGGGATGCTATTCACAAGGACATTGTTCTGTCTCACGATTCCTGAGCATGAAGCGTCATATTGAATGTTCAGTGTGCTTTTTGGCTATATTGACGAAAACCCGATTCCATATGGGATCGAATGGTGTGCTCAATCCACAGCCGGGCGGCGGGCAGGCCTCTGCACTCTAGTTATGAATATGTCTACCTCTGCCATTGTATGATACACGGAGAGCAACTGGCAGCAAAAGAGCTGAGCACAGAACCTGGAGATATACTGCAGGTAACAGGTAACTTCAATTATAAACTACATCAAAACTATGTGGAGATATGGGATCAGAGCATGACAAAATTCAATTTCACACCGAGGCCTGGTGGTTATGTGTGTGTGTGGGGGGTATTGGAAAGAGGAACTGTTGTTATTTACAATGTATGTAAAATGGATGTTATGAAACGAAAAGAACAGAAAACAGTATCAGTAAGTGTCCCACACAAGTGATGACTTCTCACTTCCAACGCCTGAAAGAGCACTTTGGGACAACACAGGAGGTTGGTGGAACCTTAAATGGGGAGAACGTGCTCGTGGTAATGACTGGATCAGAATCAGTGGAATGATATCAAATACATCATACACATGGTTTCCAGGTGTTTGATGCCATTCCATTTGCATCTGGCCGTTATTATGAGCTGCCTCCTGTGTTTAAGATCAACTTCCCAATCTGTCTGACTGTGATCCTGGCTCAGTTGACATGCCTGTAAGTGAAATCAAACAGCTGTCATGTGATGCTGCAGACAACACATTCATGGGTCACTATGGAGAAGTTTTGGTTCCAGAATCAATGCCGTGTTCAAAACAACTGGGAACTTGGAAATCTCAGACATCCCAACTTCAGTGCACTCAAGATAACTGGGAACTTGGAAATCTCAGACATCCCAACTTCAGTGCACTCAAGATAACTGGGAACTTGGAAATCTCAGACATCCCAACTTCAGTGCACTCAAGATAACTGGGAACTTGGAAATCTCAGACATCCCAACTTCAGTGCACTCAAGACAACTGGGAACTTGGAAATCTCAGACATCCCAACTTCAGTGCACTCAAGATAACTGGGAACTTGGAAATCTCAGACATCCCAACTTCAGTGCACTCAAGATAACTGGGAACTTGGAAATCTCAGACATCCCAACTTCAGTGCATTCAAGATAACTGGGAACTTGGAAATCTCAGACATCCCAACTTCAGTGCACTCAAGATAACTGGGAACTCAGAAAGAAACAAGCTCTGACTGGGAAAAATCGTTTCGAATGGTCATTCAATTCAGACGTCCATCTTGGAAGGCAGATAGCCAAGTGGTTAGAGCGTTGGGCCAGTAACTGAAAAGTTGCTAGATCAAATCCCTGAGCTGCCAAGGTTAAACAAATCTGTCGTTCTGCCCCTGAACAATGTAGTTAACCCACTGTTTCTATGACATCATTGTAAATAAGAATTTGTTCTTAACTGACTTGCCTAGTTAAATAAGAGAAACAGGGGCTCTGACTTTCTGACCTAAAGATCATTGACTTCATGATTTGAACTCATCTTTGACCTCGTCTTGAAAGCACCATAAAACTAATGGTCTTTTTACCAGCTCATATCTATGTGAAGCTGGATTCAGTGTCTGCATTAAAACTAAAGACCCATCCAGGTTAGATGTGACAGCAGAGATGAGCTGTGCACTGTCGACCATGCCCACTGTCGACCACGGCCACTGTCGACCACGCCCACTGTCGACCACGCCCACTGTTGACCACGCCCACTGTCGACCACGCCCACTGTCGACCACGCTCGCTGACTTTGAGAAGCTCCGACGCGGCATGCTTCATGCACACCCATCTCATTAGTGGCGGTGAGATAAGAGAGATTATGTCAGACTCTTTTTGCAATTGACTGCCCCATATTACAAGTATGTGATGTTGAGTTGAGAAGACAATCAGAAATACTGTTATAATTTTTCTCTTTTGACGGCCATAGCCCCAAGTCAAAAAGTACTTGGGTGGTGTCACAAGAATTTTCAGATATCAAAATGGGGTCGTGAACAAAAACGTTTGGGAACCCCTGTGCCCTCATGCACCCCCCTCCACCTCATCGTGCACCCCCCTCCACCATCTCATGCACCCCCCTCCACCTCCTCCTGCACCCCCCTCCACCTCCTCATGCACCCCCCTCCACCTCCTCATGCACCCCCCTCCACCACCTCATGCACTCCCCTCCACCACCTCATGCACCCCCCTCCACCTCCTCATGCACCCCCTCCACCACCTCGTGCACCCCCCTCCACCACCTCGTGCACCCCCCTCCACCTACTCATGCACCCCCCTCCACCTCCTCATGCACCCCCCTCCACCCCCTCATGCACCCCCCTCCACCACCTCATGCACCCCCTCCACCTCCTCATGCACCCCCCTCCACCTCCTCATGCACCCCCCTCCACCTCCTCATGCACCCCCTCCACCTCCTCATGCACCCCCCTCCACCTCCTCATGCACCCCCCTCCAGCTCCTCATGCAACCCCCTCCACCTCCTCATGCACCCCCCTCCAGCTCCTCATCAAAATCAAGTCTGAACTTGTTCTGTCATCGGGGGGGTTGTGTAAAACATTGTAGAAGAGTTTATTTAGAGCTTGAGGAGAACACTAGATACACTGCTCACAACGCCTCGCCATGGCTCACAGTCACTCATAACACAGGCCCTAAATGGAAGGAGTTTGTTGTCATAGCAACAGTAAAATTAGATGACTTTACTGTCAGACATAATGTTTCGTGGCTCTGCCTGGTGCCTTGCCTTCCGCCATGGCAACATAAAACGTTCTCTTCCGCTCCCCTTGACAACCGACACCTCAACAACGTCCAACTGGGAACACTGTCACACCAGTAACGTTCTCTAGAATCTCTCTGAGCCACACCTTGACGAGCGTGTCTCACCAGTAACATTCCTTAGAATCTCTCTGAGCCACACCTTGACGAGCCTGTCACACCAGTAACATTCTCTAGAATCTCTCTGAGCCACACCTTGACGAGCGTGTCTCACCAGTAACGTTCTCTAGAATCTCTCTGAGCCACACCTTGACGAGCCTGTCACACCAGTAACATTCTCTAGAATCTCTCTGAGCCACACCTTGACGAGCCTGTCACACCAGTAACGTTCCCTAGAATCTCTCTGAGCCACACCTTGACGAGCCTGTCACACCAGTAACGTTCCCTAGAATCTCTCTGAGCCACACCTTGACGAGCCTGTCACACCAGCAACATTCTCTAGAATCTCTCTGAGCCACACCTTGATGAGCCTGTCACACCAGTAACGTTCTCTAGAATCTCTCTGAGCCACACCTTGACGAGCCTGTCACACCAGCAACATTCTCTAGAATCTCTCTGAGCCACACCTTGATGAGCCTGTCACACCAGTAACGTTCCCTAGAATCTCTCTGAGCCACACCTTGACGAGCCTGTCACACCAGTAACATTCTCTAGAATCTCTCTGAGCCACACCTTTGACGAGACTGTCACACCAGTAACGTTCTCTAGAATCTCTCTGAGCCACACATTGATGAGCCTGTCACACCAGTAACGTTCCCTAGAATCTCTCTGAGCCACACATTGACGAGCCTGTCACACCAGTAACATTCTCTAGAATCTCTCTGAGCCACACCTTGACGAGCCTGTCACAACGCTTAATATCTTAACCCCTCGCTTGCCTTGTTTATCCACATTCTATTTCCAGAGGCTTTTCATTAGTAGGGATATCTGCCATTCAGCTAAGAGGTGCTGGGGCCAATTTAAATTCATTACAGTCAATGTCAATATTGGTGCAACAACATGACGGGTAACTGCTGTTGAGTCACAGGGATACTGTCAGTTCAGGACGTAGATATATATTTAGAATGATCAGAGCAGGGAGGAAGAGCAGCTTCTGTGTGTTTGACAGATACAGAGCTGTTGTTCTCTTGCCATTCTCACAGCAGCTCTGGGCTGGGAGCCATGGAAACATGACAATGTTGCATGGGGGGGGGGGGCAGCTCTCTGTCAATCATTTAGACTTAAGAGACAGATCAGGGGATGACCACTTTGGCTCGTATTTTATTAACCTTTAATATACTAGTCAGTTTAGAACAAAATCTTATTTACAATGACGACCTACCCCGGCAAATTGTACGCAGCCCTATGGTACTCCCAATCATGTCCAGATGTGATGCAGCCTGGATTCGAACCAGGGACTGCAGCAATACCTCTTGCACTGTCCCAGACCACTGTGCTACTGGGGAACTGTACATGCTGCTGTTGGGATTAATCCTATCCTAGTGTGTGTGTGTGTGCGTGCGTGCGTGTGTGTGATGAGCATATGCTGATAACTCACCCATTGACTGAGTTCTGCATGTTCCCATATTGGCATCACCATACCAACAGAAGACGCCAACTAACACAGGATATAGGCATTTACCATGCAGTCAATGTAGATACTGTTCTATCAATTAATCTGCAGTTAACTAAATGCATTCTAACTCTCATTTATCTTCAGTGGTTGGTGTGATAGTTGCAGCAACCATTCCTGGAGATCGCAGTAGGAACTTAACTGTGTCTCAAAAACCACTGTAGAAACATAAGAGTTGCATACTTGATTCGTAGTTACCCAATATGATCTCCTCCTCTCTTCCCCCTCCAGGAGAGAGCCCAGGGTTGAATGGGACCCACTATGCCGCCCAGTAAGAAGGCCAGGAGCCAGAACAACGGATTAGTAGCCACCCAGGGTCTGAGTCCTTTCTACAGGGAGGCGGAGGCAACAGACCTGTCCTTGTCCCTGTCGGCCTCCTTCTCCAAGGCCGAGGACGAGGAGCTCACCAGCCTCTCCTGGCTCCACGAGAGCACCAACCTTCTCAACAGCTTCTCTCACTCGGGGCTCCGCTCCGTCTCCCCCCTGCAAGATCCTGATGGTCACCCCCTACCCCCCCTCTCCCCTTCCTCCTCCTCCCCCTCCCCCGATCCATGTGACTCCTCTTCCTACGACATGACCACGGGAGCCAATAGGAAGCCCCCGTATTCCTTCAGCTGCCTAATCTTCATGGCAATAGAGGATGCGCCATCCAAGAGGCTGCCGGTGAAAGATATCTATGGTTGGATCCTGGAGCATTTCCCCTATTTTGCTAGCGCCCCTACAGGCTGGAAGAACTCGGTGCGCCATAATCTGTCGCTCAATAAGTGTTTCAAGAAGGTGGACAAGGACAGGAGTCAGGTAAGGAGGAGAAGACACACAGACACACACAACACACACACTCCCCCCTCTCTCTCTCTCCCCCTCTCTCTCTCTCTCCCTTTCCCTCTTCTCTCTCTCTCTCTCTCTCTCTCCCTTTCCCCCTTCTATCTCTCTCTCTCTCCCCCTCTCTCTCTCTCTCTCTCTCTCTCTCTCTCTCCCTTTCCCCCTTCTCTCTCTCTCTCTCTCTCTCTCTCCCCCCCCCCCTCTCTCTCTCTCTCTCTCTCTCTCTCTCTCTCTGTCGCTCTCTCTCCCCCCTCTCTCTCTCTCTCTCTCTCTTTCTCTCCCTTTCCCCCTTCTCTCTCTAGCTCCATTTGTCTTCTGGGCTCTGGAGTATAGTTCGTTTGAGGTGATTGAACACATTTCAAAAGTGGTTTTCAGTCAAATACGGCCAGTATTTTGTATACAAATGTACAAGGAATTGCTTTATCAATACTTTATAATCTTGGCTTGAAAGTTGAAATTCTGAAGTTTAGAGTTTCCTGGAGGGAAAAGCCTTTCGGTTTTCATTTCAATCTTATATGGTCCCTTCTAAAGGCTTTTAAACATTGAACTAATAATTATATATTATAATACTAACTAATCATTCTCCTATTTCAGGAGCAGTTTAGCTATTTATCAAGAAAATCATTCCCTTGCCCAATTAATACTAAAAGTGGTAAGAACATTTATGACAAAC
>NC_092150.1:83415844-83690844 GCF_045791955.1 Oncorhynchus clarkii lewisi
CTATTTCCTATATAGTGCACTGCTTTTCACCAGGGCCTCTGGTCAAAAGTAGTGCACTATGTAGGGAATAGTGCCATTTGAGACCAGTGGTGATTTTAGCATGTAAAAAAACAACAACATGTGGGATGCATGCCAGCAAAGCCACTACACAACACAACATTAAACATACACGAATTGCACTATAATGGCGACAAACGGTGCCCACAAACTGTTAGGGCCTACATAAAGCTGTCCCAACAGCAGAGTCCCAACACCTTACCACTGCTACACCTGGCTATCAGCGGAGCCTTGTCTGGCAGCGAAACAGTTCATTCAGCCTCATTTACTGACTTAAAAAAAAACATAGCTGATCTGGCTGACTTTCTTAAACAAATGTGGTTTCTACTGACAGTTGAGAAGTACAAACTATGGCATAAGGGAACGACAAGCGGATAAGAGGCAATCCATAATTTTGATTAAGACATTAATGAGCGAGCTAAGAAAATATAACTATTTGTTTAACACATTTGATATGTACAGCGACAGAATTCAGAACATGGGTCGTTCTTACAGTATTCTCCCTGTACACCAAGTCAGAACCGTAGGATAAATAAAGGGGGCATTTAAGCAGGCAATGAAAGCTCTTACAAAATTCAATGATGACTTTTCTCAAAAACAGGTTATAGACTATCTGTGCACCACCAAGTCGGAACAGCAGGCGAAATTAAGAGGTGAAAATAGACCAAATTATTAGGGTGAGGCACATTGGCTACTAACAGCTTACTACACAACATTCACTTAGAATTCCTTTCTTAGCTACAGTTTCAGTTGAATACATTGAGTTGGACAGCTGACTAGGTATCCCCCTTTCCCTTTCCCAGTATACATATCTCCCTGGCATATTACATCATTTATGCAGCAGAATACAATACATTTTTGAACTCAACTTGTTGTGCTGTGCTCACTTGAATAGGAAGGTGGCGCGGTTGTCCTTTATGGGCAAATTTTGTTATCAAATTTTGTAATCAAAGTCTGCCATTCTCTGGATTTATGGTGCTTTCAAGACAACTGGGAACATCATCATGAATCATCAGATATTCAGGTTATAGCTCTAGAAAGAGGCCCGGGGTCTGGATTTACAATTCCGAGTTGGATGAAAGTTCAAAACGTATTTTCCCAGGCGTAGCTCATTTTTCCAAGATTCCAGTTGTCTTGAACTCACTAAAGTCAGATTTTGCAGTTCCTAGTTAACAGTTGTTTTGAGGCCGGCACAAATCATGCTTCATTGACAGCATGGCCCGTGTTGAATGTTTATAATTAGAAACTAGGAAACAAGAACCTTAATCTCAGACTTGGGACCACACAGCCACTTCACTGAATAGCAGGCTAATAATTGCTTTTCAATGCTTGCAGTTAGCCACGGATTCCTTCCAAACCACTCATTGTTGAATTTGCAATTTCCAACTTGTTGTGTAATGTTTATGTCCAATGGCCATTGAGCACCAATATGTTTTATCTATAATTTTTCTTCATTATTTCTCTTCATATGACAAGGATTAAAAAGGATTTGCCAGTAGATTGTCGACTTGATTTATGATGATGACTGATAACTAAGATTTTGAAAGTATGATGTTGACATGATCAGTCTAATCAAAGCTATGGTAGATATAACGTGATTTGACGTCATTTTATCTGTGGCCAATGACCTTGAGCCTTCTTGGATGGTCACTTCTATTGTAACTCTATGGCAGCACCCAAGGGGCTTGAATTTTCAAGCTCTACCCTTAGACTTGGCGGTGATGTAGTGTCTCCATGAGTGACACAACACTGAGCCAATCATGGGCTGCTGGGCAATCATATTTTCTGCTGGCTTGACCCACCACCACAGAAAGCGCTGGGCTAGGCCGAAACACCTGCATTTTGGAGCTGTCTTACTCAAGAAAACAAAAAAGAGACCATGTTTGTCTTCAGCTTCATTAACTCAAAGATATGTTTTTTTTACATTGTTGCAAACTGAAATGTGACACATATTCATGCCAAAATAACATGCAAAACAGGCAAATGCCCTCAATTTTTGATTTCATATTTTTTTTCATTTTATTTTTTGCTAAAAATGTGGGTCTCAAAACAGGTGGGGCCCTGCCCTGAATGACTGTTGGAGACGCAGACCTGGTGTTGTCTGGGTGAATTAGGATAAACCAGCTCCACATAATAGAATAATCCAGAAGAGAGGGTACTCAGAGATGTGGAAGAAACCTCCAGCTTTAGAAAATGGTACCTTGACACGGCCTGGGAGAGGAGAAGACGAGAGGAGAGGTGAGGAGGAGAGGAGAGGAGAGGAGAGGAGAGGAGAGGAGAGGAGAGGAGAGGAGAGGAGAGGCAGCAGGGGAATGACCACGTGTTTTATTAGTTAGTACATCAATTGAACCATTATCCGGTCCTGCAAAGCATTTGAAATGTGTGGAGTACTTTTGGGAAAATGTATGGAGTAGAAAGTATATTATTGTCTTCAAGAATGTAGTGAAGTAAAAGTAAAAGCGTCATCAAGGCAAAGGGTGTCTACTTTGAAGAATCTCAAATATAAAATATATTTTGATTTCTTTAACACTTGTTTGGTTACTACATGATTCCACATGTGTTATTATATCATTTTGATGTCTATTATTCTACAATGTAGAAAATAGTAAAAATAAAGAAAAACCCTGTAATGAGTAGGTATGTCCAACCTTTTGACTGGCACTGTATATACAGTTGAAGTCGGAAGTACACCTAGGTTGGAGACATTAAAGCTCATTTTTCAACCACTCCACAAATTTCTCATTATCAAACTATAGTTTTGGGAAGTCAGTCAGGACATCTACCTTGTGCATGACACAAGTAATTTTTCCAACAATTGTTTAACGACAGATTATTTCACTTATAATTCACTGTATCACAATTCCAGTGGGTCAGAAGTTTATATACACTAAGTTGACTGTGCATTTTTAAAAAAATTGAAAATTCTAGAAAATAATGTCATGGCTTTAGAAGCTTCTGATAGGCTAATTGACAGCATTTGAGTCAATTGGAGGTGTAACTGTGGATGTATTTCAAGGCCTACCTTCAAACCAGTGCCACTTCACTTGACAAAAGAAATCAGCAAAGACCTCAGAAAAAAATGCAGAACTCCATAAGTCTGGATCATCCTTGGGAGTAATTTCCAAACCCCTGAAGGTACCACATTCATCTGTACAAACAATAGTACGCAAGTATAAACATCATTGGACCACGCAGCCATCATACCTCTCAGGAAGGAGATGCATTATGTTTCCTAGAGATGAATGTACTTTGCTGCGAAAAGTGCACATCAATCCCAGAACAACAGCAAATGACCTTGTGAAGATGCTGGAGGAAACTGGTACAAAAGTATCTATATCCACAGGAAAACGAGTCCTATATCGACATAACCTGAAAGGCCGCTCAGAGAGGAAGAAGCCACTGCTCCAAAACCTCCATAACAAAGACAGACTACGGTTTGCTACTGCACATGGGGACAAAGATCATACTTTTTGGAGAAATGTCCTATGGTCTGATGAAACAAAAATATAACTGTTCGGCCATAATGACCATCATTGGTGGAAAAAGGGGGATGCTTGCAAGCCGAAGAACACCATCCCTAACGTGAAGCACGGGGGTGGCAGCATCATGTTCTTGGGGTACTTTTCTGCAGGAGGGACTGGTGCACTTCACAAAATGTCCTTTACGAGGACAGAAAACTACGTGGATATATTGAAGCAACATCTCAAGACATCAGTCAGGAAGTTAAAGCTTGGTCGCAAATGGCTCTTCCAAATGGACAATGACCCCAAGCATACTCTCAAAGTTGTGGCAAAATGGCTTAAGGACAAGTCAATGTATTGGAGTGGCCATCACAATGCCCTGACCTCAATCCTGTAAAAAATGTATGGGCAGAACTGAAAAATCGTGTGCAGGCAAGGAGGCCTACAAACCTGACTCAGTTACACCAGCTCTGTCAGGAGGAATGGGCCAACATTCACCACAACTTATTGTGGGAAGCTTGTGGAAGGCTACCTGAAATGTTTGACCCAAGTTAAACAATTTAAAGGCAATGCTACTAAATATTAACTGAGTGTATGTAAACTTCTGACCCACTGGGAATGTGATGAAAGAAATAAAAGCTTAAATAAATAATTCTCTCTACTATTATTCTGACATTTCCCATTCTTTAAATAAAGTGGTTATCCTAACGGACCTATGACAGGGAATTTTTACTTGGATTAAATGTCAGGAATTGTGAAACACTGAGTTTAAATGTATTTTGCTAAGGTGTATGTAAACTTCCAACTTCAACTGCATGTCCTTCCCAGGCATGAAGTCTCAATAGGAAATGTTTTCACCTTTATTCCCCTCTTCCATGCTGTATAATGTATTGGAGAAACGGACATGTTCCTTTTTCTACCATCGTCCAATTTGTTCTACCTCCCCATCCCTCATTGTTAGAAATTACACTTTTACGTTTTACGTCGAGCCAACTATTCCGTCTTACACAGTCCAGTGGTTCTGCGAGCCAACCTGCCCACCGTCTGACTGGCTGACCGACTGGGAGTCGGAGGAGAAGAGAAGAGAGAGGAAAAAATCTCTAGAAGCTTAATCGTGATTCCCTCTGACATACCCTCTGGGATGACCAGAGAGGAGAGAGAACAAGAGGAATAGAGAGAACAGGAGAGGAAGGGAAAGGAGAGGGAGAGGGTTGGTGTTGTGGGGTATCAGGGAAGTATAGAGGCAGGTAAAAAGAGGGGGATGTGGGAAGGAAGGGAGGGAATGGAATGTGCAGATGAAATGGGAGAATTGGTTGGAGGATAAATTGGGTGAGGGAAGAGAGGGAGAGAAGAAAGATCAGAAGGGAGGAGAAATAAGAGGGCAGAAAGTGAGGGACAGAGTGTATGAGGGGAGTGTGTGAGGGGAGTGTATGAGGGGAGTGTGTGAGGGGAGTGTATGAGGGGAGTGTATGAGGGGAGTGTATGAGGGGAGTGTGTGAGGGGAGTGTATGAGGGGTGTGTATGAGGGGAGTGTGTGAGGGGAGTGTATGAGGGGAGTGTATGAGGGGAGTGTGTGAGGGGAGTGTATGAGGGGATTGTGCGAGGGGAGTGTGTGAGGGGTGTGTATGAGGGGAGTGTATGAGGGGAGTGTGTGAGGGGAGTGTATGAGGAGAGTGTATGAGGGGAGTGTGTGAGGGGAGTGTATGAGGGGAGTGTGTGAGGGGAGTGTATGAGGGGAGTGTATGAGGGGAGTGTGTGAGGGGAGTGTATGAGGGGAGTGTATGAGGGGATTGTGCGAGGGGAGTGTGTGAGGGGTGTGTATGAGGGGTGTGTGTGAGGGGAGTGTATGAGGGGTGTGTATGAGGGGTGTGTGTGAGGGGAGTGTATGGGGGAAGTGTGTGTGTGTGCGTGTATGTGTGTGTGTGTGCGTACGTGCACTATACTGTCTACAGAAGTGTGTGGACATCCCTTCAAATTAGTAGATTTATTAGTAGGATTAAATGTCGGGAAATGTGAAGAACTGTGTTTAAATCTGGCTAAGGTGTATGTAAACTTCCGACTTCAACTGTAGATACACAAACATGACATTGACATCTTCTAATATTCACAATGTTGTAGCTAGGCCTGTACACACGGCCCAAATCAACGTTACCAGACCATTTGTTGCTTTGCATCTGCATCATTTAAAAACAGAAAAAGTCACAGTGTTGGGATTGATTATATTTATGTATGTACTGTTTGTACTGTCTCTCACATACACGCACACTTATTTCTTGTCACTCCTCTGTCGGACTCCCTCCTGTTGTTTCTATTTGACATCATGTGATCAAAGTGGTGAAGTATGTATTGATGTGATGGTTTACGACACTCATTTACGGCACATGTGGTATATGTGTGGCAATGGCGGAATAACGTTAAAAACTTGTTAACTATGGTTGACGGTGATGGTCGTCTTCGTTCACTGTAACCAACAAAGTTCTACGAAGCCTTGAGCTGCATTGCTGTACATGACATTTCTCTCCTTCAGTATAATCTAATGTTGTCATATGAGTACGATCTGGTCTGTAGCACAACTGTTAAGAAAGTGAATGAGAAGAGGGTAGAGAGGCAGCTGAGAGAGAGGGAGAAAGAGAGAGAGAGAGAAAGCGGAGGAGAGAGAGAGAGAGAGAGAGAGAGAGAGAGAGAGAGAGAGAAAGCGGGGGAGAGAGAGAGAGAAAGTGGAGGAGAGAGAGGGAGAGAGAGAGAGAGAGCGAAAACGAAGGAGAGAGAGAGAGAGAGAGAGAGAGAGAGAGAGAGAGAGAGAGAAAGCGGAGGAGAGAGAGAGAGAAAGCGGAGGAGAGAGAGGGAGAGAGAGAGAGAGAGAGCGAAAACGAAGGAGAGAGAGAGCGAGAGAGAGAAAGCGGAGGAGAGAGAGAGGGAGACAGAGAGAGAGAGAGAGAGAGAGAGAGAAAGCGGAGGAGGGTGAGGGAGAGACAGAGAGAGCGAGAGAGAGAGAGAGAGAAAGCGGAGGAGAGAGAGAGAGAGAGAGAGCGAGAGAGAGAGAAAGCGGAGGAGAGAGAGAGAGAGAAAGCGGAGGAGAGAGGGAGAGAGACAGAGGGAGAGACAGAGAGAGAGAGATGTGGGAGAGAGAGAGAGAGAGAGAGAGATGTGGGAGAGTGTGGACACAGCTTTTTTAATAGAACTAGGGTCATTTTTGTATTGATCTGTGGTGCTGGACAGGGTTGGTGGACAGGTTTTTTTTTATTTTTTGTAATCAGTTACGTTACCAGCTAAAATATTGTAATCAGATTACACATACTCATGAAAATCTAGATGATTACTTCTTGGAATACTTTAGCATTTTTACGAAAAAAAATACATCATATTCAAATAGTTTTTGTCACATGCTTCCTGAACAACAGGTATAGACCAACATTGAAATTCTTATGGGCCCTTCCCAACAATGCAGAAAAAAAGAGAGAAATAGAGGAAACAATTGAAGAAATATTGATATAATAACACAAGGAATAAAAATAGAAAATAATGACACAACAATTACATTATGACATCTTTCTGTTTTCTCATTGACATTCAATTCTTACATTATGACATCTTTCTGTTTTCTCATTGACATTGAATTCTTACATTATGACATCTTTCTGTTTTCTCATTGACATTCAATTCTTACATTATGACATCTTTCTGTTTTCTCAGTGACATTCAATTCTTACATTATGACATCTTTCTGTTTTCTGATTGACATTGAATTCTTACATTATGACATCTTTCTGTTTTCTGATTGACATTGAATTCTTACATTATGACATCTTTCTGTTTTCTCATTGACATTGAATTCTTACATTATGACATCTTTCTGTTTTCTCATTGACATTGAATTCTTACATTATGACATCTTTCTGTTTTCTCATTGACATTCAATTCTTACATTATGACATCTTTCTGTTTTCTGATTGACATTCAATTCTTACATTATGACATCTTTCTGTTTTCTGATTGACATTCAATTCTTACATTATGACATCTTTCTGTTTTCTGATTGACATTCAATTCTTACATTATGACATCTTTCTGTTTTCTCATTGACATTCAATTCTTACATTATGACATCTTTCTGTTTTCTGATTGACATTCAATTCTTACATTATGACATCTTTCTGTTTTCTCATTGACATTCAATTCATCATTGGAAAAAGGTGCAAGTTTAAGTTTGTTCCACCTGAGCGAGTCTGACCACAAGTGAGAGACCACTATGATGTCACACCAAATGCATTTGATGGATCCTTTTTGTATTCCAATGCCTCTTAAAGGGAAAGTAATCCGAATGTAATCAGATTACGTTACTGAGTTTGGGTAATCCAAAATGTATGTTATTGATTACAATTCTGGACAGGTAACTAGCAACTGTAACGGATTACATTTGGAAAGTAAGCTACCCAACCCTGGTGATGGATGTTGACTAAGTTTGGAAATGTGGTCTGGTGTCCCTGTGTGTTTACTTGTGGTCTGGTGTCCCTGTGTGTTTACTTGTGGTCTGGTGTCCCTGTGTTTACTTGTGGTCGGGTGTCTCTGTGTGTTTACTTGTGGTCTGGTGTCCCTGTGTTTACTTGTTGTCTGGTGTCCTTGTGTTTACTTGTGGTCTGGTGTCCCTGTGTTTACTTGTGGTCTGGTGTCCCTGTGTTTACTTGTGGTCTGGTGTCTCTGTGTGTTTACTTGTGGTCTGGTGTCTCTGTGTGTTTACTTGTGGTCTGGTGTCCCTGTGTTTACTTGTGGTCTGGTGTCTCTGTGTGTTTACTTGTGGTCTGGTGTCTCTGTGTGTTTACTTGTGGTCTGGTGTCCCTATGTTTACTTGTGGTCTGGTGTCTCTGTGTGTTTACTTGTGGTCTGGTGTCCCTGTGTTTACTTGTGGTCTGGTATGTCCCTGTGTTTACTTGTGGTCTGGTGTCCCTGTGTGTTTACTTGTGGTCTGGTGTCCCTGTGTTTACTTGTGGTCTGGTGTCCCTGTGTTTACTTGTGGTCTGGTGTGTCCCTGTGTTTACTTGTGGTCTGGTATGTCCCTGTGTTTACTTGTGGTCTGGTGTCCCTGTGTGTTTACTTGTGGTCTGGTGTCCCTGTGTTTACTTGTGGTCTGGTGTGTCAATGTGTTTATTTGTGGTCTGGTGTGTCCCTGTGTTTACTTGTGGTCTGGTGTCCCTGTGTTTACTTGTGGTCTGGTGTCCCTGTGTTTACTTGTGGTCTGGTGTGTCCCTGTGTTTACTTGTGGTCTGGTATGTCCCTGTGTTTACTTGTGGTCTGGTATGTCCCTGTGTTTACTTGTGGTCTGGTGTCCCTGTGTTTACTTGTGGTCTGGTGTCCCTGAGTTTACTTGTGGTCTGGTGTCCCTGTGTTTACTTGTGGTCTGGTATGTCCCTGTGTTTACTTGTGGTCTGGTATGTCCCTGTGTTTGCTTGTGGTCTGGTATGTCCCTGTGTTTACTTGTGGTCTGGTGTCCCTGTGTTTACTTGTGGTCTGGTGTCCCTGTGTTTACTTGTGGTCTGGTGTCCCTGTGTTTACTTGTGGTCTGGTATGTCCCTGTGTTTACTTGTGGTCTGGTATGTCCCTGTGTTTACTTGTGGTCTGGTGTCCCTGTGTTTACTTGTGGTCTGGTGTCCCTGTGTTTACTTGTGGTCTGGTATGTCCCTGTGTTTACTTGTGGTCTGGTTTGTCTCTCTGTAGACTGGTTTCTGAGGGACAGTGGACAGTAGCCATACAGCCGTCAAGATTCCTGTGTTTTCATGTTGTTAGCTAAATAATCCTCTTTCTTTTCTTCCTCATCTCGCTCCCTCTCTCAGAGTATAGGTAAAGGCTCGTTGTGGTCCATAGATCCAGAGTACAGACACAACCTGATCCAGGCCTTGAAGAAGACCCCGTACCACCCCTACTCGCCGGGACTGGTTACCCCCTTCACCTCTTCTCCCACCTCTCCTCAGGCATATCACAGGTAACTATATACACCTCTCACTCTCTCTTTACTCATTCTATCCATTATTTTCATCCGCTCCTATACCCCTCCAATGTATCATTCCCCCCTCCCTTGCTTTTCCCTCAGACATATCACAGAGAACCACACACCTTTCACAGTCTATCTCGCACATGTGCACGCACGTACACTACATGACCAAAAGTACAGTATGAGGAAACCTGCTCGTCGAACATCTCATTCCAAAATCATGGGCATTAATATGGAGTTGGTGCCCCTCCTTAGCTGCTAGAACAGCCTCCACTCTTCTGGGAAGATGTTGGAATATCAGGAACCTGTGCATCAATTCAGCCATGAAGGCATTAGTGAGGTCGGGGCGTTGATGTTGTGCGATTAGGCCTGGCTTGCAGTCGGCTTTCCAGTTCATCCCAAAGGAGTTCGATGGGGTTGAGGTCAGGGCTCTGTGCAGGCCAGTCAAGTTCTTCCACACTGATCTCGGCGAACCATTTCTGTATGGACCTCGCTTTGAGCACGGGGACATTGTCATGAAACAGGAAAGGGCCTTCTCCACATTATTGCCGCAAAGTTGGAAGCACAGAATCTTCTAGAATGTCATTGTATATTGTAGTGTTGAGATTTTCCTTCACTGGAACTAAGTGGCATAGCCTGAACCATGAAAAACAGCCCCAGTGTCACGCCCTGACTTTAGAGAGCTTTTTATGTCTCTATTTTGGTATGGTCAGGGTGTGATTTGGGTGGGCATTCTATGTTCATTTTTCAATGTTTTGTATTTCTTTGTTTTGGCCGGGTATGGTTCTCAATCCGAGACAGCTGTCTATCGTTGTCTCTGATTGGGAACCATACTTAGGCAGCCCCCACCTGTCTTTGTGGGTAATTGTCTTTGTTTGTTGGCACTAGAGCCTTAAGCTTCGCGGGTTGTTTTTTTGGATTGTTTATTGTTTTTGTCTGCGTCATATAAATAAAAAGGAATATGTATTCTCACCACGCTGCACCTTGGTCCAGTTCTTTCAACGGCCATGACAGAACTACCCACCACCGAAGGACCAAGCAGCGTGGTGAAAGGGACTCCTGTACATGGGAGGAGATCCTGGACGGTAAGAGACCCTGGAGGCAGGCTGGGGAGTATCGCCGTCCAAAGGAGGAACTGGAGGTAGCTAAAGCAGAGCGGAGGCGATATGAGGAGGCAAGTCAGCGAGGCAGGCACGAGAGGCAGCCCCCCTTTTTTGGTGGAGCACACGAGGAGATTGGCGGAGTCAGGTTATAGACCTGAGATAACTCCCCATGCTTACCGTGGGGAGAGAGTGACTAGTCAGGCACTAGGTTGTGAGGCTCTGCGCCGTGTGTCTCCTGTGCTCTCTCATAGACGGGGTGGGCTCTCTGCAAGCTTCCCGCAGTTGCCTTGCTAGAGTTGGCATTCAGCCAGGAGGGATTGTGCCGGCTCAACGCTCCTGGTCTCCGGTGCGTCTCTTCGGCCCGGGTTATCCTGCGCCAGCTATACGCACGGTATCCCCAGTTTGACAGGAGAACCCAGTGCGGCCTGCTCCAGCTTCCCGCACGTGTCGGGCTAAAGTGGGCATACAGCCTCCCTACAACACCTGGGCATGGTCCTGATGAGGTGGCGGATGGTCTCCTGAGGGATCTCCTCCCAGACCTAGACTAAAGCATCCGCCAACTCCTGGACAGTCTGTGGTGCAACGTGGCGTTGGTGGATGGAGCGAGACATGATGTCCCAGATGTGCTCAATTGGATTCAGGTCTGGGGAACGGGCGGGCCAGTCCATAGCATCAATGCCTTCCTCTTGCAGGAACTGCTGACACACTCCAGCCACATGAGGTCTAGCATTGTCTTGCATTAGGAGGAACCCAGGGACAACCGCACCAGCATATCGTCTCACAAGGGGTCTGAGGATCTCGTCTCAGTACCTAATGGCAGTCAGGCTACCTCTGGCGAGCACATGGAGGGCTGTGCGGCCCCCCAAAGAAATGCCACCCCACACCATGACTGACCCACCGCCAAACCGGTCATGCTGTAGGTTGCAAGATTGGATCCCCCGACCTGACAAGGTACAAATCTGTCGTTCTGCCTCATTCTTAGGCCGTCATTGAAAATAAGAATGTGTTCTTAACTGACTTGCCTAGTGAAGTAAAGATTAAATAAAGGTATAAAAAATTAATTAAAATTGGCAAAATCGGTGCCCAAAAAAACTTGAAATCGGCCGTATTTAATCGGCCATTCCGATTAAATCGGTCGACCTCTACTCTATACTTCCCTGATACCCCCACAACACCAACCCTCTCCCTCTCCTTTCCCTTTCTCTCCTGTTCTCTCTATTCCTCTTGTTTTCTCTCCTCTCTGGTCATCCCAGAGGGTATGTCAGAGGGAATCACGATTAAGCTTCTAGAGATTTTTTCCTCTCTCTTCTCTTCTCCTCCGACTCCCAGTCGGTCAACCAGCAGGTTGGCTCGCAGAACCACTGGACTGTGTAAGACAGAATAGTTGGCTCGACGTAAAACGTAAAAGTGTAATTTCTAACAATGAGGGATGGGGAGGTAGAACAAATTGGACGATGGTAGAAAAAGGAACATGTCTGTTTCTCCACTACATTATACAGCATGGAAGAGGGGAATAAAGGTGAAAACATTTCCTATTGAGACTTCATGCCTGGGAAGGACATGCAGTAGAAGTTGGAAGTTTACATACACCTTAGCAAAATACATTTAAACTCAGTGTTTCACAATTCCTGACATTTAATCCAAGTAAAAATTCCCTGTCTTAGGTCCGTTAGGATAATCACTTTATTTAAAGAATGGGAAATGTCAGAATAATAGTAGAGAGAATGATTTATTTAAGCTTTTATTTCTTTCATCACATTCCCAATGGGTCAGAAGTTTACATACACTCAGTTAGTATTTGGTAGCATTGCCTTTAAATGGTTTAACTTGGGTCAAACATTTCAGGTAGCCTTCCACAAGGTTCACACAATAAGTTGTGGTGAATGTTGGCCCATTCCTCCTGACAGAGCTGGTGTAACTGAGTCAGGTTTGTAGGCCTCCTTGCCTGCACACGATTTTTCAATTCTGCCCACACATTTTTTACAGGATTGAGGTCAGGGCATTGTGATGGCCACTCCAATACATTGACTTGTCCTTAATAATTTTTTGCCACAACTTTGAGAGAATGCTTTGTGTCATTGTCCATTTGGAAGACCCATTTGCGAACAAGCTTTAACTTCCTGACCTATGTCGTGAGATGTTGCTTCAATATATCCACATAATTTTCCTCCTCATGATGCCGTGATGCCACCTACTCCAGCAAAGCACCCCCACAACATGATGCTGCCACTCCCGTGCTTCACGGTTGGGATAGTGTTCTTCGGCTTGTAAGCCTCCCCTTTTTCCACCAAACAAAACGATGGTCACTATGGCCAAACAGTTATATTTTTGTTTCATCAGACCAGAGGACATTTCTCCAAAAAGTACAAACTTTGTCCCCATGTGCAGTTGCAAACTGTAGTCTGTCTTTTTTATGGCGGTTTTGGAGCAGTGGCTTCCTCCTTGCTGAGTAGTCTTTCAGGGTATGTCAATATAGGACTCGTTTTACTGTGGATATAGATACTTTTGTACCGGTTTCCTCCAGCATCTTCACAAGGCCCTTTGCTGTTGTTCTGGGATTGATGTGCACTTTTCGCAGCAAAGTACATTCATCTCTAGGAAACAGAACGCATCTCCTTCCATCTCCTCCTTCCTCCGCACCAAAGTACCTTCCATTCTAGGAGACATAATGCCTCTCCTTCTTCAGCGGTATGACGGCTGCGTGGTCCCGTGGTCTTTATACTTATTTACTATTGTTTGTACAGATGAATGTACCTTCAGGCATTTGGAAATTGCTCCCAAGGATGAACCAGACTTGTGGAGGTCTACAGGGTATAGCCAGGTTCTACAGTATGTCTGGGTTGTTAGGGTATAGCCAGGCTCTACAGTATGTCTAGGTTGTTAGGGTGTTGCCAGGCTCTACAGTTTGTCTGGGTTGTTAGGGTATAGCCAGTCTCTACAGTATGTCTGGGTTGTTAGGGTATAGCCAGTCTCTACAGTATGTCTGGGTTGTTAGGGTATAGCCAGGCTCTACAGTATGTCTGGGTTGTTAGGGTATAGCCAGGCTCTACAGTATGTCTGGGTTGTTAGGGTATAGCCAGGCTCTACAGTATGTCTAGGTTGTTAGGGTGTTGCCAGGCTCTACAGTTTGTCTGGGTTGTTAGGGTATAGCCAGTCTGTTAGGGTATAGCCAGGCTCTACAGTATGTCTGGGTTGTTAGGGTATAGCCAGGCTCTACAGTATGTCTGGGTTGTTAGGGTATAGCCAGGCTCTACAGTATGTCTGGGTTGTTAGGGTATAGCCAGGCTCTACAGTATGTCTGGGTTGTTAGGGTATAGCTAGGCTCTACTTTATGTCTGGGTTGTTAGGGTATAGCTAGGCTCTACAGAATGTCTGGGTTGTTAGGGTGTTGCCAGGCTCTACAGTATGTCTGGGTTGTTAGGGTATAGCTAGGCTCTACAGTATGTCTGGGTTATTAGGGTATAGCCAGGCTCTACAGTATGTCTGGGTTGTTAGGGTATAGCCAGGCTCTACAGTATGTCTGGGTTGTTAGGGTATAGCTAGGCTCTACTTTATGTCTGGGATGTTAGGGTATAGCTAGGCTCTACAGAATGTCTGGGTTGTTAGGGTATAGCTAGGCTCGACAGTATGTCTGGGTTGTTAGGGTGTTGCCAGGCTCTACAGTATGTATGGGTTGTTAGGGTATAGCCAGTCTCTACAGTATGTCTGGGTTGTTAGGGTGGTGCCAGGCTCTACAGTATGTCTGGGTTGTTAGGGTATAGCCAGGTTCTACAGTATGTCTGGGTTGTTAGGGTATAGCCAGGCTCTACAGTATGTATGGGTTGTTAGGGTATAGCCAGGCTCTACAGTATGTCTGGGTTGTTAGGGTATAGCCAGGTTCTACAGTATGTCTGGGTTGTTAGGGTATAGCCAGGCTCTACAGTATGTCTGGGTTGTTAGGGTATAGCCAGGCTCTACAGTATGTTTGGGTGTGTTAGGGTCAAGGTGTTGCAATACATCACATCCAGAACATTTAGGGGTTCTATGGGGCAGAAAGAGGAAGTGAGGAAGATTAGAGCATGCTGGGTATCTGTTCAGCAACCAGGCACATTCCTTTACACCCCATAGGCATCTGGATGGGGGGGGGGGAGGGAAGAGGGAGTCTCGAGGGAAGTAGGGGGAGAGAGGGAGGACGAGGGCTGAACGACCGTCTGCCACGAGTTAGCTCCTCACAAACCGATTAATGCACTGGTTGCTAGGTGACGGGAACGCCTCCATGGCAACACATGGGCTGAGACTGGTGCACCACATAGCTATTTGTTGCCTGGTGCAAGAAGGAAAAAGGAGAGAGAGGGAAAGAGAGAGAGAGAGAGAGAGAGAGAGGGAGAGAGAGAGAGAGAGAGAGAGAGAGAGAGCAGTAGGACAACAGAGAGAGAGAGAGAGAGCAATAGGACAACAGATAGAGAGAGAGAGCAGTAGGACAACAGAGAGAGAGAGAGAGAGAGAGAGAGAGAGAGAGAGAGAGAGAGAGCAGTAGGACAACAGAGAGAGAGAGAGAGAGAAGTAGTACCAAAGAGAGAGAGAGAGAGAGAGCAGTAGGACAACAGAGAGAGACAGAGAGCAGTAGGACAACAGAGAGAGAGAGAGCGAGCAGTAGGACAGAGAGAGAGAGAGAGAGAGAGAGAGAGAAGTAGGACAACAGAGAGAGAGAGAGAAAGAGATAGAGAGAGAGAGAGAGAGAGAGAGAGAGAGAGAGAGAGAGAGAGAGAGAGAGAGAGAGAGAGAGAGAGAGAGAAGCAGTAGGACAACAGAGAGAGAGAGAGAGAGAGGGGGGGAGAGGGAGAGGGAGAGAGAGAAAGAGAGGGAGAGGGGGAGAGAGAGTAAGAGAAAGAGAGAACGAGGGAGAAGGGGAGTAGAGGGAAGGGGAGAGGGAGAGTGGAGAGATAGTAAGAGAGAGAAAATGGGAGAATGATACACAGAGGGAACTGAACATGTGAGTGAGACTTCTGTGAACAAAATGCACATCTCCATCTTCTGTGTGTGTGAATATCTGTGAAGACGAATACGATCATTAGTTACTATCTGCTCCATTAGCAGTTTAATAATCTCGAGAGGTGTGTGTGTGTGTGTGTCTGTGTGCTGTGTGTGACTGTATCGCCTGCAATTGTGTGTGTGCTATATGTGTCTGTTTGTCTATTTGTTATGTGTTTGTGCGCCTGTTCACGACTGTGTGCGTCCATGTGTATGTGTGTGCATCCGTGCAAGCTCATTTGTGTGTCTGTGTTTGGGGGCCCGTCATGAAAAATCACCTCTGTGGACCACATCAGTTGGGCTGTAATTCTCTGTGGTAATCATAGGGATAGATTAATGGCAATGCAAGGGCTTCCAGGAATATAATCACTGTAATCAGAATCAGTGGCTTATGGGCTAAAACCCCAGCTTTCATTTCAGTTTGTCTGCTTCTCAAAAAGCCTATATTCTCTATATACAGTGTTTCCCCAAGTACATGGAGTTTCCAGCCAAATAAAAATAGTAGCCAGCCAGGGAGTTCCAGACTGGAAAGGTCCGGGGTGACATGCCCCCTTGAAAAAATATATCAGAACAAGCTATTTTGGTGGTCTCTGGTACACTCTAATGCCTTTAATTCCATCTGAAATACATAGCTAAATTATTGAATACTTTAACAACTTTACCTCACAGAATGGTTAAATTCATTTTGGTATTGAGTAGAAAGACATGACTATACAAATAAAATGACTGAAAATGAAATCAGAGAGACAGTATGAATTTGGCTTGTTTTTAGTTGTTTTGGATATCGTCTAAGCCTATACAATCAGCACTATTTTCGAAGTAAGAAAACCTTTTTTAACAATAAACTTTTAGATTAAAGTCATATTTACTGCAGATAGGAATTGCTATAATGTTGTCAATCGACCTGTCAATCAATCACTGTGGGTGGGAATTTGAGGGAAGGCGGTAGATTAGTAACCTAGTCAGAAAATCGAGTCTAATCTACTCTTTAAATGTAATTTGTTTTGGCAAAAATCTATGAAAAAGGTTGTGTTCTGTCAACATGGATTCACTGTTGAGAATCATTATACACTAAACAAAAATATAAACTTAACATGTAAAATGTTGGTCCCATGTTTCATGAGCTGAAGTAAAAGATCCCAGGAATATTCCGTTCAGACAAAAAGTGTATTTATCTCAAATGCTGTGCACAAATTTGTTTACATCTCTGTTAGTGAGCATGAAAGGCCACTGAAAGGCCACTCTAAAATGTGCAGTTTTGTCACACAACACAATGCCACAGATGTCTTAAGTTTTGAGAGAGCGTGAAATTGGCATGCTGACTGCAGGAATGTCCACCAGAGTTGTTGCCAGATAATTTAATGTTCATTCCTCTACTATAAGCAACCTCAAACGTAATTTTAGAGAATTTAGCAGTACATCCAAACCACATGCATATCTGTATTCCCAGTCATGTAAAATCCATAAATAACGGCCTAACAAATGTATTAAATTGACTAATTTCATTATATCAACTGTAACATTTTTGATGTTGAGTTTATGTTTTTGTTCAGCATAGAATGACAGGAAAATGTCAAGAAAAAAATCAGGGGGAGTTCCCCCAGACCCCTCACTTTTATACAACATCAGGCGCATAGACCTAAAGGTAGGATTGAAGAATGAAGCAGGTGTTAAACATGGGCTTTACTACACAGAAAGCAGCAGTTGACTACTTCATCGTCAACACCTTAATCAAATCACTAGGCCTATATCAATATCTTTAAAAAATACCATTTATGTATCATTATCTTTCACAACCTTCAATCTGTTTTATTTGTATCATATTTCTGACCATAATGAGTTTCTCTCTCCAATACCTATTGTTCCTGCAGTGAGAATTCAGCATATTCACCAAATGTTTTTATAATTTATCTGCAGATAATCGGCAAAAAGCAGTGGTATGCAAATTAGGTATGCAAATTAAAGAGCCAATTGAACGTCTCGCTAACCGATGCGATTCAGTTCCCAATGTTCACCTAAAAGATCTGTTAAAAAAAGAGCCAATCGTTCGCGACCAACCCATCGCTAGCTGACGAGTCCCTTTAGCGGTCACTGGCATCTGGTGAGTGGCGCTGTTTTTTGTTGCAGCTAGCTTGCTGTTAGCTATCCTTTAAAAAAATATGACTGTGAAACATGGTTGCGTTTAAACTTTAGATGACAGGTTAGTGAGATGGTGATTAAATGCATTTGCAATGGGAAGTGATAGCTGGTTTGTTAATTTAATTTTGGAATGAAATGGCTGTGCTTTTTGTATAGTTCTGATTTTATGGGGCCTACTGGAGTGAATGGGCTGCTGATTCTTTAACATTATTTGATGCTGTGTGTGACTGCTGTTTCCTGTCTACCAGCCGTGTCTACAGTTGAAGTCGGAAGTTTAAATACACTTATGTTGCAGTCATTAAAACTTGAATTTCAACCACTCCACAAACTTCTTGTTAACAAACTATAGTTTTGGAAAGTCGGTTAGGACATCTACTTTGTGCATGACAAGTAATTTTTCCAACAATTGTTTACAGATTATTTCACTTATAATTCACTGTATCACAATTCCAGTGGGTTAGAAGTTTACATACACTAAGTTGACTGTAACTATAAACAGCTTTAAAAAATCCAGGAAATTATGTCATGGCTGTAGAAGCTTCTGATAGGCTAATTGAAATCATTTTAGTCATCCTTGGGAGCAATTTCCAAACCCCTGAAGGTACCACGTTCATCTGTACAAACAATAGTACGTAAGTATAAACACCATGGGACCACGCAGCCGTCATACCACTCAAGAAGGAGACGCGTTCTGTCTCCTAGAGATGAACTTACTTTGGTGCGAAAAGTGGAAATCAATCCCAGAACAACAGCAAAGGACCTTGTGAAGATGCTGGAGGGTTCAAAATAATCTATATCCACAGTAAAACGACATAACCATAGTCCTATATCGACATTACCTGAAAGGCCGCTCAGCAAGGAAGAAGCCACAGCACCAAAACCGCCATAAAAAAGCCAGACTACGGTTTGCAACTGCACATGGGGACAAAGATCATACTTTTTTGGAGAAATGTCCTCTGGTCTGGTGAAACAAAAATAGAACTGTTTGGCCATAATGACCATCGTTATGTTTGGAGGAAAAAGGGGGGAGCTTGCAAGCCGAAGAACACCATCCCAACCGTGAAGCACGGGGGTGGCATTATCATGTTTGGGGGTGCTTTGTTGCAGGAAGGACTGGTGCACTTCACAAAATAGATGGCTTCATGAGGCAGGAAAATTATGTGAATATATTGAAGCAACATCTTAAGACATCAGTCAGGAAGTTAAAGCTTGGTCGCAAATGGGTCTTCCAAATGGACAATGACCCCAAATATTGTTCTAAAGTTGTGGCAAAATGGCTTATTAAGGACAACCAAGTCAAGTTATTGGAGTGGCCATCACAAGCCCTGACCTCAATCCTATAGAAAATGTGTGGATATAACTGAAAATGTGGGTGCGAGCAAGGAAGCCTACAAACCAGACTCAGTTACACCAACTCTGTCAGGAGGAATAGGCATAAAAAAAGAACACAGGTGCAGAGAGGCGGGACATACGAACAGAACAGTGTTTCCTTGACATCGTTGGCTTTGTGACTGACAGGCGCCTGTCCTATCAATAGATCACTAGAAGACGTATATCGTTCATTCTAGCGGACAAGGGTACAGATTTTTCTGACAAGCGAATTCAAAAGTTTAAATGAAAAGAATGCTAGTTAGTTCATGAGGTGGAAAAGAGAAAACTGTATATAAGGCAGTACTTTTCACCATGGCCCTGGTAATACGGTGCAATTTCAGACGCACACTTTCTGTCTGTCTGAAGCAGCCTGCAGCAGAGCTTACATGACCACATGACTAACCATCTCTCTCTCTCTCCTCAGTCCTCTACTTTGGCCAAGGAGTCCCTTCTTCAGAAAGAATGGAGTTCTCTTACAAGGTAGGATACCATTCAGCATTGCTTTGTCTTTCTTGTGTGTCTGTATCCATCGCTCTCTCCCTCTCTTCCTCTCTCCCTCTCTCTTCCCCTCTCTCTCTCCCCTCTCTCTCTATCTCTCTCTGGCTCTGTCCCTCCCTGACTCTCTCTCTCTCTCTCTCTCTATCATCTCAGATGCCAACTCCTGTGTTTTCCGGAGTTCTGAATTATTTTTTAGAAGGCACCTTGAGAATACCAAGTGCTGCATCCTGACACTTGACAACATTCCAGAGGATGCTTCTGTTTGACTGGGCATTTGAAAGTAAAACAATCTGATCTGAAGCTTGGGAAGGCATCCTGTGATTTTTTTTCCACCTCCACTTTATCTCTCTATCCCCCTCTCGCCTTTCTATCTCCCTTCACTTTCCATCACTTATCACTTTTTCCCCCTCCCTCCCTCCTTCTCCTCTCGCTCTCTCTCTCTCTCTCATTCCCATCCTCCTCATCACTTCTCTCTCTTTTCACTTTCTCTCCCTCTCCTTGACTTCCTCTCCCTCTCTCCTCCCTCTCTTTTGTCCCTTGTGGACTGGCTGGCAGTTTAAATGGACATTCAATCCCAATCACAATCTATTTTGAGAGTACAGTGGGACATCGGTGCTCTAAATGGAGGGAAATGGATACATTAGATGTCTGGTCCGTGTCCTCCATCCCCTCCACCACCATGCCTTGGCCGTGATAATGGAGTAATGGTCAAGGAGCCCATGTAGAGAGTGTCTGAGGGGCCCGGCCTCCCTACAGACCTGCCTGTGACTGATGGGTCTAGCGGATGGGAGGGGTGAGGAGAATGGATGAAAATGTTGGGTAGATTGTTAACAGATAGCGAGAGAGAGAGGGAGGGTGATAAACAGGAAGAGAGACAGAGTGTTGAGACACAGTATAGTACAGTGGAGGCTACTCAGAGGAGGAAAGGGAGGACCATCCTACTCAGTGAATTTTCATTCCGCCAATTCTGTTGAAAAATGTCTTAAAACTTTTTAAGGCTAGGGGGCACTATTTTCACGTCCGGGTGAAAAGCGTGCCCAAAGTAAACTGCCTGCTACTCAGGCCCAGAAGCTAGGATATGCATACAATTGGTAGATTTGTTTAGAAAACACTCAAAAGTTATTAAAACCGTTATGTCTGTGAGTATAATTATGTCTGTGTGTATAACAGTACTTATTTGGCAGGCAAAACCCCGATGACAAACCAACCAGGAAAAACAAAAATTGAGGTCACTCTCCATTCAATGGGTTTCTATGTGGATCTAGATTTCTAAGATACTTGCTTGCATTTCCTATTGCTTCCACTAGATGTCAACAGTCTAGAAATTGGTTGATGTTTTTCCATTGAGAAATGAGAAGTAGCCATTTCCTTTCTGGGAGTTGAGCCAAGTGTACTGTTGTGGTTGGGGCGCACGACCTGAAAGCTCGCTCCACTTTGTTTTCGTCCGATATTGAACAGTTTATTCCGTCTTAAATGTTATCGATTATTTGCGTTTAAAAATACCTAAAGATGGATTATGAAAGTTGTTTGAAATGTTTGGATCAAGTTCAGGTAAGTTCTTAGATACTTTGTAGTCATGTTGCACGAGTTGGAACCGGTGTATTTTCTGAATCAAATGCGCCAAATAAATGGACATATAACGACGGAATTTATCGAACATAAGGACCATTTGTGATGTTTAACCTCTTGGATCTCTAGGGGCGCTATTTCATTTTTGGATAAAAAACGTTCCCGTTTTAAGCGCGATATTTTGTCACGAAAAGATGCTCGACTATGCATATTCTTGACAGTTTTTGAAAGAAAACACTCTGAAGTTTCAGAATCTGCAAAGATATTGTCTGTAAGTGCCCCAGAACTCATTCTACAGGCGAAACCAAGATGATGCGTCAAGCAGGAAATTAGCAGAATCTCTGAAGCTCTGTTTTCCATTGTCTCCTTATATGGCTGTGATTGCGCAAGGAATGAGCCTACACTTTCTGTCGTTCCCCCAAGGTGTTAGCAGCATTGTGACGTATTTGTAGGCATATCATTGGAAGATTGACCATAAGAGACTACATTTTCCAAGTGTCCGCCTGGTGTCCTGCGTGGAATTCGGTGCGCAAACGCCAGCTGCTTGTACTTTTCCATTTGATTGAGGGGAGAAACCATGCTTCCACGAACGATATATCATTGAAGAGATATGTGAAAAACACCTTGAGGATTGATTCTAAACAACGTTTGCCATGTTTTCAGTCGATATTATGGAGTTAATTTGGAAAAAAGTTCGCGTTTTGAGGACTGAATTTTCGTTTTTTTTTTGGTAGCCAAATGTGATGCAGAAAACGGAGCTATTTCGAATTCACAAAGAATCTTTTTTGGAAAAACTGAGCATCTGCTATCTAACTGAGAGTCTCCTCATTGAAAACATCCGAAGTTCTTCAAAGGCAAATTATTTTATTTGAAGGCTTTTATGTTTTTGTTGAAATCTTGCGTGCTGGATGCTAACGCTAATGCTAATGCTAAATGCTACGCTAGCTAGCCACTTTTACACAAATGATTGTTTTCCTATGGTCGAGAAGCATATTTTGAAAATCTGAGATGACAGTGTTGTTTACAAAAGGCTAAGCTTGAGAGATGGCATATTTATTTCATTTCATTTGCGATTTTCATGAATAGTTAACGTTGCGTTATGGTAATGAGCTTAGGTCTGTAATTAGAATCCCGGATCCGGGTTTGGTAGACGCAACAGGCTAATGGACAAATTGGAGTGCCGACAGAAGAAGATCTTCAAAGGTAAGGCATGAATTATATCGATATTTCTGACTTTTGTGTCCGCCCCCGGCGGGTTAAAATATGATTTTCATGTGTTTGTTTGATGGGGTGCTATCCTCAGATAATAGCATGGTTTGCTTTCACCGTAAAGCCTTTTGGAAATCTGACACTGTGGCTGGATTAACAAGATGTTCATCTTTAAACCGGTGCATAACACTATGAATTATTATTATGAGTATTTCTGTTTTTGAATTTGGCACGCTGCTCTTTCACCTGGGTGTTGTCAAATCAATCCCGTTAACGGGATTGGCTCACGAAGGGATCACTAAGAATTTAAGCGGAAACAAAAGGATCGAAATGGGGATAAACATACCAGAATTTGTCCAAAAGAAACTCTCATTTGCAACTGTTGATTACTAATGATTACACCCTAGATCAGCTAGATGCAGGCAAGAGTGTGCAAGTTGGTATTGAATTTGTGACCTACATTGTAAACTTTCATTCATAGGGAAAATGACAGTAGCCTAAACCTCTCGATGTTACATTGAACTGGGTGAATGGAATATGAACGACAGTCTTCCAATATGCTGTAATAGAGTAAAAGCCATGCTCATGAAAAAGAGAAGTGTCCTCCCTTTTCTTTAATGGCACTGACCGCCACTGGTATAGTAGTGGACTAAGGACAGACACTATTACCCAAATTAAATTCCATTTAAGAAGCTTTATCGGCATGGAAAGTGTAAGAACTTACATTACGCTATCTGCTCTCTATCCCAGTCCCACAGCTCACTATCCCAGTCCTACAGCTCACTATCCCAGTCCCACAGCTCACTATCCCAGTCCCACAGCTCACTATTCCAGTCCCACAGCTCACTATCCCAGAGTCACAGTTCACTATCCCAGAGTCACAGTTCACTATCCCAGTCCCACAGCTCACTATCCCAGTCCCACAACTCACTATCCCAGTCCCACAGCTCACTATCCCAGTCCCACAGCTCACTATTCCAGTCCCACAGCTCACTATCCCAGAGTCACAGCTCACTATCCCAGTCCCACAGCTCACTATCCCAGTCCCACAGCTCACTGTCCCAGTCCCACAGCTCACTATCCCAGTCCCACAGCTCACTATCCCAGAGTCACAGCTCACTATCCCAGTCCCACAGCTCACTATCCCAGAGTCACAGCTCACTATCCCAGTCCTACAGCTCACTATCCCAGAGTCACAGCTCACTATCCCAGTTCCACAGCTCACAGTCTTGGCCTATTGGAAGTGTCTATGCTGAAATAATGTAATGTCTCTGCATCTCCTCCATTCTAGCCTTGTTCTCCAAGCTTATACAGTGTAGGTGACGTGTGACTGCTTTACGTTCCATCTCAAAATTATACAAGAACTGTGTAAGTTGAGTAACAACCCATTGTAATCCATATGGTATATGTAAAATAAAATAAAGTTGCACATTCCATAAGACAAACATTAACCTTTCTGGCGCAGGCGTTCCGCTAGCAACCCACCTCGACAACATCCAGTGAAATTGCAGAGCTCCAAATTCAAAATACAGAAATAGTCATAATAAACATTCATAAAAATACAAGTGTTATACATCGGCTTAAAATTAACTTCTTGTTAATCCAGCCCCCTTGTCAGATTTCAAAAAGGCTTTACGGCGAAAGCATACCATGCGATTGTCTGATTGTGTACGAAAGCATACAAACATTTTCCAACCAAGTAGAGGAGTCACGAAAGTCAGAAATAGCAATACAATTAATCACTTACCTTTGAAGATCTTCATCTGGTTGCAGTCACAAGAGTCCCAGCTACACAATAAATGTTTGTTTTGTTCGATAAAGTCCCTCTTTATATCCCAAAAACTCAGTTTTGTTTGTGCGTTTTGTTCAGTAACCCACTGGCTCAAAGGAGATCAAAACATGCAGACGAATACATCCTAATAGTACCGGTAAAGTTTGTTGAAACATGTCAAATTATGTTTATAATTAATCCTCAAATTGTCAATTGTCAAAATAATCGATAATAATTTAACCGAACAATAGCGCATTCAATAGAAAGGAAAAACAATGAACGGCGCACACTCGGTCACGTGCGCAAACCAGCACTGCATGATTCTACAGTCCACTGACAGAAAGGTCTCATTCTTCTTCATTTTTCAGAAAACAAGCTTGAAACCATGTCTAAAGACTTTTGACATCTAGTGGAAGCCATAGGAACTGCAACATGGGTCCTAATCCATTAAATACTCTATAGGCATTCAATTGAAAACTACCCACATCAAAAAAATCCCACTTCCTGGATGGATTGTCCTCAGATTTTCGCATGCCATATACATTCTGTTATACTCACAGACATTATTTTTTAACTTCTTGGTGACAGGGGGGCAGTATTGAGTAGCTTGGATGAATAAGATGCCCAGAGTAAACTGCCTGCTACTCTGTCCCAGATGCTAATATATGCATATTACTAGTAGTATTGGATAGAAAACACTCTAAAGTTTCTAAAACTGTTTGAATGATATCTGTGAGTATAACAGAACTCATATGGCAGGCGAAAACCTGAGACAAATCCAACCAGGAAGTGGGAAATCTGAGGTTGGTAGTTTAATTTAAGTGATTGCCTATCCAATATCCTATGTCTATGGGGCCAGATTGCACTTCCAAAGGCGTCCAGCAGATGTCAACAGTCTTTAGAAAGTTGTTTGAGGCTTCTATTGTTGAAGGGTGTCGAATAAGAGCTGTTTCAACAAGTGGACTAGGCTGAGGCCAATCAGTTGTTTACTTCTTTTTCCTCTGTAATGAATAAGCTATTGTCCGGTTGGAATATTATTGAAGATTTATTATAAAAAGACCCTAAGGATTGATTGTAAACATCGTTTGACATGTTTCTACAAACTGTAATGGAACTCTTTTGACTTTTTGTCTGGATTTTGCGCTTGCACATTGTGCCTTTGCAATAGTGAACTAAACGCCCAAACAAAATGGAGGTATTTGGACATAAATATGGACGTAATCGAACAAAACAAACATTTCTTGTGGAAGTGGGAGTCCTGGGTGTGCATTCCGATGAAGATCAGCAAAGGTAAGTGAAGATTTATAATGCTATTTATGACTTTTGTTGACTCCACAATTTGGTGGGTAACTGCATGGCTTGCTTTTGCGGCTGAACGCTGTTCTCAGATTATTGAATATTGTGCTTTTGCCGTAAAGCTTTTTTGAAATCTGACACAGCGGTTGCATTAAGAACAAGTTGATCTTTAATTCTATGTAAAACATGTATCTTTCATCAAAGTTTAAGATGAATATTTATGTTATTTGATGTGGCTCTCTGCAATTTCTCCGGATGTTTTGGAGGCATTTCTGAACATGGCGCCAATGTAAACTGAGGTTTTTGGATATAAATATGAACTTGATCGAACAAAACATATATGTATTGTGTTACATTGAGTCCTGGGAGTGTCATCTGATGAAGATCGTCAAAGGTTAGTGATTCATTTGATCTATATTTCTGCTTTTTGTGACACCTCTCTTTGGTTGGAAAATGGCTGAATGCTTTCTGTGACTAGTTGCTGACCTAACATATGTTCTGCTTTCGCCGAAAAGCCTTTTTGAAATCGGACACTGTGGTTGGATTAATGAGAAGTGTATGTTTAAAATGGCGTGAAATACTTGTATGGTTGAGGAATTTTAATTATGAGATTTCTGTTGTTTTGAATTTGGCGCCCTGCAATTTCACTGGATGTTGGCGAGGTGGGACGCTAGCGTCCCGAACGATCCCAGAGAGGTTAACAGTGTTTGGAAGCTTTAGAGTGCTTCCTATCCAAATCTACCAATTATATGCATATCCTAGCTTCTGGGCCTGAGTAACAGGCAGTATACTTTGGGCATGCTTCTCATCCAGACGTCGAAATACTGCCCCCAAGCCATAAGAAGTTTTAAGACACCTTCTTCTTCCCTAGTCCTTTTCAGCTGCAGCATACTGTAAATAGGAGTTAGAGTACTGTATTTTATATAGGAGTTCTGTGTTCTGTGAGTTCTGTGTTTTCTATAGGAGTTCTGTGAGTTCTGTGTTTTATATAGGAGTTCTGCGTTCTGTGAGTTCTGTGTTTTATATAGGAGTTCTGTGAGTTCTGTGTTTTATATAGGAGTTCTGCGTTCTGTGAGTTCTGTTTTATATAGGAGTTCTGTGTTTTCTATAGTTCTGTGAGTTCTGTGTTTTCTACAGGAGTTCTGTGAGTTCTGTGTTTTATATAGGAGTTCTGTGTTCTGTGAGTTCTGTGTTTTATATAGGAGTTCTGTGTTCTGTGAGTTGTGTTTTATATAGGAGTTCTGTGTTCTGTGAGTTCTGTGTTTTATATAGGAGTTCTGTGTTTTGCTGGCAGCAGAAGTGTTTTGACTGAGAGAGAGGCCACTTTGAAACGGTTGCTTTCCCAAGGTCCGCTGGGAATGAACTTTAACCCTGAAATCTGGACACTGAGTCTGATCTCTTTTGGCTGCAGGCTCACACAAACCAACACACACACACACACATACTGAAACACACACACACAAGCAGGGAAGCACACTCACACACACGCTCACACACAGCAAGCCATGTGGAACAAATTTAAGAGTCTGAACATAAAGCACATGAAGGAACTAGTCATCTCTCTCTGGCTGAAGCTCTCTCTCTCTCACACACACACACACTCTCTCTTTTTAGTTTTCTTGTATGCCCTTTTCTCTGTCTTGGTATCCTGTCCAGAACTACTTGTCAGTGCTGTGAAAGTGGGGTATTTTCTCTCTCTTCTCTTGATAATGACAGGGTGTAAAGATAAAGTGTGTTGTCTCCCATCTCAGTTTACAGCATTGCTTCTCGGGGTTTATACATGCGGAGACCAACCAGCTCTCACAGTCTCACGTCAGAATTAGACGTTAATCCATTTTTCTCAAACGTCACATTTTGAAGTGTTTAACCCCCGAAGGTCAATGTTAACATAATCTAATTAGCATAATACAAAAAAAACATTTAAAAAGGTCAGAAAGTATACTCTAAAATGGAGTAACTACTTTGTGTCCCTCATCTACACACAATACCCCAGATTGACAGGTTTTAAGAATTTGGGGTAAATGTACATCAAATAAAAAACTGAAATATCACATTTACATAAGTATTCAGACCCTTGACTCAGTACTTTGTTGAAGCAGCTTTGGCAGCAATTATAGCCTCGAGTCTTCTTGGGTATGATGCTACAAGCTTGACACACCTGTATTTGGGGAGTTTCTCCCAGTCTTCTCTGCAGATCCTCTCAAACTCTGTCAGGTTGGATGGGGAGCATCACTGCAAAGCTATTTTCGATCGGGTTCTAGTCTGGGCTCTGGCTGGGCCACTCATTGACATTCAGAGACTTGTCCCGAAGCCCCTCCTGCGTTGTCTTGGCTGTGTGCTTAGGGTCGTTGTCCTGTTGGAAGGTGAACCTTCACCCCAGTCAGAGGTCCTGAGCGCTGTGGAGCAGATTTTCATCTGGGATCTCTCTGTACTTTGCTCCGTTCATCTTTCCCTCGATCGTGACTTGTCTCCCAGTCCCTGCCATTAAAAAACATCCCCACAGCATGATCCTGCCATCACCATGCTTCACCGTAGGGATGGTGCCATGTTTCCTCCAGACAGGACACATGGCATTCAGCCCAAAGAGTTCAATCTTGGTTTCATCAGACCAGAGAATCTTGTTTCTCATGGACTGAGAGTCCTTTAGGTGCCTTTTGGCAAACTCCAAGCCGGCTGTCATGTGCCTTTTACTGAGGAGTGGCTTCCTTCTGGCCACTCTACAATAAAGGCCTGGTTGGTGGAGTGCTGCAGAGGTGGTTGTCCTTCTGGAAGGTTCTCCCATCTCCACAGAGGAACTCTAGAGCTCTGTTAGAGGGACCATCGGGTTCTTGGTCACCTCCCTGACCAAGGCCCTTCTACCCCGATTACTCAGTTTGGCCGGGCGGCTAACTCTAGGAAGAGTCTTGGTGATTCCAAACGTCTTCCATTTAAGAATGATGGAGGCCACCGTGTTCTTTGGGACCTTCAATGCTGAATATTTTTTTGGTACGCTTCCCCAGATCTGTGTCTCGACACAATCCTGTTTCCGAGCTCTACGGACAATTCCTTCAACCTCATGGCTTGGTTTTTGCTTTGACATGCACTGTCAACTGGGTTCCCAAGGGCTCCAGAGTGGCACAGTGGTCTAAGGCACTGCATCTCAGAGCAAAGAGGCGCCACTACAGTCCTTGGTTTGTATCCAGGCTGTTTCACATCCAGCTGTGATTTGGAGTCCCATAGGGCAGCACACAATTTGCACTGCGTCATCCGGGTTTGGCTGGGGTAGGTCGTCATTGTAAGTAAGAATTTGCCAAGTTAAATAAAGATATATTTTTTTAAACCAGTGGGACCTTATAAAGACAGGTGTCTGCCTTTCTGAAGCGTGTCCAATCAATTGAATTCACCACAGGTGGACTCGAATCAAGTCTTAATTTAACTAGGCAAGTCAGTTAAGAATAAATTCTTGGGGCAGAACGACAGATTTGTACCTTGTCAGCTCGGTGATTCCATCTAGAAACCTTTCAGGTACTGTCCAACGCTCTAACCACTAGGATACCTGACTTATTGGGTGTAGATTGATGAGAAAAATCAAGGTTGTAATGTAACAAAACATGGACAATTGTAAGAGGTCAGAATCATTTCAGAATATTTAGTATGGACTGTTTAGTGCCAGAAATAAGGGGTAAAAAAAACGGTTTTAAAAAAGTGTGTGTGTATATATATATATATATATATATATATATATATATATATATATATATATATATATATATATATATATATATATATGTATTTGATAATATCTGTAGTGAATCAGTTATTCAATGAGTTTGTGTGGGCTAATAGTCCTGTCCTGCTAAGCATTCAAAATGTAATGAGTACTTTTGGGTGTAAGGGAAAATGTATGGAGTAAAAAGTACATTCTTATCTTTCGGAATGTAGTGAAGTAAAAGTTGTTCCCTATATTCCCTATATTATTCCAAATAGCACCCTGTTCCCTATATTTTTCCAAATAGCACCCTTTTCCCTATATTATTCCAAATAGCACCCTGTTCCCTATATTATCCTAAATAGCACCCTGTTCCCTATATTCTTCCAAATAGCACCCTGTTCCCTATATTATCCCAAATAGCACCCTGTTCCCTATATTCTTCCAAATAGCACCCTGTTCCCTATATTATCCCAAATAGCACCCTGTTCCCTATATTCTTCCAAATAGCACCCTGTTCCCTATATTATCCCAAATAGCACCCTGTTCCCTATATTCTTCCAAATAGCACCCTGTTCCCTATATTCTTCCAAATAGCACCCTGTTCCCTATATTCTTCCAAATAGCACCCTGTTCCCTATATTATTCCAAATAGCACCCTGTTCCCTATATTATTCCAAATAGCACCCTGTTCCCTATATTCTCCCAAATAGCACCCTGTTCCCTATATTCTCCCAAATAGCACCCTGTTCCCTATATTCTCCCAAATAGCACCCTGTTCCCTATATTCTTCCAAATAGCACCCTGTTCCCTATATTTTCCCAAATAGCACCCTGTTCCCTATATTCTACCAAATAGCACCCTGTTCCCTATATTCTTCCAAATAGCACCCTGTTCCCTATATTCTCCCAAATAGCACCCTGTTCCCTATATTCTCCCAAATAGCACACTGTTCCCTATATTCTCCCAAATAGCACCATGTTCCCTATATTCTCCCAAATAGCACACTGTTCCCTATATTCTTCCAAATAGCACCCTGTTCCCTATATTCTCCCAAATAGCACCCTGTTCCCTATATTCTTCCAAATAGCACCCTGTTCCCTATATTCTCCCAAATAGCACCCTGTTCCCTATATTCTTCCAAATAGCACCCTGTTCCCTATATTTTCCCAAATAGCACCCTGTTCCCTATATTCTTCCAAATAGCACCCTGTTCCCTATATTCTCCCAAATAGCACCCTGTTCCCTATATTCTCCCAAATAGCACACTGTTCCCTATATTCTCCCAAATATCACCCTGTTCCCTATATTCTCCCAAATAGCACACTGTTCCCTATATTCTTCCAAATAGCACCCTGTTCCCTATATTCTCCCAAATAGCACCCTGTTCCATATATTCTCCCAAATAGCACACTGTTCCCTATATTCTCCCAAATAGCACCCTGTTCCCTATATTCTCCCAAATAGCACCCTGTTCCCTATATTCTTCCAAATAGCACCCTGTTCCCTATATTCTCCCAAATAGCACCCTGTTCCCTATATTCTTCCAAATAGCACCCTGTTCCCTATATTTTCCCAAATAGCACCCTGTTCCCTATATTCTCCCAAATAGCACCCTGTTCCCTATATTCTTCCAAATAGCACCCTGTTCCCTATATTTTCCCAAATAGCACCCTGTTCCCTATATTTTCCCAAATAGCACCCTGTTCCCTATATTCTCCCAAATAGCACCCTGTTCCCTATATTCTCCCAAAGGTAGTAAAGGGAAAAGGGTGCCATTTGAGACGCTGGCTCAGAGTTATTTCCTGCCTCTCCTTCGCTGTATCATGATCTACCACTGTGTGGCATGTGGAATGGGAGCGGTCACCACGGCAACGGAAAGCCTTGCCCACCACCAGAGCGAGAGAGAGAGAGCAGAAAATGGGGAGGGAAGGAGAGAGGGGAATGTTAACCCAGAGAGACATAGGTACATACTGGCACACACACACACACAGCGAGTGATCAAGATTACAATGGAGACAGAGTGCAGGCAGGTAGGCAGGTAGGGATGTAGACAGGCAAGCAGGGATGCAGGCAGGCAGGAAGGCAGGAAGTTAGGCTGGCATGCAGGAAGGCAGGTAGGGATGTAGACAGGCAAGCAGGGATGCAGGCAGGCAGGAAGGCAGGAAGTTAGGCTGGCATGCAGGATTTACTGAGAAGGTTAACAGGAGCAGCATTACCAACATTATAGTCACACCCAGATTACAAGTGAGCGAGATTACAATGGAGACAGTGTGCAGGCAGACAAGGATGCAAGCAGGCAGGGATTCAGTTAGGCAAGTAGGCAGGCAGGGATTCAGTTAGGCAAGTAGGCAGGCCCGCAAGGACTTACTGATAAGGAGCCGCATTACCAGTATTATAGTTAGCCCCACAACCAGAGTCAATAGGATTAACATGGATAGTCTTCAGTTCTAACTCAGGAGCTAATAGAATTAGACGACACACACAGCTAGAAACACAGTCACATACAGTACCTTGTGGAAAGAGAGAAACACAGTCATATACAGTACCTTGTGGAAAGAGAAAAACACAGTCATATACAGTACTTTGTGCAAATAGAAACACAGTCACATACAGTACCTTCTGGAAAGAGAGAAACACAGTCACATACAGTACCTTGTGGAAAGAGAGAAACACAGTCATATACAGTACCTTGTGGAAAGAGAAACACAGTCATATACAGTACCTTGTGGAAAGAGAAAAACACAGTCACATACAGTACCTTGTGGAAAGAGAAAAACACAGTCACATACAGTACCTTGTGGAAAGAGAGAAACACAGTCATATACAGTACCTTGTGGAAAGAGAAAAACACAGTCACATACAGTACCTTGTGGAAAGAGAGAAACACAGTCATATACAGTACTTTGTGCACATAGAAAAACACAGTCATATACAGTACTTTGTGCAAATAGAAAGACAGTCATATACAGTACCTTGTGGAAATAGAAAAACACAGTCACATACAGTACTTTGTGGAAAGAGAAAAACAGATGGGTTACATCTTAGTGCCGTGCTGTGATGAGATAGTGGCAGACCACATTTGTGATGTAACATGCTGTCTACAACATGCTGTCTACAACATGCTGTCCTACAACATGCTGTCCTACAACATGCTGTCTACAACATGCTGTCGTAGGCTAAATCAAAAGCAAATGTTGGTCATCAGTGTGTACGGTTATACACCCACAATAATATGATGATTGTGAATAGCCAGATGAATGTAAAAGTTACATTTAAATGTTTACATGCGTTTCAAGAACTACAATTTTCCTTCTACTCCTGTTTACACGGACAAATCTGATATCAGGCCCCCTGATGAGACTTTTATGAATGCTGAAAATCGGCAATCGAAATAAACATTCTACCACAGCGACGATGATATTTGTTGCGAAGCCTAAAACTGTTTCTAAGATGAATACTTAGAGTTTTTCCGAACTCACTTCACTCGCATAAAAGAAGGAAACTCGTGCTGCTCATGCTAGCACATGTGCAGATCAAATACACCGATGTAATTCTGATTAAGGAATTTACATCTTGTAATAATTTGAAAGATTGCCAGGTGTTTTATTCAGCATATGCTTACTTTGATGATGATATTACGCTGATGAAGATAAGCAGAGTAAGTTGTTTACATGACTAACGCCATACTTGGCCTTCTGCCATAATTGTTTTTTTATCGAGTTATTAGTGTGCATGTAAACATACTAATTTCTGAAAAGCACACTGACCCCCGGAGATCCAGAAAGAGATGTGGATGACAGCTGTTTTACTGAACTGAACTGGAGATTCTGTGATGAGATGAGATGAGCTGAGCAGCCAGCTTCAAATCAAATCAAATTAAATGTATTTGTCACATACACATGGTTAGCAGATGTTAATGCGAGTGTAGCGAAATGCTTGTGCTTCTAGTTCCGACAATGCAGTAATAACCAACGAGTAATCTAACCTAACAATTCCAAAACTACTACCTTATAGACACAAGTGTAAAGGGATAAAGAATATGTACATAAAGATATATGAATGAGTGATGGTACAGAACGGCATAGGCAAGATGCAGTAGATGGTAACGAGTACAGTATATACATATGAGATTAGTTATGTAGGGTATGTAAACAAAGTGGCATAGTTTAAAGTGGCTAGTGATACATGTAATACATAAAGATGCAGTAGATGATATAGAGTACAGTATATACATATACATATGAGATGAGTAATGTAGGGTATGTAAACATATTAAGTAGCATTGTTTAGTGGCTAGTGATATATTTTACATCAATTTCCATCAATTCACATAATTAAAGTGGCTGGAATGAGTCAGTGTGTTGGCAGCAGCCACTCAATGTTAGTGGTGGCTGTTTAACAGTCTGATGGCCTTGAGATAGAAGCTGTTTTTCAGTCTCTCGGTCCCTGCATGGATGCACCTGTACTGACCTCGCCTTCTGGATGATAACGGGGTGAACAGGCAGTGGCTCGGGTGGTTGTTGTCCTTGATGATCTTTATGGCCTTCCTGTGACATCGGGTGGTGTAGGTGTCCTGGAGGGCAGGTAGTTTGCCCCCGGTGATGCGTTGTGCTGACCTCACTACCCTCTGGAGAGCCTTATGGTTGTGGGCGGAGCAGTTGCCGTACCAGGTGGTGATACAGCCCGACAGGATGCTCTCGATTGTGCATCTGTAGAAGTTTGTGAGTGCTTTTGGTGACAAGCCGATTTTCTTCAGCCTCCTGAGGTTGAAGAGGCGCTGCTGCACCTTCTTCACGACGCTGTCTGTGTGGGTGGACCAATTCAGTTTGTCCGTGATGTGTACGCCGAGGAACTTAAAACTTACTACCCACTCCACTACTGTCCCATCGATGTGGATAGGGTGGTGCTCCCTCTGCTGTTTCCTGAAGTCCACAATCATCTCCTTTGTTTTGTTGACGTTGAGTGTGAGGTTATTTTCCTGACACCACACTCCGAGGGCCCTCACCTCCTCCCTGTAGGCAACTCGTGGTTGTTGGTAATCAAGCCTACCACTGTAGTGTCGTCCGCAAACTTGATGATTGAGTTGGAGGCTTGCATGGCCACGCAGTCGTGGGTGAACAGGGAGTACAGGAGAGGGCTCAGAACGCACCCTTGTGGGGCCCCAGTGTTGAGGATCAGCGGGGGTGGAGATGTTGTTACCTACCCTCACCACCTAGGAGCGGCCCATCAGGAAGTCCAGTACCCAGTTGTACAGGGCGGGTTCGAGACCCAGGGTCGAGACCCAGTACTTCCGGCGCCGACAGAGATGGCCGCCTCGCATCGCGTTCCTAGGAAACTATGTAGTATTTTGTTTTTTTTACCTGTAAATTCCATCTCTTACGTGTAAATAAATTCCAGTAAAAAGCCTAGAGCATAGAATTTAAAAGGTATTTTCGGATATTATTCATCCTAATCAGACACGTTTTTTTTACATCGATGATACATTGGAGATAATATAAGACAAGTCCTGGAAACAATAGAACACTATGAAAAATCTGGGAAACCAGGCCTGCTATTCATAGCTAACTTTGAAAAGGCTTTTGATTAAGTATGACTGGAATGTAAATATAAATGCCTGAAATATTTCAATTTTGGAGAATCTCTTATAAAATTGGTTAAAGTTATGTATCGTAACCCATGGTGTAAAATAGTAAATAATGGCTCTCATCTCAGAAAGTTTTAAACTGTCAAGAGGAGTAAACAAGATTGTCCACTATCGGCATGTCTATTTACTATGGCCAACGAAATGTTAGCTATTAAAATCAGATCCAACAATAACATTATAGGGGTATCCTAACCTCTCTGGATTACAACCAAATTATGATAAGTGTACTATATTATGTATTGGATAACTAAAAAATACAACTATTGAGTTACCTTGTAGTTTACCAATTAAATGGCCTGACGGGGTGTGGACACACTCGGTATACAAATCCAGAAAGAACGAAATCATTTCATTCCAATACATGCTAATAGAAAGTTAGCAAAATAGATAAGATCTTGCTACCATGGAAAGGAAAATACCTGTCTATTGGTGGAAAAATCACCCTGATTAACTCTTTAGTCATATCACAGTTTACCGATTTGCTTATGGTCTTGCCTACACTCAGTAACCTGTTTTTTTAAATTTCATGAGCAAAAATATATATGTATTTTTTTTTAATGGCAAACCAAACAAAATTAAACGGGATTATTTATATAATCAATATGAGCAAGAAATATTAAATATGAGCAAGAAATGTTAAATATTAAAGCATTAGACCTCTAACTAAAGGCGTCCATCATATAAAAGTTACACTTATATCCAAACTGGTTCTCAAGCAGATTAGTAAGAAGGTCTCACACCATGTTCAAGAACAGCTTTTTTCCCTTTATTCAGATGACAAATTCTCACTTTCGGTTATTTCATCATTAAATGATCTCTAAAATATAGCTATTTTTAAAACAAGCCATAGAAAGTTGGTTGCAGTTTCAGTTTAATCCACCAGAAAAGACAGAACAAATAATATATCACATATTGTTGTTATTCTCAAATTTAGTAATTGATTAAAAAAACATACTTTTTGATAAATTTAAAAAAAGTTATAATCTTTGTAAATTATATCCTAAATAGGTCTAGCGGAGTTATGTCACACATGCAGCTAACTGAAATATATGGCAATGTCTGCTCTACCCAAAATTACAACCAACTAACAGCTAATTGCAGCACAATACAAATAGTCTGGGTGGCCATTTGATTAGCTGTTCAGGAGTCTTATGGCTTGGTGGTAGAAGCTGTTAAGAAGCCTTTTGGACCTAGACTTGATGCTCCGGTACAGCTTGCTGTGCGGTAGCAGAGAGAACAGTCAATAACTATTGGTGACTGGAGTCTTTGACAATTTTTAGGGCCTTCCACTGACACCACCTGGTACAGAGGTCCGGGATGGTTTTCAGACACCTTGACTATGTTACTTTACAGGTTTATTCTAAAATGGATTATTTAAAAAAGAATGGAAGAAACTCCCCAAATACAGGTGTGCCAAGCTTGTAGCTTCATAACCAAGAAAGCTGTAATCGCTGCCAAAGGTTCTTCAACAAAGTACTGAGTAAATGGTCTGAATACGTAAATGTAAATGTGAATATGTAAATGTGCTATTTCCATATTACATTTTTTATACATTTACAAAAATGTCTAAAAACCTGTTATTGCTTTGTCATTATGTGGTATTGTGTGTAATGTGATGAGGGGGGGGGGGGGGGGGGGGGGCTATTTAATACATTTTAGAACAAGGCTGTAACATGTGGAATGTGGAAAAAGTCAAGCGGTCTGAAAACTCTCCGAATGCACTGTGTATAGGTACAGATTTACAAGAAAATACATGGGGGAGCGTCTGTGATGAGCTAAAGCGTAACTGGAGCGTCTGTGATGAGCTGGAGCGTAACTGGAGCGGCTGTGATGAGCTGGAGCGTAACTGGAGCGTCTGTGATGAGCTGGAGCATAACTGGAGTGTCTGTGATGAGCTGGAGCGTAACTGGAGCGTCTGTGAGGAGCTGGAGCGTAACTGGAGCATCTGTGATGAGCTAAGCTGAGCAGCCTCAAATAACTGGAGCATCTGTGAAGAGCTGAGCTGAGCTGCCAGACTCAAAGAGCTGAGCTGAGCTGAGGTCAGCAGCCAGCTTCAAATAACTGGCAAGCAGGGGATGAGCTGAGCTGAGCTGAGGTCAGCAGCCAGCTTCAAATAACTGGAGAGCAGGGTATGAGCTGAGCTGAGCTGCCAGCCTCAAATAACTGGAGAGCAGGGGATGAGCTGAGCTGAGCTGATCAGCCAGCATCAAGTAACTGTGAGATGAACTGAGCTCAGCAGCCAGGCTCAAATACCTGGAGCGTCAGTGATGATCCTTTCTTTTTAAATATCTTTCTCTCTATCCTCTCTTTCTAAATATCTCTGTCTCTCTATCCCCCCTTTCTAAATATCTCTATCTCTCTATCCTCTCTTTCCAAATATCTCTTTCTCTCTATCCTCTCTTTCTAAATATCTCTGTCTCTCTATCCTCTCTTTCCAAATATCTCTTTCTCTCTATCCTCTCTTTCTAAATATCTCTGTCTCTCTATCCCCCCTTTCTAAATATCTCTGTCTCTCTATCCTCTCTTTCTAAATATCTCTTTCTCTATCCTCTCTAAATATCTGTCTCTTAATCTATTTCTTTCTGTAAAATGTTCTCTAAGTGATTAATGCAGACAACAAGCTCTTGCAGTCTCACTGTAGAATTTGATGTTTCTCCAAATGTCAAAATGCAAAGTGTTTTTGACACCCTGGGCTGACTCCTGCTCAGCGTAGTTCTGGTTCTCCAAATGTCAAATTTAGAAGAATAAGGGTTAAGTTTATGCACTCATTCCGGATGTTTAGGCTAAGGGTTAAGGTTTGGGATAGTGTAAAACTTTTTTTTTTAAAGCGTCCACCATTGGGATTGAACATGTAACCTTCTGATTCAGTGTCATGGGATTCAGCAATCCACCAATCCCTTCCACAACACCTTTACAAAACTGAAGCCTACTTGATGGTAATAGTGCTCACTGTTGCCCCTAGTGGCCGGTTTTGAATAGATTTCCCGAAGTGCGTAGATGTCCAAAAGTCACTCTTGAGCGATCTGCCTGAGACAGAGCATAACAGAACATTGTCCTAGCCATACATAGAAACACACACACGCACAATCTCCCCCTCTCCACAAACGCACAATCCCCCCTCCACACACGCACACAATTCCCCTCCCCACACACACACACACAATCCCTCTCCACACACACACACAATCCCCTCCCCACACACACACATTCCCCCCTCCACACACACACAATCCCCTCCCCACACACGCACAATCCCCGCCTCCCCACACATGCACAATCACACCTCCATACACATTCACAATCCCCTCCCCACACACACACAATCCCCCTCCCCACACACACAATCCCCCTCAAACACACAATCCCCCCCTCCCCATACACAATCCCCCCTCCCCACACAATCCCCCCTCCACATACACAATCCCCCCTCCCACACACACAATCCACCCCCACACATACAAATTCCCCCACACGCAATCCCCCCTCCCCACACACAATCCCCCCCTCCCACACACATTTCCCCTCCCACACACAATCCCCCCTCCCACACACACAATCCCCCCCCTCCCCCCTCCCCACACACAATCCCCCCCTGCCACACACAATCCCCCCCTCTCCACACACAATCCCCCCCACACACACAACCCCCCCTCCCACACACAATCCCCCTCCCACACACAATCCCCCCTCCCACACACACAATCCCCCCCTCCCCACACTCAATTCCCCCTTCCCTACACACAATCCCCCTTTCCCCACACACAATCCCCCTCCCAACACACAATCCCCCCCTCCACACAATCCCTATTACTAGTCTGTTCAACCTCTCTTTCATATCGTTCGAGATTCCTAAAGATTGGAAAGCTGCCGCGGTCATCCCCCTCTTCAAAGGGGGAGACACTCTAGACCCAAACTGTTACAGACCTATATCTATCCTGCCCTGCCTTTCTAAAGTCTTTGAAAGCCAAGTTAACAAACAGATCACTGACCATTTCGAATCTCATCGTACCTTCTCCGCTGTGCAATCCGATTTCTGAGCAGGTCACGGGTGCACCTTAGCCACGCTCAATGTACTAAACAATATCATTACCGCCATCGATAAAAGACAGTACTGTGCAGCCGTCTTCATCGATATGGCCAAGGCTTTTGACTCTGTCAATCACCGTATTCTTATCGGCAGACTCAACAGCCTTGGTTTCTCAAATGACTGCCTTGCCTGGTTCACCAACTACTTCTCAGATAGAGTTGTGTGTATAAAATCGGAGGGCCTGTTGTCCGGACCTCTGGCAGTCTCTATGGTGGTACCACAGGGTTCAATTCTTGGGCCGACTCTTTTCTCTGTATATATCAATGATGACTTAGAATGTGTGGACAACTACAAATACCTAGGTGTCTGGTTAGACTGTAAACTCTCCTTCCAGACTCATATTCCAGACTCATATTAAGCATCTCCAATCCGAAATTAAATCTAGAATCGTCTTCCTATTTTTCAACAAATTCTCCTTCATTCATCCTGCCAAACATACCCTCGTAAAACTGACTATCCTACTGATCCTTGACTTCGGCAATGTCATTTACAAAATAGCTTCCAACACTCTACTCAGCAAACTGGATGCATTCTATCACAGTGCCATCCGTTTTGTCACCAAAGCCCCAAATACCACCCACCACTGTGACCTGTATGCTCTCATTGGCTGGCCGTCGCTACATATTCGTCGCCAGACCCACTGGCTCCAGGTCATCTATAAGTCTTTGCTAGATAAAGTTCTGCCTTAGCTCAGCTCACTGGTCACCACAACAACACCCACCCGTAGCACGCACTCCAGCAGGTATATCTCACTGGTCATCCCCAAAGCCAACACCTTCTTTGGCCGCCTTTCCTCCCAGTTCTCTGCTGCCAATGACTGGAACGAAGTGCCAAAATCGCTGAAGTTGGAGACTTATATCTCCCTCACCAACTTCTAACATCAGCTATCTGAGCAGCTTACCAAATGCTGCAGCTCATCTGTAAATAGCCCATCCAATTACCAACTACCTGCAGTACCTCATCCTCATTTTAATTTACTCTTTTTGCTCTTTTGCACACCAGTATTTCTACTTGCACATCATCATCTGCATATCTATCACTCCAGTGTTAATGCTTAATTGTAATTACTTCGCTACTGTTGGCCTATTTATTGCCTTACCTCCTTACTCCATTTGCACAGTATACAGATTTTTCTATTGTGTTATTGACTGTACGTTTGTTTATTCCATGTGTAACTCTGTGTTGTTTTTGTCGCACTGCTTTGCTTTATCTTGGCCAGGTCGCAGTTGTAAATGAGAACTTGTTCTCAACTGGCCTACCTGGTTAAATAAAGGTGAAATATATATATTTTTTATAAAATCCCCCCCCCCCCACACACAAACATACACACACACACAAAGTCCCCATCCCACACACACACAACCCCTCCTCACACACACACACAACCCCCCTATCCCACAAACACAACCCCCCACACACACACAATCTCCCCCCTCCACACACACAATTGCCCCCTCGCCTCACATACAATCCCCCCCCCCAGACACAACCCCCCCTTCACACACACACACAACCCCCCATCCCCTCCCCACATGCACAGTCCCCCCCCCCCCCCAACACACAAACGTCAAGGTATAGCTACATCCAAATATCAACAGCCTGTGTGCGTTAACATCAACACAATGCTGAGACCTGTGATTCTGCTAACCTCAGCCGTTGGGCGGCATTTAGCCTAGTGGTTAGAGCGTTGGGCCCCTGAGCAAGGAAGTTAACCCACTGTTCCACGGGCGCCAAAGACGTGGATGTCGATTAAGGCATTCCCCTGCACCTGTGATTCAGAGGGGTTGGGTTAAATGCGGAAGACATATTTCAGTTGAAGGCATTCAGTTGTACAACTGACTTCCCATTTGATGGGATGGATTGAGCCGTCCAGCAGAGGTTGTTAATTTAATGATTCTCTAGCGAGCTTAACTAATTTAGGACAGTTGCTCACTTATATAAGCCTCTTCTCTCCCATCAATACCGCTCTGCTGGACTATTCACAGAACCAATGAATATTCAGTGAACTGATCCCAGGTCTTTCTTAGGTGTATAGGCTACCTTGTGATTCTGGCTTCTTATTCATTATTTCTCTAAAGTGAATTCGGGGAGTAGCCCAGACCAGTCAATCCAACACCTTAGCCATTTACGACAATGTTGCTATGTGTTTACGACAATGTTGCTCTATGGAACTTAACAATTATTAAACAACTTTGTGTTGTATGTGTGTGTTCTGTGTATAGATGCATGCATGTGTATTTGTGTGTGTGTGTGTGTGTGTGTGTGTGTGTGTGTGTGTGTGTGTGTGTGTGTGTGTGTGTGTGTGTGTGTGTGTGTGTGTGTGTGTGTGTGTGTGTGTGTGTGTGTGTGTGTGTGTGTGTGTGTGTGTGTGTGTGTGTGTATTCAGAGAAGGAGGTGTTTCTGTACCCTTGAGTTCCATGCATACAGGAACCTTTCAAATGTTTGCATCCTTTTGTGTGTGTGTGTTTTCTTGTGCACACTAGTGTCTGTTGGCGTGTATTTGTTGGTGTGTGTCTCTATGTAAATCCTTGTGTCTCCTCCTCTGTCTGTAGTTTCTCAAGGCGTGATCCAAAATGGGGCCTGCGTCAGGAGCCATTGTCTGTTTCCTGTCATCCGACCCCTACCCATTAGCCCCGTGGGCAGAAGGACCACTGCGATAAGGTCAGTGAGCCTGTCGATCAAATGTTGGATTATGACGTATGGCTGCACCTGGAGTACACACACTCACCCCCCTCACCTTCCCAAAAGTATTTTCCCACCGTCTACCATTCACATAATCACACATTCATTTGTTTATTACTATTATACTACAAATGAAACCACCACACAAAGGTTTTTGGTATTTTATTCTGTTTAGTACAGTACTACATGTTGAGTTCAGTCTTACACTGTATCCAAAATGGCACCCTTTTCCCTAAGGGCCCTGGTCAAAAGTAGTAAACTATATAGGGAATATAGTGCTATTTGTAAGTCTTATCACAACCAGGTGTGTTTCTACAGCCATCACACTGGTTTATTCCTGTGAAGAGCCTGGTGATTCAGAGAAGCTTTAGGAACAGGCCTGGACATGCTTATCCATCATGGGAGCATGAGATCATGAAAGGACACAAACACACACACACACACACACACACACACACACACACACACACACACACACACACACACACACACACACACACACACACACACACACACACACACACACACAAACGGATACACACACACACACACACAAACGGATGCACACACACGCACACACACACACATGAATGCACACACACGCACACACACACACATGAATGCACACACACGCACACCATGTCATGAATTAAACATCCCCACTGGCAGGGCAGCAGCTCATATAAGGTATGCATGGAATATTTCATCATTTAGAGGATGGTATGTCCTTCAGTAATGCTGCCATACTGTCCTGCTAAAGGAAAATGAGGTCCAGTCCGAGCGAGGGGTTTGCTGTGGTGTGGACAGACAGAGGGAGTACTTTAATTTATTTATCACGCGATGCTCTGATCAGCTTTTATGGTATATCAAATGTACTATTGTAATGACACAGTAACTATACAGAAATACACCATAGATACAAAAGTATGTGGACACCCCTTCAAATTAGTGGGTCTGGCTATTTCAGCCACACCTGTTGCTGACAGGCGTATACAATTGAGCACAGTCATGCAATCTCAATAGACTAACATTGGCAGCAGAATGGCCTTACTGAAGAGCTCAATGACTTTCAACGTGGCACAGTCATAGGATGCCACCTTTCCAACAAGTCAGTCTGTCAAACTTCTGCCCTCCTAGAGCTGCCCCGGTCAACTGTAAGTGCTGTTATTGTGAAATGGAAACATCTAGGAGCAACAACGGCTCAGCCGCAAAGTGGTAGGCCACAGAAGCTCACAGAACGGGACCACCGAGTGCTGAAGCGTGTAAAATGTGTCTGTCCTTGGTTGCAACATTGTGCCTCTGGAAGTAACATCAGCACAAGAACTGTGCGTCAGGAGCTTCATGAAATGGGTTTCCATGGTCAAGCAGCCACACATAAGCCTAAGATCACCATGTCCAATGCCAAGTGTCGGCTGGAGTGGCGTAAAGCTCGCCGCCATTGGACTTTGGAGCAGTGGAAACGCGTTGTCTGGAGTGATGATTCATGCTTCACTATCTGGCAGTCTGCCGGATAAATCTGGGTTCAGTCGATGTCAAGAAAACGCCACCTGCCCCAATGCATAGTGCCAGCTGTAAAGTTTGGTGGAGGAGGAATAATGGTCTGGGGCTGTTTTTCATATTTCGGGCTAGGCCCCTTAGTACCAGTTTTGGGAAATCTTAACACTACAGCATACAATGACATTCTAGACGATTCTGTGCTTCCAACTTTGTGGCAACAGCTTGGGGAAGGCCCTTTTCTGTTTCAGCATGACAATGCCCCAATGCACAAAGAGAGGTCCCTAAAGAAAGGGTTTGTTGAGATCAGAGTGGAAGAACTTGACTGGTCTGCACAGAGCTCTGACCTGAACCATCTGTCACATCTACTCCTGCTCCTCCCCTTTTTCGTTAGGGCAAATGAAGTCTAACATTTTTAAGTGGAAAATACAAACTTTAGAAGGCTTTTTAACCCTGAATACCCAACAAGTTAGGATTTTCCTCTGCGAAGGAAAATTATCTGCAACAACAGAGTGATCAAATTAAGATAGTATACCTGTGTACCCCCTGGACCGGACGCTAGTCTATCGCAGGGCCTTACCCCCAATCTACAGTATCTCTTTAATGTTTCTGAGTGCCAAGCAGAGACGCATCGGGTCCAATTTGTACAGTCTTAGGTATGACTCGGCCCGGGATTGAACTCCCTACCTTCCAATCTCAGTGCAGACACTCTAACCAAGAATTAAGTCTGTTTACATTAAGAGTAACTATAGCCTTCCTATCTCTCCTGTGTGTCTTTCTCCAGGTCAGCTCTGGGAGACTACCTGACCCCATGTGAAACCTCCCACCCTCCCAGCGACGACCTCCAGGAGGACCACAACTACAGCAATGCCAAATCCCCCAACATGCCCTGTTCTTCCCAGGGGCCCTCCGTGTCCGATGAAGACAATGAAATCATTGCAGTGGAGGTGGGAGTCCACCGAGGGGTCAAATCCGAACCTAAAGAAGTCCCACTGGACTCTGCCTCCGTCTCCTTCCTATCCCAGCATGCCCGGCGACGGGGACTGCCCTGGACCAAAAACCGCCTGCGGGCCCTGGGTGACACACTGCCGCTGAAGAAGCGCCGTTCGGCAGCATCGGCAGAGAAGCCGCCGTTGGAGAGCGATGATGAGGAGATGAAGGAGGCGGCTGGGTCGTTGCTCCACCTGGCGGGCGTCAGGGCGTGCCTCAACAACATCACAAACCGAGCCAAGGCTGCTCAGAAAGAGAAGGAGCAGAAAGAGGCCCTCAGAAATTAACTAATGCCAGGCCATAGAGAGGCCTACACATCAGGCCTGTACACCTGGCCTACACACCTGGCCAGCACACCTGGATTACACACATATCGCCATGGCCTAGAAAGTAATAGCTGAGACACGCCACAAAGACCAACGGCTAAAAGCAGCGGGTTGGTGTGGTGTGTTGCAAGGTGTGTTAGCAATCACCTGCTGGGTGTTGACAAATGGTGGAGATTCAACATGTAGAAACGTTGTGAAATGAACAGAAAAGGACAGCAGATATTCTGGTCAGAGTAGATAGGAAGGACACCAGCTGCTTCTAACCATTGGTGGTGTGTTGTGTCTCTGATGCCTGATTCCCACTATTGACCCAAACTAAAGCCTGGCTCTGAGCATAGATTTTCAGAGTGTCCTTTCCAGCATGGTTCCAGCAGCAACTATGGTGGATGAGGGTAACCAGGCCAGGAAGCCCCAGTACATCTCGGCTTGGCTCAGGTCAACTTTGGCTTCCATAGTGTGAAAAGGGTATATGGCCAGGCCTGAGCACAGAGTCCTTCAGTAGGACGACACACCAGGTCTACACACTGACCTATCAACCACCAACGGGCCAAGACATAGAACTCTATTCAAGCATTAGTCTCAATAGACATTACTTCATCTATCTCTCTCACTCTATCTCTCTCTAGCTCTATTTCTCTCCTCCAGGGGCATTAGGAGCATCCTACTTATTTGTGGCAATATCAGAAATCCATGTTTTCCTATATGTTTCCTATATGTTTCCTATACGTTTCCTATATGTTTCCGATACGTTTCCTATATGTTTCTGATACGTTTCCTATACGTTTCCTATACGTTTCCTATATGTTTCAATGCTAACTCTGATGGGTAATTGATTCTCATGTGTCTCTGTTGATGTTGATGTTTTTATGTTGTGTAAAGGGATGCAAGCCATAGAAAAATATGTTTTGTCACTAATTAGGGAAAAACATAGTAGAAAATGTCATGTTTGAGGAGACTAGCTGACCGTTTTGTGTAATCTGTAAGTGTCAGAGGTTACGTCTGTGAATCTGTAGCAAGTGTCCAGTAATGTAAGCAAGGAAGTTGAGCCAATAATACTTACAGTTTTAAAACAGTTAAAACCTGCTGCTCACACCTCCTACGCCCATGAGCACAACATGTAAGACTGTGCCAAAGACAAGCGACCAGGTTGCCTGATGTAGCCAATCTGCTTACAAAGACAAATGTAAAGGCATAGCAACAACATATATGGTCATGTACGGCTCAGTTGGTGGAGCACGGCTGTTGCACCACCTAGGGTTGTGGATTCAATACCCGTGGCTACCCGCATAAATTGTGTTCATGCACGACTGTAAGTTGCTTTGGATAAAAGCATCTGCACAATGGCAATGAATATATTATTACATCAGAAGATTTTCAGAGAAGAGACAGGAGAATACCGTAAATGTCTACACAATTGTAAAAATCTGTTCTTAGAGAATCACGCATGCACTTAATTGACATTCATTACAGCAATTTCTATTACCAATAGTAAAGGCATCATGGAGAACGGTGCACGATTCCTTTAAGAGCACTTTTTAATATTTAAGGATAATTAGAACTTTACTGTTACAATGTTTTTTGTTGTCATGGTGATGACTTAGTGCCGGGTCAGAGGCAATATATCTCCTCCATCTTGTGCTTGTTGCTCATCTGCATCTGAAATGGCACCCTATTCCCTTTATAGTGCACTACCTTGTCCAGAGCGTCATGGGCTCTGGCCAAAAGTAGTGCACTATATAGGGAATAGGGTGCCATTTCAGACACAGATTCACTTAGACTATGTCCCTCAAACTCTTCCAGTATTTCTCTTCTATTAAAAAGTGAATGTCAGTTTAAATATACCCCATGTTACGACACCTGCCTATCATTTAACAGACTCACAAAACTATTTACATAAATTGTGGATTCGTTGTCGTTTTATCTCTGTTTGAAATGTTTCCCATTCTTCCTCTACCTACTCTCATGAAAGTATAAGCAATTTGTCCAGTCTGGACAACTGTAAAAAGGTTAGAAAATATTTATTTTTCCTTTCTTAATTGAAGCAATTTGACCTGCAGGACTTTCTCAGTTATATTGCATGGGTGCTTGTAAATAAGATACAAAAGTAAATCATTTTTTATTCAAAGATCATGTAATATAAACAATGTATTTAGCATGAAGCATGACTTATTTTCATATAAACTTAGATCCTACAAGAGAAAACAAAGTTTTTGCAGACAATTCTTATACCCTTGATTTTTGTTTAATTTAATTTGATTTTTTTTGTTGTAAATTGATAATTGTATTTCTTCAGATGAGCAGATTTATAAAGACAAATCTTCTTCAAGGAGAAATGTTATGGGGAAATCACTCTGCAATTATGAGGCTCTTCTACTCTGGGCTTTAGGTACAACAGACCTGGGTTTAAATACTATTTGAAAGCTTTCAAATACTTTGAATGACCTTGAGTGCCAGATGGGCAGGGTTTGTACTTTGGGACTTTTCTATTTGTTCCATTGAGGCAAGCCCTATCAAGCATAGCTCAAGTATTTTAAATAAGGTCAAATACTGTAGCATTTAAACCCATGTCTGTTAGGTATAAGGCTAGATTGAAAAGCCTCTAGTCTTCTGCCTCTTAAAAGATAAATATGTCAATGGTCTAGTGTTTTTCAGAAGTTATCAATAGTGTGTGTGTGTGAGTGTTTGTGTGTGTCCAACAACCATACACCCTTTAACATTGTGCCTGTTCTCAAGGCGTTGTGTTCCGATGTCTTTGATTGACATGATTTTATATTGAACAGCACATATTTCTTTATTTATCACAGTATTTTCTCATTTTGTGAATATGTTACTATTGGGTCCGAGTTTTCTCCTGGCAGAAACCTCAGTGTAAACTGTCGGAGTATAAGGAACTGTTTAACATGGAATTTAGAATTCGTCAGAATGTTCAGAACAAGTTCCACTGTTCTAATTGGCTCCCTAGTCTACACCAGATTAGCATAGGCAAACCTTTTGTTCAAAGTTATGTCAGATACAATATATTAATGTATGACTCAATAGAGCCTGTTTTTATTGATTATTTACTTTGGAAAAATGACAGTACAAAGGGAAAGTATTATATAATGAGCGATGTTTAAACCCTGCCAATTGTTTAAGTTTTGAGTGATTCAGTACATTTAGCCCTGCCGTAGATGATTAGTGTAAGCTATAATGAGAATACATTAAAGCCTTAGTCAGTTCATGCTCTGGTATGTCCATATATACATGCATACATTTAAATGTTTACCTTTATTTAACTAGGCAATTCAGTTAAGAACAAATTCTTATTTACAATGACGGGCCTGCCTAGAACAACATATTTTTTACCTTGTCAGCTTGGGGATTTGATTCAGCAACGTTTCAATTACTGACTCAAAGCTCTAACCACTAGGCTACCTGCTGCCCAAAACTGTACATACATACATACATACATACATTGGAGTGAGATAATGAACATGTTTCTGGTACAACCAGCAGAGGTAATAGGGTTTGGACTGAGGTTATGTGCAGAGTAGAGTCAGAGTAGAGTCAGAGAGGTCCAGAGAGAGTCAGAGTAGAGTCACAGTAGAGTCAGAGAGGTCCAAAGAGAGTCAGAGTAGAGTCAGATTAGAGTCAGAGTATAGTCAGACAGGTCCAGAGAGAGTCAGAGTAGAGTCAGACAGGTCCAGAGAGAGTCAGAATAGAGTCAGAGTAGAGTCAGAGTAGAGTCAGAGTAGAGTCAGAGAGGTCCAGAGAGTGTCAGAGTAGAGTCAGAGTAGAGTCAGAGTAGAGTCAGATAGAGCCAGAGTAGAGTCAGAGTAGAGTCAGACAGGTCCAGAGAGAGTCAGAGTAGAGTCAGAGTAGAGTCAGACAGGTCCAGAGAGAGTCAGAGTAGAGTCAGAGTAGAGTCAGACAGGTCCAGAGAGAGTCAGAGAAGAGTCAGAGAGGTCCAGAGAGTGTCAGAGTAGAGCCAGATAGAGCCAGAGTAGAGTCAGAGTAGAGTCAGAGAGGTCCAGAGAGTGTCAGAGTAGAGTCAGAGTAGAGTCAGAGAGGTCCAGAGAGTGTCAGAGTAGAGTCAGAGTAGAGTCAGAGTAGAGCCAGATAGAGCCAGAGTAGAGTCAGAGTAAAGTCCGAGTAGAGTCAGAGTAGAGTCAGATAGAGCCAGAGTTGGCTACAGTAGTGGTTTAGGGCAGGGTTTCCCAAACTCTGTCCTGGGGTCCCCCTGGGTGCATGTTTTGTTTTTGCCGTAACACTACCCAGCTGATTCAAATAAATACAGCTTGATGATGAGTTGGTTATTTGAATCAGCTGTGTAGTGCTGGAAAAAAAAAAGCTAAACGTGCACCCAGGGCCACTGGACTGAGTTTGGGAAATCCTGGTTTAAAGGAAAGGCAGAGAGTAACTATGGTAGTGGTTTAGAGGAAAGGCAGAGAGTGACTACAGTAGTGGTTTAGAGGAAAGGCAGAGTGACTACAGTAGTGGTTTAGAGGAAAGGCAGAGAGTGACTACAGTAGTGGTTTAGAGGAAAGGCAGAGAGTGACTACAGTAGTGGTTTAGAGGAAAGGCAGAGAGTGACTGTGACTGCTAGACAGGGAGACAGACAAGCAAATGTTCTGAGTTCCATTGAGTTCCGTTGTCATAGTATTCTATCAGCTGTGATGGAGAACAATGACATTCTATACAATTCAATGTGCTTTTATCAATGTTTGCATGAAGAAGAAAAAGCTACATGGTTGTGTCTGACTCTATATTCCCCATTTATAGTGCACTTTTTTTGATGAGTGCCCTGGTCAAAAGTAGTGCACTACATAGGGAATCGGGTGGCATTTCAGACACACATTTACTGTCCCTATATACCTCGCTGCCAACTCCACTTCCTGTCCTGACTGTGTTGGAGTGTTCTTGCGTTACAAGTCAAGCCCTCTGTGTTATCATGACGAATGTGTTGAAGAGTCTGCCCTGGCATGACAAGGACAATGTGTTGAAGAGTCTGCCCTGGCATGTCAAGGACAATGTGCTGTAGAGTCTGCCCTGGCATGTCAAGGACAATGTGTTGTAGAGTCTGCCCTGGTATGTCAAGGACAATGTGTTGAAGAGTCTACCCTGGCATGTCAAGGACAATGTGTTGAAGAGTCTGCCCTGGCATGTCAAGGACAATGTGTTGAAGAGTCTGCCCTGGCATGTCAAGGACAATGTGTTGTAGAGTCTGCCCTGGCATGTCAAGGACAATGTGTTGTAGAGTCTGCCCTGGCATGTCAAGGACAATGTGTTGAAGAGTCTGCCCTGGCATGTCAAGGACAATGTGTTGAAGAGTCTGCCCTGGCATGTCAAGGACAATGTGTTGTAGAGTCTGCCCTGGCATGTCAAGGACAATGTATGGAAGAGTCTGCCCTGGCATGTCAAGGACAATGTGTTGAAGAGTCTGCCCTGGCATGTCAAGGACAATGTGTTGTAGAGTCTGCCCTGGCATGTGAAGGACAATGTGTTGAAGAGTCTGCCCTGGCATGTCAAGGACAATGTGTTGAAGAGTCTGCCCTGGCATGTCAAGGACAATGTGTTGTAGAGTCTGCCCTGGCATGTCAAGGACAATGTGTTGTAGAGTCTGCCCTGGCATGTCAAGGACAATGTGTTGAAGAGTCTGCCCTGGCATGTCAAGGACAATGTGTGGAAGAGTCTGCCCTGGCATGTCAAGGACAATGTGTTGTAGAGTCTGCCCTGGCATGTCAAGGACAATGTGTTGTAGAGTCTGCCCTGGCATGTCAAGGACAATGTGTGGAAGAGTCTGCCCTGGCATGTCAAGGACAATGTGTTGAAGAGTCTGCCCTGGCATGACAAGGACAATGTGTTGAAGAGTCTGCCCTGGCATGACAAGGACAATGTGTTGAAGAGTCTGCCCTGGCATGTCAAGGACAATGTGTTGAAGAGTCTGCCCTGGCATGACAAGGACAATGTGTTGACAAGTTTGCCCTGGCATGTCAAGGACAATGTGTTGAAGAGTCTGCCCTGGCATGTCAAGGACAATGTGTTGAAGAGTCTGCCCTGGCATGTCAAGGACAATGTGTGGAAGAGTCTGCCCTGGCATGTCAAGGACAATGTGTTGAAGAGTCTGCCCTGTCATGTCAAGGACAATGTGTTGAAGAGTCTGCCCTGGCATGTCAAGGACAATGTGTTGTAGAGTCTGCCCTGGCATGTCAAGGACAATGTGTTGAAGAGTCTGCCCTGGCATGTCAAGGACAATGTGTTGTAGAGTCTGCCCTGGCATGTCAAGGACAATGTGTGGAAGAGTCTGCCCTGGCATGTCAAGGACAATGTGTTGCTTTATAGTCACCACCTTCTCATCCAGTGACTCACACAGTGTTTGCGTCCCAAATTGCACCCTATTCCCTTTATACACTGAGTATACCAAACATTAGGAACACCTTCCTGATATTGACTTGCACCCTCTCCCCTCAGAACAGCCTCAATTCATCAGGGCATTGGACTCTACAAGATGTAGAAACGTTCTACAGGGATGCTGGCCCACGTTGACTCCAATGCTTCCCACAGTTGTGTCGAGTTGGCTGGATGTCCTTTGGTTGGTGGACCATTATTGATACACACGGGAAACTGTTGAGCGTGAAAAACCCAGCAGCGTTACAGTTCTTGACAAGAAATGGTGTGACTGGCACCTACTACCATACCCCATTCAAAGGCAATTCAATATTTTGTCTTGCCTATTCACCCTAAGAATGACACACATACACAATCCATGTCTCAATTGTCTCAAGGCTCAACAATCCGTATTTAACCTGCCTCCTCCCCTTCATCTACACTGATTTGAAGTGGATTTAACAAGTGACACCAATAAGGGATCATAGCTTTCACCTGGATTCACCTGGTCAGTCTGTATCATGAAGAGAGCAGGTGTTCTTAATGTTTTGTACACACTACAGTGTAGTGGACTGCTTTTGACCAGGGCCCATAGGGTTCGGGTGCAATTTGGGACGCATGCAGTGACATGCAGGGACGGTGAACTCATGACCCTAGAATGTTCTGCTTTACAGAGACAACCATACCTGGAACTAGGACTGACTTATTACATGCCATGGAAAATATTAGAAGAAATAGGCTTCACTGCCTGAAAAGCCCTCGAATTAGAAACAAATGTTTTAACTAAAAACCCGCCAAACTTAATCATGCTCAATATAAGGTGTGCCTCCCAAATGGCAACCTATTCCCGTATCTAGCACACTGCGTTTGTCAGAAGTGCCGTTGGGGTGCCATTTTGGACTCACACAAGGCCTGCCATTTTGGTTTTCTCTGACAATACGTTACAATACTGCCATGTTGGAGACTATTTGAGAAGTGTCAGATTGCCATCAGATAGAGATGTCAAATGTAAAACTGTGTATCTATGAGATGACAATGTAATACAGCGTAGCTACACCTGGCTGTTTCAAATTCATGTTTGATCCTTTCCTTGTTGTGCAATAATATTGCCAAAGACTGATTTCAAACTATTTCATCCATTCATCTATTCAATCATGTAAATATCATACTGTCCAATAACTGTGGCAAAAAATTTTTTTTTTTTTTTTCTCCTTTCCATTTTTCTAAAAACCTACAATAATGTTTGTGATGTAATGTCTTCCAGTCGCAATAAATGAAAAATACAAGTTGCAAAAGATGAACTCAACTCTTGTGCTCGAAAGGAACCATGTATTAATAAGCATGTTATCAAATTGTATTAACCATGTTATAACCATGTTATTGATCTCTACCCTAATCAGCCCACATGTGCATCAACAACAGTTGATTATGATTGTGCTATGTGTTTGTCCCACCTACCTACCTTAAGATGAATACACAAACTGCACAAGTCGCTCCGGATGAATGACTAAAATGTCAACGGAAAAAAGCAAACACTTGGAAGCTCAGTTGACTGAACTCATCTTTGAACTCTTCACATACTAAGTAAATTGATCAATAGGTTATTGAGGCCAGTGCCTGTCATTGGCTCACACAGAGTGTTTTCCTGGTAGTCTTAAACAAATCTACTGTGAAACAAAAGTATACAGCTCACACACATGGTTATGGGCTTAAAAAGAAGAAGACACCTGTACCATGTCAGGTTTAGATTTAAAATGAATTCAATTTTGAGTTTTCATCCCAATATTACACTTTCTATATATCACAGAAGTCTCAAATATAACAAAAACGTTTGACATAAAAACACCGGATTTTCTGCAGGCATTTTAAAATAATGTTTATTAATGATGAAATGAAGAAAAATATGAATAACATTCCACCCCTTGAGGCTACTAGGTAATTTGACTGCAGGAAAGGCTACTCACAAGCCACTGACTTCCAGCACAGCATAGCTCAGATACGTCTCAGCATAGCTCAGATATGTCTCAGCATAGCTCAGATACGTCTCAGCATAGCTCAGATACGTCTCAGCATAGCTCAGATATGTCTCAGCATAGCTCAGATATGTCTCAGCATAGCTCAGATATGTCTCAGCATAGCTCAGATATGTCTCAGCATAGCTCAGATATGTCTCAGCATAGCTCAGATACGTCTCAGCATAGCTCAGATATGTCTCAGCATAGCTCAGATACGTCTCAGCATAGCTCAGATATGTCTCAGCATAGCTCAGATATGTCTCAGCATAGCTCAGATATGTCTCAGCATAGCTCAGATATGTCTCAGCATAGCTCAGATATGTCTCAGCATAGCTCAGATATGTCTCAGCATAGCTCAGATACGTCTTAGCATAGCTCAGATACAGCTCAGCATAGCTCAGATATGTCTCAGCATAGCTGAGCACAGCTTAGCTCAGATACGGCTCAGCATAGCATAGCTCAGATATGTCTCAGCATAGCTCAGCACAGCATAGCTCAGATATGTCTCAGCATAGCTCAGATATGTCTCAGCATAGCTCAGATACGTCTCAGCATAGCTCAGATACAGCTCAGCATAGCTCAGATACGTCTCAGCATAGCTCAGCACAGTTTAGCTCAGATACGGCTCAGCATAGCTCAGCACAGCATAGCTCAGATACGTCTCAGCATAGCTCAGATACGTCTCAGCATAACTCAGATATATCTCAGCATAGACAGCATAGCTCAGATACGGCTCAGCATAGCTCAGATACGTCTCAGCATAGCTCAGATACGTCTCAGCACAGCTCAGATACGGCTCAGCATAGCTCAGCACAGCATAGCTCAGATACGGCTCAGCTTAGCTCAGATACATCTCAGCATAGCTCAGATACGGCTCAGCATAGCTCAGCACAGCATAGCTCAGATACGGCTCAGCATAGCTGAGCACAGCATAGCTCAGATACGGCTCAGCATAGCATAGCTCAGCACAGCTCAGCACAGCACAGATCATGAAAGCTGTGATCCCTTATCGATGTCACTTGTTAAATCCACTTCAATCAGATTCAATGTAGATGTAGATCCACTTCAATGTAGATGAAGGGAAGGAGACAGGTTAAGCAGAATTTTTAAGCCTTGAGACAATTGAGACATGGATTGTGTCTGTGTGCCATTTAGAGGGTAAATGATCCAGACAAAAGATTGAAGTGCCTATGAACAGGGTACGCTGCTGGGTTTTTCCCGCTCAACAGTTTCCCGTGTGTATCAAGAATGGTCCACCACCCAAAGAACATCCAGCCAACTTTACACAACTGTGGGAAGCATTGGAGTCAACATGGTCCAGCATACCTGTAGCCCAGCATCCGTGTGAACACTTTCGACATCTTGTAGAGTCCATGCCCCGACGAACTTTAGACTGGGGGACTGCAAACTCAATATTAGAAGGTGTTCCTAATGTTTGGTATAGTCAGTTTATGTACAGGAAATGAAAAGAAAAATCCACAAATATGAAGTATCCTTTCCACTGAAACGGATTAAATAAATACATGGTAGCCTACACAGCAACAACTGAAGAGTTGATTTCTAAAATGCTATATCCACCAATATTTCACATTTGTGCTTTAATAACACCAGAAATTATTGCTTATGGCCTCCTTCATGTGTGTGTCAAATATTACTGTTCTCAGATTTTTTATTCATACATTTTAGATGTGTATGAATATGTTTTTTTGCTAAATCCTATATATATATTTTTTTGCTGGAATGGAATGTTTGTATCCTATATATTTTACTGGGATATTTGGTTGTCGCTCTGGATAATGACAAAAATGGAAAATGGAAATGCTTTACATACAGATCTCATATTACTGTATTGAATTATTTATAGTAAAAAATATATATATTGATGTCACAAATGTATGATTTGTACATTTCTTTATAAAATGTTTTGTTATTTGTTACATTTGACTGTGTAAAGCCAAGCTGTACCATTCATTTCTCTGAGAGTGAAGTGGATATACAGCATTTTGCAAACAAGAAACATGATTATTTGTCTCTCTGAAATGAAACCATCAAATTATAGATTCTAAACAAATACATGTCTGTCATTGAACAACCCCTTGCCATGAATAGACAGCGGAAAAACACACCAAGCAAATTTAACAACAATTCTGGAAATGGAAATAATGTTTTGAAATGAAACTGTTCAAATGTAGGAGAGACTAATGTGTGGAGTGTGTTAACTTGACTGATGTGGGGGTGAGTTCTGTGTCCTGTGGTCCAGATCATCCATACCCACTGAATGTCCATTGAGGCACGTTTCCATGGAGACAATAGGAAGTAGCAGTAAGGTTCTTTGTCACCCTACATTCCTTCCATGGCTTTATGCTTTTGGGGAATTTTCCCCCTGGGAGAGGAGGGGTAGTGTTAACATAGTCTGTAGGACACCACAGACAAAGCTTGCCTGAAGTGTTCATCACTGAGCTATTTTCACCAAAATTGCACATCTTATATGATCAAATCAAATCAAATGTTATTTGTCACATGCGCCGAATACAACAGGTTTAAAGTGTTTACCTTACAGTGAAATGCTTACTTACAAGCTCTCAACCAACAATGCAGTTTTAAGAAAAATTCCACATAAAAATAAAATAAAGTAACAAATAATTAAACAGCTGTAAAATAACAATAGCGAGTCTATAAACAGGGGGTACCGGTGCAGAGTCAATGTGCTGGGGCACCGGTTAGTCTAGGTTATTGAGGTAATATTTATGTAGGTAGAGTTATAGTGACTATGCATAGATAATAAACAGAGAATAGCAGCAGCGTCAAGGGGGGGGGGGGGGGGGCATCTGGGTAGCCATTTGATTAGATGTTCAGGAGTCTTATGGCTTGGGAGTAGAAGCTATTTTAGAATCCTCTTGGACCTAGACTTGGCGTTCTGGTACTGCTTGCCGTGCGGTAGCAGAGAGAACAGTCTATGACTAGGGTGGCTGGAGTCTTTGACAATTTTTAGGGCCTTCCTCTGACACCGCCTGGTATAAAGGTCCTGGATGGCAGGTAGCTTGGCCCCAGTGATGTACTGGGCCATACGCACACCCTCTGTAGTGCCTGAGGTTGGAGGCCGCGCAGTTGCCATACCAGGCAGTGATGCAACCAGCTCTCAATGGTGCAGCTATGGAACCTTTTGTGGATCACCTAGGAACTTGAAGCTCTCAACCTGCTCCACTACAGCCCCATTGATGAGAATGGGGCCGTGCTTGGTCCTCCTTTTCCTGTAGTCCACAGTCATCTCCTTTGTCTTGATCAGGTTGAGCAAGAGGTTGTTGTCCTTGCACCACATGGCCAGGTCTCTGACCTCCTCACTACAGGCTGTCTCATCGTTGACGGTGATCAGCCCTACCACTGTTGTGTCATCGGCAAACTTAATGATGGCGTTGGAGTCGTGCCTGGCCGTGCAGTCATGATTGAACAGGGACTACAGGAGAGGACTGAGCACGCACCCCTGAGGGGCCCCCGTGTTGAGAATTAGCGTGGCGGATGTGTTGTTACCTACCCTTACCACCTGAGGGCAGCCCATCAGGAAGTCCAGGATCTAGATGCAAAGGGAGGTGTTTAGTCCCAGGGTCCTTAGCTTATTAATGAGCTTTGAGGGCACTATGGTGTTGAATGCTGAGCTGTAGTCAACGAATAGCATTCTCACATAGGTGTTCCTTTTGTCCAGGTTGGAAAGGGCAGTGTGGAGTGCAATAGAGATTGCATCATCTTTGGATCTGTTGGGGCAATATGCACATTGGAGTGGGTCTAGGGTTTCTGGGATAATGGTGTTGATGTGAGCCATGACCAGCCTTTCAAATCATTTCATGGCTACAGATGTGAGTGCTACGTGCCGGTAGTCATTTAGACAGGTTACCTTAGTGTTCTTAGGCACAGGGACTATGGTGGTCTGCTTGAAACATGTTGTTATTACAGACTCAAACAGGGAGAGGTTGAAAATGTCAGTGAAGACACTTGCCAGTTGGTCAGCGCGTGCTCAGAGTACACGTCCTGGCACGGATAAGTGACTACTCTTCCTGGGATCCAAAAGGGCGGCAGGGTAGCCTAGTGGTTAGAGCGTTGGACTAGTAACCGGAAGGTTGCAAGTTCAAACCCCCGAGCTGACAAGGTACAAATCTGTCGTTCTGCCCCTGAACAGGCAGTTAACCCACTGTTCCTAGGCCGTCATTGAAAATAAGAATTTGTTCTTAACTGACTTGCCTAGTAAAATAAAGGTAAAATTAAAAAAAAAAAAAAAAAAAAATTAAAAAAAACAAAACAATAAATAAAATACGAATTATAATAATTATAATATACACTATCAGTCAAAAGTTTGGACATTCCAGTGTTTTTCTTTATTTTTACTACTGTCTACATTGTAGAATAATGATTAAGACGTCAAAACTATGAAATAACACATATGGAATCATGTAGTAACCAAAAAAGTGTTAAACAAAACCAAAATATAAGTTATATTTGAGATTCTTCAAAGTAGCCACCCTTTCCCATAGGCGTTCTCAGGGTTAGGGGAGGATTTGGCTGGAGTAGGCCATCGTTGTAAAATACAAATGTGAAGGTTGATTTGTGGAATTTATTTCCTTCTTAATGCATTTGAGCCAATCAGTTGTGTCGTGACAAGGTAGAGGTGATATACAGAAGATAGCCATATTTGGTAAAAGACCAAGTCCATATTATGGCAAGAAGAAATAAGCAAAGAGAAACAACAGTCCATCATTAATTTAAGACATGAAGGACAGTACACGTGGAAAATGTCAAGAACTTTGAACGTTTCTTCAAGTGAAGTTTCAAAAACCATCAAACACTATGATGAAACTGGTTCTCATGAGGACCACCACAGGAACCATCAAACACTATGATGAAACTGTCTCTCATGAGGACCGCCACAGAAACCATCAAACACTATGATGAAACTGGTTCTCATGAGGACCACCACAGGAACCATCAAACACTATGATGAAACTGGCTCTCATGAGGTCCACCACAGAAACCATCAAACACTATGATTAAACAGGCTCTCATGAGGTCCACCACAGAAACCATCAAACACTATGATGAAACTGTCTCTCATGAGGTCCACCACAGGAACCATCAAACGCTATGATTAAACAGGCTCTCATGAGGTCCACCACAGAAACCATCAAACACTATGATGAAACTGGCTCTCATGAGGACCACCACAAAAACCATCAAACACTATGATGAAACTGTCTCTCATGAGGTCCGCCACAGAAACCATCAAACACTATGATGAAACTGGCTCTCATGAGGACCGCCACAAAAACCATCAAACACTATGATGAAACTGGCTCTCATGAGGTCCGCCACAGAAACCATCAAACACTACGATGAAACTGTCTCTCATGAGGACCGCCACAGAAACCATCAAACACTATGATGAAACTGGCTCTCATGAGGTCCGCCACAGAAACCATCAAACACTATGATGAAACTGGCTCTCATGAGGTCCGCCACAGAAACCATCAAACACTATGATGAAACAGGCTCTCATGAGGACCACCACAAAAACCATTAAACACTATGATGAAACTGGCTCTCATGAGGACCACCACAGAAACCATCAAACACTATGATGAAACAGGCTCTCATGAGGACCACCACAAAAACCATCAAACACTATGATGAAACTGGCTCTCATGAGGACCGCCACAGAAACCATCAAACACTATGATGAAACAGGCTCTCATGAGGACCACCACAAAAACCATCAAACACTATGATGAAACTGGCTCTCATGAGGACCACCACAGAAACCATCAAACACTATGATGAAACTGGCTCTCATGAGGACCACCACAGAAACCATCAAACACTATGATGAAACTGGCTCTCATGAGGACCACCACAGAAACCATCAAACACTATGATGAAACTGTCTCTATTGAGGACCGCCACAGAAACCATCAAACACTATGATGAAACTGGCTCTCATGAGGACCGCCACAGAAACCATCAAACACTATGATGAAACTGTCTCTCATGAGGTCCACCACAGGAACCATCAAACACTATGATGAAACTGGCTCTCATGAGGACCGCCACAGAAACCATCAAACACTATGATGAAACTGTCTCTCATGAGGACCACCACAGAAACCATCAAACACTATGATGAAACTGGCTCTCATGAGGACCACCACAGAAACCATCAAACACTATGATTAAACAGGCTCTCATGAGGTCCACCACAGAAACCATCAAACACTATGATGAAACTGTCTCTCATGAGGTCCGCCACAGAAACCATCAAACACTATGATGAAACTGTCTCTCATGAGGACCGCCACAGAAACCATCAAACACTATGATGAAACTGGCTCTCATGAGGTCCGCCACAGAAACCATCAAACACTATGATGAAACTGGCTCTCATGAGGTCCGCCACAGAAACCATCAAACACTATGATGAAACAGGCTCTCATGAGGACCACCACAAAAACCATTAAACACTATGATGAAACTGGCTCTCATGAGGACCACCACAGAAACCATCAAACACTATGATGAAACAGGCTCTCATGAGGACCACCACAAAAACCATCAAACACTATGATGAAACTGGCTCTCATGAGGACCGCCACAGAAACCATCAAACACTATGATGAAACAGGCTCTCATGAGGACCACCACAAAAACCATCAAACACTATGATGAAACTGGCTCTCATGAGGACCACCACAGAAACCATCAAACACTATGATGAAACTGGCTCTCATGAGGACCACCACAGAAACCATCAAACACTATGATGAAACTGGCTCTCATGAGGACCACCACAGAAACCATCAAACACTATGATGAAACTGTCTCTATTGAGGACCGCCACAGAAACCATCAAACACTATGATGAAACTGGCTCTCATGAGGACCGCCACAGAAACCATCAAACACTATGATGAAACTGTCTCTCATGAGGTCCACCACAGGAACCATCAAACACTATGATGAAACTGGCTCTCATGAGGACCGCCACAGAAACCATCAAACACTATGATGAAACTGTCTCTCATGAGGACCACCACAGAAACCATCAAACACTATGATGAAACTGGCTCTCATGAGGACCACCACAGAAACCATCAAACACTATGATGAAACTGGCTCTCATGAGGACCACCACAGAAACCATCAAACACTATGATGAAACTGGCTCTCATGAGGACCACCACAAAAACCATCAAACACTATGATGAAACTGGCTCTCATGAGGACCACCACAGAAACCATCAAACACTATGATGAAACAGGCTCTCATGAGGACCACCACAAAAACAATCAAACACTATGATGAAACTGGCTCTCATGAGGACCACCACAGAAACCATCAAACACTATGATGAAACAGGCTCTCATGAGGACCACCACAAAAACCATCAAACACTATGATGAAACTGGCTCTCATGAGGACCACCACAGAAACCATCAAACACTATGATGAAACTGGCTCTCATGAGGACCGCCACAGAAACCATCAAACACTATGATGAAACTGGCTCTCATGAGGACCGCCACAAAAACCATCAAACACTATGATGAAACTGGCTCTCATGAGGTCCACCACAGAAACCATCAAACACCCACCACAGAAACCATCGAACACTATGATGAAACTGTCTCTCATGAGGTCCACCACAGAAACCATCAAACACTATGATGAAACTGGCTCTCATGAGGTCCACCACAGAAACCATTAAACACTATGATGAAACTGGCTCTCATGAGGACCGCCACAAAAACCATCAAACACTACGATGAAACTGGCTCTCATGAGGACCACCACAGAAACCATCAAACACTATGATGAAACTGGCTCTCATGAGGTCCACCACAGAAACCATCAAACACTATGATTAAACATGCTCTCATGAGGTCCACCACAGAAACCATCAAACACTATGATGAAACTGGCTCTCATGAGGACCACCACAGAAACCATCAAACACTATGATGAAACTGGCTCTCATGAGGACCGCCACAGAAACCATCAAACACTATGATGAAACTGGCTCTCATGAGGACCACCACAGAAACCATCAAACACTATGATGAAACTGGCTCTCATGAGGTCCGCCACAGAAACCATCAAACAATATGATGAAACTGGCTCTCATGAGGACCACCACAGAAACCATCAAACACTATGATGAAACTGGCTCTCATGAGGACCGCTACAGAAACCATAAACACTATGATTAAACAGGCTCTCATGAGGACCGCCACAGAAACCATCAAACACTATGATGAAACTGGCTCTCATGAGGACCACCACAGAAACCATCAAACACTATGATGAAACTGGCTCTCATGAGGTCCGCCACAGAAACCATCAAACACTATGATGAAACTGGCTCTCATGAGGACCACCACAGAAACCATCAAACACTAAGATGAAACTGGCTCTCATGAGGTCAGCCACAGAAAAGGAAGACCCAGAGTTACCTCTGCTGCAGAGGATAAGTTCATTAGAGTCACCAGCCTCAGAAATTGCAGCCCAAATAAATGCTTCACAGAGTTCAAGTAACAGACGCATCTCAACATCAACTGTTCAGGTCTTCACGGTCGAATTGCTGCAAAGAAACCACTACTAATCGACACCAATAGGAAAAAGAGACTTGCTTGGGCCAAGAAACACGAGCAATGGACATTAGACAGTTGGAAATCTGTTCTTTGGTTCCAACCACCGTGTTTTTGTGAGACGCAGAGTAGGTAAACGGATGATATCTGTGTGTGTGGTTCCCACCATAAAGCATGGAGGAGGTGGTGTGATGGTGTGGGGGTGCTTTGCTGATGACACCGTCTTTGTTTTATTTAGAATTCAAGGCACACTTAACCAGCATGGCTACCACAGCATTATGCAGCGATTAGCCATCCCATCTGGTTTGCGCTTAGTGGTTATATAATTTGTTTTTCAACAGGACAATGACCCAACACACCTCCAGGCTGTGTAAGGGCTATTTGACAAAGAAGGAGAGTGACAGACTGCTGCATCAGATGATCTGGCCTCCACAGTCATCTGACCTCAACCCAATTGAGATGGTTTGGGATGAGTTGGACTGCAGAGTGAAAGAAAAGCAGCCAACAAGTGTTCATCATATGTGAGAAATCCTTAAAGACTGTTGGAAAAAAATTCCAGGTGAAGCTGGTTGAGAGAATGCCAAGAGTGTGCAAAGGGTGACTACTTTGAAGAGTCGAAAAAACTACATGATTTCGTATGTGTTATTTCATAGTGTTGATGTCTTCACTATTATTTTACAATGTAGAAAATGGGAAAAATAAAGAACAAGCGTTGAATAATTATGTGTGTACAAACTGTTGTCTGGTACTGTATGTCCCTCTTTGCCACACATGACCACACAACTGGGCAGTATTCCAGGTGTGACAAAACTAGGGCTGTAGGACCTGTCTCATTGACTGAGATGTCAAGAAAGCCTTATCAAGGCCAGACCTCTTCCATTTTAGCAATAATTGAGTCAAAATGTTTTGACCATGACAGCTTGCTTGCTATCTAGTGCCCAGCTGTTTAGTCACCTCAACTTGCTCAATTGGCCAAATTATTCAATAATAAATATATAATTTAGCTTTGAGCGAGTGATTTGTCCCAAAAACGATGCTTTTAGTTTTTGGGACAAAAAAAACTAGTAGGGTATGCCTTTCACCTTGCATTAATTGAATGTTGGTATTCATACGGTTTGGAAACTGATCCTCTGTGTGTTTGTCCTGGTGTGTGATCACCCTCTAGTGGTGGCAATAAGTTACTACATCCAAGTGTCTCCTGAATCTGTCACTGGCAAAAAACACTTGGGGGAGAAATGGATGACATCTGAGAGGAAGAGGCGAATAATATATTAGTATTATCTATTATAATGTATCACCTTTGATTGCAAACAGTATTGAATGACAAAGTGCTTTGCAAAGTTTGGGCGGTACCTACCATGTGACAAATAGAACACTAAGAATAAAGGAATTCCCAGTTACAAAGGGAGAGGGTACACAAAAGTTTTTAATGAGTAAATCAAATCAAATGTTTTATTTAACCATTATTTAACTAGGCAAGTTAAGAACAATTTATAATTTACTTTCAACCTTCGTCTCTCCCGAGCCTGTACGGGAGTTGTAGCGATTGAGACAAGATAGTAGCTACTAAACAATTGGATACCACGAAATTGGGGAGAAAAAGGGGTAAATAAAAAATATATAAAAAAATACAAATATATATATATAAAATAAATATTTAAAAAAAATAAAGAATAATGAATTTTAAAAAATACAACAAAACACACATCATGACAAGAGAGACACCACAACACTACATAAAGAGAGACCTAAAACGACTACATAGCATGGCAGCAACACATGGAAACACAGCATGGTATCATGTGACCAATGGTATTTGTTACATGCACCGAATACGGTGAAAATAATTTACAAGCTCATTCCCAACGATGCTGAGTTAAATAACAAAATGTTTAAACACATGAGAAATAAAACACACACGAATTAAGTTATATACCGTGTGAACTTCTACCATATCATTGTGCAGGGATACGTGGTGACTGAGGTAGATACAGAATGTACAAGTAGGCAGGGGTAATGGGTCTATACCGTGGGTGCACTGTATGTGTACATGTGTGGTAATGTCCGCTGGGCTCAGACGTCAGTTCAACGTCAAAGCAATTCAGAAATTGTAAAACAAAGCAATTTGATTTTGTGAGCATTCTCAATCATGCAATTTCCAGTACACAATGTAATAATATATTTCCCAGTACTGTCAAAGCTGAAGTTGAACCACGTTCATTTGCCAAACGTTGTCGAACGTTGCAGATAGAAATTCCATGAATAGAGCCTACACCTGATTCCTTGTTCTTTTTGTCAGAAATGCATTTGAATGATTCTACATAATACATTTCTATCTGAAAGTTCCAACGCGTTGTGTCCTGCTGAACTCCTCCCTGTTTTCTCCTGGACGATATTCCCGCGGAATCTCGCGGTAATGACCGGGTTGACCCTGCCCTATGTCTCGCGCACTCGCAGCTCCATGCTCGGTATATAAAGGAGGACAACGGCGGGTGAAGGACGGCTGGGAAGGCAGAGTCCGTGTTTGTAAATAAGACCGTTAAAATCTGTGTTTTATTTACAAAAGTTATGCCGGCTATTTTTAAGTGTCGTGCCCAGTTGTTTTAGATCGTTTTTTAATTTATTTTTTTGCTGTTATTCCTCGCTTGATTTGTGTGGTTTTACACTACGCGTAATGGCGAGCTCGGCTAACTCGAATCAAGTGGTAAGGATCATTGTCAGAGGGTAGTCAGTAAGAACTGATGATGGCAAACTGCTAGCTGCCAGGAAAAGGATGGCATTTTGAGTGGAAGCATATTAAAAGGGACTTTAGGGAGTGTTGTTGGCAAACAGTGGATGTTCTCCTTAATAAAAATGATAGCCATAAGTACAACAATCGGCCATTTTAACCCCTTTTCGAAACCATTTGAATCCTCTGCATTTTTCCTGAATACAGCTGGTGAATGGCGTTGCTAATCTGGGCTAATCTAAACCAGAAGACAAGTCTTTGGTTAAATTAACGACATAGCTAGCTAAATAGTAGAATGTGATTTGAGCCTTTTTTATTTGCAATGTAGACTGATTTGCAATCTTGGCTGCCAGCTAACTAGCATGCATCAGCCTACATTACCTGGTGCGTTTCGAGGAATGTGTTTCCTAGTTTAGAAATGGGTCTAGTGTTAATACCTAACGAGTAAGATTTGCGTTGGGGTATTGTTCCTCCAATTCAATGAGAGCTAGTAGTTTGCCTCGACGTAAGGTTACAGTTGGAAGCACCTTCTCATCCAATGCGGATGTTAAATTCCAATTTTATCACAATTCAACTGTCAGCCAGAAAGTATTGCTTGATCATTTCAAATCATGTTCAATGCCTCAGCCCACGAACAAGGCTGCTAACGTCAGCAAGCCGTCCCAAGCCAAATGTCCTCTTTCCTATTAAACATTTTTCTTTCGCTGGCCCCCATCTCTAAAATTACATTAACTCACTAAAATAACACAATCTAGATACCAGCAATTCAATTTACATCCATCATTTGAATAGCCATTCCGAGCACCAGGCAATGGTCGCTGACCCCCGCTCGGTAAAAACCGCGTCCATGTCTCCTCTCTACGGTTGTGACCCTCCTCCTTTCCGCAGCTCGGTTTTATACCGCCATATTGTCTCTCTAATATAGACTGGCCGGGATGGGAAGGCGCTTCTCAACGCCACGTCACCGGCTCTACATATAAACATCAGAGCTTTTTATAGTAGGGAGGGAGACTGAGGTCCACCACAACGGACACCGACGAATAAGGACACTGACCTCTGTCCATGCGACCATTTTAGTTTGGGGCAATAATGGTCGATTGAAATGTTAGTGTATTTTGTGCATGGCCGATTGAGTTTAACTAGCTACAACTGATCAGTGTCTTTCGGTTGTTTACGTTTTGAGTATACCATAAATGCCGATTGATTGCGAAACGATTGATGTATGGTGTGAAAGCTCCCGTATGCACGTTTCCGGGCTGGTCTTTCGATGATCTGTTAGCTAGGTGCTGCCAATGCCATGGCTATCATGAAACATCAGCGTTAAATAGATCTGTGTCCCAGGGATGGGTAACTGGCGGGCGGCCCAATAAAACATCCACATGAATCAGTCAGGGTCTCAATTTACTGTTGAGTTAGAATTAACAAGATGCAATTTTGAAATGTTGGTTGTGCATCAGCAGTCACTCAATCATCCCAAATTAGATCGGACAATTAGTCTAGCGTCCAGGTATCTAAACGTGTAGTAAGCATGGTCGAATTACCAACTGGGGTGGGGCCCATTGATCATCAGTTGTCATATTAAAAACTGCAAACATTTGCCTCCATCCCATGGAAAAATGTGTATAATTGCAGGAAATTAAGCTGTACAACTGCACATTTTATCTCTGCCCCATGGCATGAAATTAGTTATAAAATAGCTAAATCTCTCTGCCCCATTGTAAAACGTATTGAATTGCAGCAGACTTGCTTTAGAACGGCAGCATTTTCTCTACTCCCCTTGGCTAAATGTGCAGAATTGCAGGAAGATAACTTTAAAACGTTTTTTTTTTGCTGTCACGGGGGGCTGAAATGTTTTACTTGCATAATTTAATCGTTTCTAACTGATTTAACATAGTTAAGAATGGCACATTTATTCTGTTGCAGTTTTGGGCTTTCTGAATTAAGTTCGTTTTGAATATGTTATGGTAGGCAGTTTGAATACGTGCGACTGAAGTTCAAAGGTAGTCAAGCTCAAAATGTACATTTAAAAAAATAAAACATATTGGATAATTTGTTAGCCATCATTCTTTACCGTGGTACATTTCAGTTGTCACCATGTGAAATAAATATACTTAAGCAATAATGCAGTTAATGTTAAATAATGCAGCACCCAGCTAACATTAGGCAATAATATGCTGTTGATATACCACGGCTAAGGGCTGTTTTTACGCACGAGTGCTTGGATGCAGCCATTAGCGGTGGTATATTGGCAATATACTACAAACCCCTGAGGTGCCTTACTGCTGCTATAAACTGGTCACCAAGGTGAGTAGAACAGTGAAAAGTACATCACATGATGAACAGTTCTTGTGCTGACATTCCTTCCAGAGGCAATTTTGGAACTTGGTATTGAGTGTTGCAACCGAGGACATACCATTTTTACGCGCTTCAGCACTCAGCGGTCCCATTCTGTGAGCTTGTGTGGCCTACCAGTTTGTGGCTGAGTCGTTGTTGCTCCTAGATGTTTCCACTTCACAAAAACAGCACTTCCAGTTGACCATAGCACCTCTAGCAGGGCAGACATTTGACAAACTGACTTGTTAGAAAGGTTGCATCCTATGACGGTGCCACATTGAAAGTCACTGAGCTCTTCAGTAAGGCCATTCTACTGCCATTGTTTGTCTATGGAGATTGCATGGTTGTGTGCTCGATTGTATGCACCTGTCAGCAACGGGTGTGGATGAAATAGCCAAATCCACTAATTTGAAGGGATGTCCACATACTTTTGTAAACAGTGCATTCAGAAAGTATTCAGACCCCTTCCCTTTTTCCACATTTTGTTACATTACAGCCTTATTCTAAAATGGATTACATTGTTTTTCCCCCTCATCAATCTACACAATACCCCTGTAATGACAAAGCAAAAATAGGTAAAAATAAATAAATCACATTTACATAAGTATTCAGACCCTTTACTCAGTACTTTGTTGAAGAACCTTTGGCAGTGATTACAGCCTCAAGCCTTCTTGGGTATGACACTACAAGCTTGGCACACCTGTATTTGGGGAGTTTCTCCCATTCTTCTCTGCAGATCCTCTCCAGCTCTGTCAGGTTGGATGGGGAGTGTCGCTGCATAGCTATTTTCAGGTCTCTCCAGAGATGTCTGATTGGGTTCAAGTCCGGGCTCTGGCTGGGCCACTCAAGAACATTCAGAGTCTTGTCCTTAAGCCACTCCTGCGTTGTCTTGGCTGTGTGCTTAAGGTCTTGACTTGTTGGAAGATGAACCTTCACCCCAGTCTGAGGTCCTGAGCGCTCTGGAGCAGGTTTTCATCAAGGATCTCTCTGTACTTTGCTCTGTTCATCTTTCCCTTGATGCTGACTAGTTTCCCAGTCCCTGCCTCTGAAAGACATCCCCACAGCATGATGCTGCCACCACCATGCTTCACCGTAGGGATGTTGCCAGGTTTCCTCCAGATGTGACGCTTGGCATTCAGGCCAAAGAGTTCAATCTTGGTTTCATCAGACCAGAGAATCTGGTTTCTTATGGTCTGAGAGTCTTTAGGTGCCTTTTGGCAAACTCCGAGCGGGCTGTCATGTGCCTTTTACTGAGGAGTGGCTTCCGTCTGGTCAATCTACCATCAGGGCCTGGTTGGTGGAGTGCTGCAGAGATGGTTGACCTTCTGGAAGGTTCTCCCATCTCCACAGAGGAACTCTGGAGCTCTGTCAGTGACCATCGGGTCCTTGGTCACCTTTAACCAAGGCTTTTCTCCCCCGATTGCTCAGTTTGGATGGGCAGCCAGCTCTAGGAAGGTGATTCCAAACTTCTTCCATTTAAGAGTGATGGCGGCCGCTGTGTTGTTGGGGACTGTCAATGCTGCAGAAATGTTTTGCTACCCTTCCCCAGATCTGTGCCTCGACACAATCCTGTCTCTGAGCTCTACGGACAATTCCTTCGACCTCATGGCTTGGTTTTTGCTCTGACATGCACTGTCAACTGTGGGACCTTTTATATAGACAGGTGTGTGCCTTTTCAAATCATGTCCAATCAATTGAATTTACCACAGGTGGACTCCAATCAAGTTGTAGAAACATCTACAACTTGATTGGATGCACCTGAGCTCAATTGCAAAGGGTGTGAATACTTATATAAATAAGATATTTCTGCACAAACATCTAAACTTATTTTCACTTAGGGTATTGTGTGTGGATAGATTTTTTATATTTTTTATTTAATCGGTTTTAAAATAAGGCTGTAACGTAAACATGTGGATAAAGTCAGAGGGTCTGAATACTTTCCAAATGCACTGTATATAGTGGATATTTTTTGTCATACCCGTGCATTCAGGGCTCAAACCACCCCGTTTATAATATACATTAGAGCCCTTCTAACAGTACTCTGTATGTTTTCTCAGCCTAAACTGTACAGGTCTGTGATTGAAGATGTTATCAACGAGGTCCGGGAGCTCTTCCTGGATGAGGGGGTGGACGAGCAGGTCCTCATGGAACTCAAAACGGTACAGAACACAGAACTCTTCCTTCTAGTGACATTCCATTCTAGAATGTCGTTCTCTCTTGTCTGCGCTAGTGTTAGTTTCCCTTTTGTAGCTCCCATTTGATGTGGTTTCCACTGATAACCTCTCTGTCCCTGTAGTTTTGTAAAAAGTAGAATAGACAATACAAATGTCAAAATGGTGGTCAACAGTCTACCCTCCATTTTAAAGTTCCCTCTCCTCCCCTGTCCTTTAGCTGTGGGAGAACAAGCTAATGCAGAGTAAGGCAGTGGAGGGCTTCAACACAGAGGAGCAGGCTGCCCTCCAGGCAGCAGCCCAGCAGCAGGCCCAGCAGGCCACCCAGCAAGCCCAGACACAGCAGGTCCTCCTGCCCCCGCAGCAGCAAGGTGAGTCCCAGGCATCGGCCCTGACACACCACCTCTGTTGTTCCCGGGAGACTACATTTGATGTGTTCGACAGGCAGTCCAATTATTTTATTTTTCACTCATTTGTATTTTGATCAATCACATCAGATCTTTTTCAGAGCTGATCTGATTGTTCAAAAGACCAGTGGGAAAATATTAGTGGGAAAAAGATCAGAATTGGGCTGCCTGTCTAAACGCAGCCATAATGGGCTGGTTTCCCAGACATAGATTAAGCCTAGTCCTAGCCCAAAAAATATATAATGTCTAATGGAGATTCTCAATTGATTATGCTTGTAATACTAGGATTTGGCTTAATCTGTGTCCAGAGGGGTATTTTACCAAGCAGGTTTGAGGAGTTAGCGAGGTAACTTTGGTCAACTCTGAGTTCAACTCGGGTTAACCGTTCAAACAAAAGTGGCTCACCTTTTAAGCCAGGTAAATTTCTATGGCAACGAATCCTTCAGAACTAACCTGCTCCGGGGCAGGCTAACTCACGGCTAACTCCACTTACCCTGAATGAAATGACTGAGCCACCGGTTGAGGACCGATGAAATCAGATTCCCTCCCTCTTGCAAAGATTGCGTCATCATCCCCTTCATTTGAGGAAGACGACTTTTAAATATTTTATTAATCAGATGTTTTTTTTGTGTTTTAAAATAGTCACGTTAAAATATTCATGAGAAATGCCTTTTTGAGCTTCACACACAGCTTCACACAGTATGACTTAATACAATTATTGATAATCATTGATAAGCCCACCAAAGATGGCATTAACGATAGTTAATAACATAAAGATGTGTACTTCTAAGAGTCTATATCACCCCATCGCCTGCTGGAATTTACAATATCATTTTTCTTTCATTTCAATGGACTCACCCATAGATTGATGTTTCAGCATTGTTTCAATGACGAGTATCAAATCAAATCCAAATCAAATCAAATGTATTTATATAGCCCTTCGTACATCAGCTGATATCTCAAAGTGCTGTACAGAAACCCAGCCTAAAACCCCAAACAGCAAGCAATGCAGGTGTAGAAGCACGGTGGCTAGGAAAAACTCCCTAGAAAGGCCAAAACCTAGGAAGAAACCTAGAGAGGAACCAGGCTATGTGGGGTGGCCAGTCCTCTTCTGGCTGTGCCGGGTGGAGATTATAACAGAACATGGTCAAGATGTTCAAATGTTCATAAATGACCAGCATGGTCGAATAATAATAAGGCAGAACAGTTGAAACTGGAGCAGCAGCACAGTCAGGTGGACTGGGGACAGCAAGGAGTCATCATGTCAGGTATTCCTGGGGCATGGTCCTAGGGCTCAGGTCAGTTGAAACTGGAGCAGCAGCACGGCCAGGTGGACTGGGGACAGCAAGGAGTCATCATGTCAGGTATTCCTGGGGCATGGTCGTTCTACTAGCCATGTGCGACTTGCATGCACAGTTACAGCACAGTTACAAGCCTGCTAGAGTTGAGCGTCAGGCGGACGAGCGAAGTCCACCGTTATAGTACGGATGAAGCCTTTAACACCTCTAATTATCCTATTTCATCCCTACTGGGTCTACCTCCTGTGTATGAGAATCTTTGGGCCATGAAAAGCGCTATACAAAAACCCACAGTTCCCTGAAACACCTACCTACACCCCTTTAAAGCCACCTACCTACACCCCTTTAAAGCCACCTACCTTAGCCCATTTAAAGCCACCTACCTTAGCCCATTTAAAGCCACCTACCTTAGCCCATTTAAAGCCACCTACCTACCTTAGCCCATTTAAAGCCACCTACCTTAGCCCATTTAAAGCCACCTACCTTAGCCCATTTAAAGCCACCTACCGTAGCCCATTTAAAGCCACCTCTTAGCCCATTTAAAGCCACCTACCTTAGCCCATTTAAAGCCACCTACCTTAGCCCATTTAAAGCCACCTACCTTAGCCCATTTAAAGCCACCTACCTTAGCCCATTTAAAGCCACCTACCTTAGCCCATTTAAAGCCACCTACCTACCTTAGCCCATTTAAAGCCACCTACCTTAGCCCATTTAAAGCCACCTACCTTAGCCCATTTAAAGCCACCTACCTTAGCCCATTTAAAGCCACCTACCGTAGCCCATTTAAAGCCACCTACCTTAGCCCATTTAAAGCCACCTACCTCAGCCCATTTAAAGCCACCTACCTACCTTAGCCCATTTAAAGCCACCTACCTACCTTAGCCCATTTAAAGCCACCTACCTTAGCCCATTTAAAGCCACCTACCGTAGCCCATTTAAAGCCACCTACCTTAGCCCATTTAAAGCCACCTACCTCAGCCCATTTAAAGCCACCTACCTTAGCCCATTTAAAGCCGCCTACCTTAGCCCATTTAAAGCCGCCTACCTTAGCCCATTTAAAGCCACCTACCTACCTTAGCCCATTTAAAGCCACCTACCTACCTTAGCCCATTTAAAGCCACCTACCTACCTTAGCCCATGCCTGCTGGCTAACTCTGTCCACACTCTAATTTATAGGACCTTCTATAATACTTCCCATACTCACAATGTATTATATAACATGTTATGTCCATTAACCCAGGTACAACAGGTCCTTTAAGGTTGCCCAATGCAAAATCCATTTCAATAACTACTTAAAATGGCTATCGTATCTGCAAACTATATGATTGAACAATGAAGGCATTGAAAAGAGAATCCTTTCTCATTCACAGTGACGAGCTGGCAATCGACCCGGCCTACTGTCACCAGCGGTAATATTATAACATGATTATCACACACACACACACACACACACAGTGACGAGCTGGCAATCGACCCGGCCTACTGTCACCAGCGGTAATATTATAACATGATTATCACACACACACACACACACACACACACACACACACACACACACACACACACACACACACACACACACACACACACACACACAGTGACGAGCTGGCAATCGACCCGGCCTACTGTCACCAGCGGTAATATTATAACATGATTATTACACACACACACACACACACACACACATACACACACACCGCACGCACGCACGCACGCACACACACACACACACACACACACACACACACACACACAGTATTTATAAGGAACTGTATCATAAATGTATAATTACTGACAAAATGTAATAAATACTGAATACATTTGTATACTTTCTCTCCACAGCACCCCAGCAGCAAGTCATTGTGCAGGATCCTAAAATTCTGCAGCATATGAGTGCAACAGGGATGGTGAGTGGAGTAGTGGGTTTGTCTGTAGCTGGACCACAGGTATAGGACCAGAGTTTCCCACCATAGGACCCTTGAAGAATGAATTCAAATCAATTATAAAGACATTACTAGTGGCAGTTTTTCATTGATGTCACATTTCAATGGCATCTGTAAAGTTATCCACGATGAAACCACTGCAGACAGATTCCCACCGGCTGACCTAATGCATGTGTCAATGATGAGAGCCTTACCATTATGAATGGCTTCCATTTGAACTCACTCCCATGGATTATAGAATAGCTGAGACACACAGACCCCTCTACACACACACACACACTGACCCCTGTCCACACACACACTCACATACAGTGTAAACATGAGAGCTGGCCCTGAGCATGATTGACCAGGCCAGCTGGAGGACAGATGGAAGAGAGAGAGGAGGAGAGGCCACGCAGGAAATAGTTTACTGAGAGCTAAGGATTTCAGACTAGATTACAGAGCAGATAAACCTTGAAGAGCTTTGCACTCGTCTGTTCCCTCACCCCCTCCTCTCTGTCTCTCTCTCTTTCTCTCTCTTTGTCTCTCTCTGTGTCTCTCTCTCTTTCTCTCTCTGTCTCTATTTCTCTGTGTGTGTGTCTTTCTCTCTCTGTCTCTCTCTCTCTCTCTCACACTGTGTTTTTTTCAGACTAAATAGGAAGTTGTCTCTAGTTTATTCCCAGTTTCCTCTCCAACCTCTCCCCCACCCACCATCTGGTGTTGTCTTCTCAACTGACACCTGTCTTCTGCGCACAGAATATAGGATTATTATAGCAAATTGCTAGGTTACATTTGACAAGCTTCTCCAGGCATTTAAATCTGAGGAGACTCCATCTGAAACAACCTGTCTGTCTGTCTGTCTGTCTGTCTGTCTGTCTGTCTGTCTGTCTGTCTGTCTGTCTGTCTGTCTGTCTGTCTGTCTGAGTTCATGAGTGACTAGGGGTAGTCATCTCTCCTGTTATTTGTGTGTGTGTGAGTTCATGAGTGACCAGGGGTACTCATCTCTCCTGTTATTTGCCTGGTTTGTGATGTGTTTTCTCTGACTGACCTCTAGAGTGCAGCAACCACAGCAGCAACCTTGGCCTTACCAACAGGAATCAGTCCCTACCAACAACTCATCACTAGCCAAGGTATAGCGTTTAACATCCCACCAGCTCCAGTCTTGATAATATATTACAACAGTACATATTGATTGATTATAAAATGCAGAAAGATTACCTCACCAAATACCAATTTGTTTTGTTTTTTGTTCTGCCCTGAATTTCTTCTGTCCTTCCCGGGTGGTGCACATCAGGCGGCAATTTGCCCCAGACTATATATCTTAAAACAGTGGACGGTGTGTACAACTTATACTCCCCGCAACATTTAGGAATGACAAACAATTTTTCAGACTTGTTAATATACTTGTTTCTCAACATTCAAAATGTTCTTGATCTGGTCATGGTTTCGCTACTCTGGGTCTTCGGTTTAGTCTCACGAGGTTGGGTCTGGGTCTTGGGGGCTCTGGTCTCCATCTCTCTCCTCTGATCTCGGGTCAGATCCTGAACATACTCTTCATAGCTCTAAAACGGCACCTCTACCCTGTCCCTGACCCCAGGTCAGATCATCCAGGTGCTGCGTGCGGCTAACGGGACCCAGTACATTATCCAGCCTCAGCAGCAGATGGTCCTTCAGCAGCAGGTCCTTCCTCAGATGCAGCCTGGCGGTGGGCAGGCCCCCGTTATACAGCAGGTACGCCCCATCACACAGGTAGGTCCTATCACTGTCCTCCCAGTGTGTGTGTGTGTGTAAAAGTTTGAGCTGCCTGGTACAGGTGGAGGCCTCCTGGTGCAGGTGGAGGCTCCCTGGAGTTAGACCCCTGGTGCAGGTATAGGTCTCCTGATGCAGGTGGAGGCCTCCTGATACAGGTATAGGCTTCCTGGAGCTAGGCCTCCTGGTGCAGGTATAGGCCTCCTGGTGCAGGTATAGGGCCCCTGGTGCAGGTATACACCCCCTGGTGCAGGTATAGACCCCCTGGTGCAGGTATAGGCCTCCTGAGGTAGAGGCCTCCTGGTGCAGGTGGAGGCTCCCTGGAGTTAGACCCCCTGGTGCAGGTATAGGTCTCCTGATGCAGCTGGAGGCCTCCTGATACAGGTATAGGCTCCCTGGACCTAGACCTCCTGGTGCAGGTATAGACCCCCTGGTGCAGGTATAGACCCCCTTGTGCAGGTATAGTCCCCCTGTTGGAGGTATAGGCCTCCTGATGCATGTAAAGACCCCCTGTTGCAGGTATAGGCCTCCTGAGGTAGAGGCCTCCTGGTGCAGGTGGAGGCTCCCTGGAGTTAGACCCCCTTGTGCAGGTATAGGTCTCCTGATGCAGATGCAGCTAGAGGCCTCCTGATACAGGTATAGGCTCCCTGGAGCTAGACCCCCTGGTGCAGGTATAGGCCTCCTGGTCTAGGTATAGGTCTCCTGGTCTAGGTATAGGCCTCCTGGTGCAGGTATAGGCCTCCTGGTGCAGGTATAGGCCTCCTGATGCAGGTATAGACCCCCTGGAGCAGGTATAGGCTCCCTGGAGTTAGACCCCTGGTGCAGGTACTCACAGTTAAACAACAACATGCAGTTAATAGTATTTTCTGAGGCCACTTGCTCACTAACCACGTCCAGAACCCTTGGTCCTGTGTCAGAGCTGTGGTAGATCTGATTTGGGGTTCATTCAGTTTTCAATTTAACAAGTGCCTTTGAAAACTGAATGGTGGATTCAAATGGTCATTACTGTGTGGGGTGTAATGCCATGTTGCTGTACTCCTCCCCCTCAGGTACTGGCTCCTCTCCAGGGAGGACTCCCCCAGGTGCTGGCTCCTCTACAGGGAGGCCTCCCCCAGCAGACAGGAGTCATCATCCAGCCTCAACAGGTCATCCTCACTGGGAACAAGGTCCAGCAGAATGCACAGGTCAGACCTTACTCACTAGTCACTACACACAGCGTATTATACAGTGTTTATTTTGATAAAATATGCTTTAGTATAGCTATATTCAATATATTTTTACATTCAGCTCTTGACAAGCTATAGATATGCAGATTCAAAAAGGGAATGTTTGATGTTATTGTACAGACGATCATGATTACTCTGCTGAGCACCCCATCCCACATTCAACCATCTCTCACTAACCCACCCTTCTCAACCTATCCCTTTCTTCAGGTAATGCAGATGACAGGCCAGCCCGGTCAGGTGCAGCAGATCCAGCAGCAGGTCCAACAAGTTCAACAGGTCCAGGGCGGAGCTGCACCAGGAGGCCCACAGCAACAGCAGCAGATCCAGCAGCAGGTCCAACAAGTTCAACAGGTCCAGGGCGGAGCTGCACCAGGAGTCCCACAACAACAGCAGCAGCAGCCTCCTATGATGCTGCAGGTGGACGGAGCGGGGGACACGTCCTCAGAGGAAGAAGATGAGGAGGAAGAGTATGACGAGGAGGAAGATGAAGAAAAGGAAAAAGATGGCGAGGACGGCCAGGTGGAGGAGGTGGGTAGGACTCTCAATGAGACGAGAGAAAGACGCCAACGTTTCTGAAACCTTTTACCGTAGAATGTTTGTATGAATCTTTTAACCTCATCTGTAAACCGAGGACAGTTTAATTTGATCTTGATCTCATGACATCACCAGCCAAGTCTATATTATCCCGACAAATAGTTGTGCTAGCGTAGTTTAGCTTTACATAACAATTATTACATGCATCTATTAATAAGGTTGGCTACACTTCCAAGATTACAAGCTAGTTACACTACATGGCCAAAAGTATGTGGACACCCCTTCAAATTAGTGGATTCGGCTATTCCAGCTACACCCATTGGTGACCGGTGTATAAAATTGAACACACAGCCATGCAATCTCCAAGCACCAACATTGACAGTAGAATGGCCTTACTGAAGAGCTCAGTGACTTTTAACGTGGCACCGTCATAGCATGCAACCTTTCCAACAAGTTTGTCAAATTTCTGCCCTGCTAGAGCTGCCCTGGTCTGTAAGTGCTGTTATTGTGAAGAGGAAACGTCTAGGAGTAACAACGGCTCAGCCGTGAAGTGGTAGGCCACACAAGCTCATAGAACGGGACGGCCGAGTTCTGAAGCGTGTAGCGTGTAAAAATCGTCTGTTCTCGGTTGCAACATTCACTACCGAGTTCCAAATGGCCTCTGGAAGCAACGTCAGCACAATAACTGTTGTCGGGAACTTCCTGAAATGGGTTTCCTTAGCCGAGCAGCCGTAGACAAGCCTAACAACAACATGCACAATGCCAAGCGTGGGCTGGAGTGGTGTAAAGCTCACCGCCATTGGACTCTGGAGCTGTGGAAACACGTGCTCTGGAGTGATGAATCACGTTTCACCATCTGGCTGTCCGACAGATGAATCTGGGCTTGGTGGATGCCAGGAGAACACAACCTGCCCCAGTGCATAGTGACAACTGTAGTTTAGTGGAGGAGGAATAGTGGTCTGGGGCTGTTTTTAATGGTTCGGGTCGCTGAGTTCCTTAACGCTACAGCGTACAATTACATTCTAGACGATCCTGTGCTTCCAACTTTGTGCCAGCAGTTTGGAGAAGGCCCTTTCCTGTTTCAGCATGGCAATGCCCCCCGTGCACAAAGCGAGATGCATACAGAAAGAACTTGACTGGCCTGCACAGAGCCCTGACCTCAACCCCATCAAACACCTTTGGGATGAATTGGAACTCTTGACTGTGAGTCAGGACTAATCGCCCAACATCAGTTCCCAACCTCACTAACGCCTTCGTGGCTGAATGGAAACAAGTCCCTGCAGCAATGTTCCAACATCTAGTGGAAAGCCTTCCCAGAAGAGTGGAGGCTGTTGTAGCAGCAATGTTCCAACATCTAGTGGAAAGCCTTCCCAGAAGAGTGGAGGCTGTTGTAGCAACAAAGGGGGGGACCAACTGCATATTAATGCCCATGATATTGGAAAGAGATGTTCAAGGAGCAGTCCACATACTAGTGTACATGGGATGTTTCTCGGGCGATCTGATGAGAATCTGAGGAAGCTATGTAACTTGTAACTTGTCACTCTTAACTTAAAAGTGCGTCTCGGCTGATGATGATAATAAATAAAAATATGAATAATAATTATTAATAGTAGTAGTAGTAGTAGTAGTAGTAGAGGGGCTAAATGAATATAGGGGAAACACTGGATTGAGAGTGCTTCTACACCTGCATTGCTTGCTGTTTGGGGTTTTAGGCTGGGTTTCTGTACAGCACTTTGAGATATCAGCTGATGTACGAAGGGCTATATAAATACATTTGATTTGATTTGATAGATACATTATTAACCATCCCTCACTCTCTCTCAGGAGCCTCTGAATAGTGAAGATGATGTGAGTGACGAGGAGGACCAAGAACTGTTTGATACAGAGAATGTGGTGGTGTGCCAGTACGACAAGGTAAGATATCTCCGGATTACCTTATTGTGTGTGTGACCCCAGACTTCCTGTAAAGGAGAAACCACAGTGAGGAAACCCCAGACTTCCTGTAAAGGAGAAACCACAGTGAGGAAACCCCAGACTTTGTGTGTGTGTGTGTTTAGTGAATGTGTGACTGGTATCCCCATCTGCTCCCCTCCTAACCTCCACACTGACACTGTCCCGTTGGTTCCTTTCCTTAGAGCCACAGAAGTACACACACACACTGTAGTGAGAGAGATAACCCAGTCTGCTGCCCTCGCCCACATTCCTAATGCCCATTGGCTCCCCCTCAGATACACAGAAGTACACACACACACTGTAGTGAGAGAGATAACCCAGTCTGCTGCCCTCGCCCACATTCGTAATGCCCATTGGCTCCCCCTCAGATACACAGAAGTACACACACACACTGTAGTGAGAGAGATAACCCAGTCTGCTGCCCTCGCCCACATTCCTAATGCCCATTGGCTCCCCCTCAGATACACAGAAGTACACACACACACTGTAGTGAGAGAGATAACCCAGTCTGCTGCCCTCTCCCACATTCCTAATGCCCATTGGCTCCCCCTCAGATACACAGAAGTAAGAACAAATGGAAGTTCCACCTGAAGGATGGGATCATGAACCTGAACGGCCGAGACTACGTCTTCTCCAAAGCCATCGGGGACGCAGAGTGGTAAAACACACAGCACAAAGAATGCGTCCCAAATAGCACTCTATTACCTATATAGTGCACTACATAGGGAATAGGGTGTCAATACATAGGGAATAGGGTGCCATTTGGAACACAGAAAAAGGAACACACAACAACAACAAAAACACCACGAAGGAACTCTGGAACTTTCTGTCAAGTTTGAGAAAGAGACTCATCAATAACTATGACCCAGGGAATCATATTTCAGCCAGAGGACCTGGGATGGGCTGGTTTGGGAAGGAAATAAACGTAACACACCACCCAAAACTGTGATACTGACTGATGCACTGGTATATCTGTATTAACACCGAATACCCTTCAAGCCTCCCAAGACAAGACACTGAGGATTCCATGCAGCACGGCCGAGGGATCGAAGGAGAAATCTTCTTAGTTTCTTTGTTTGACTGAATTCACCTCCATTTTGACCTGACTGTTTTCTCCCACTTCTAGTGGACCAGATATGACCACTGACTTGAGTTGACCCACCCTAAACACTTTATGCCAATAGGTTTGAATCCAGGTCAAAGGTCAGATAAAATATCCAGTGATTGGACAGGGAGTCTTTCGATCCCAGTTGTGTGCCTAGTGATTGGCTAGGAAACACGTCAATCAATCCCAGTTTTTTTCAGTGACTGGGCACCACACAGTGAAGTTGACACCAGTGTATTGAGTTGAGATGGCTGTTTGAAAAAGGTTGACGTTATTACCTTCATCTGCTTGTAGATCTGGGTCCATGTCACTGATATGATATTCCTGCCACATGTTCTGGAGGGTCCATACTAAAAGTGCCCTCCTGTTTATCTAGTTGATAGTGATGGCCACTGTGTTCAGCAGTCGAGATCCCCTCCAGTTTATCTAGTTGATAGTGATAGCCACTGTGTTCAGCAGTCGAGCTCCCCTCCTGTTTATCTAGTTGATAGTGATATCCACTGTGTTCAGCAGTCCAGCTCCCCTCCTGTCTATCTAGTTGATAGTGATATCCACTGTGTTCAGCAGTCCAGCTCCCCTCCTGTTTATCTAGTTGATAGTGATATCCACTGTGTTCAGCAGTCCAGCTCCCCTCCTGTTTATCTAGTTGATAGTGTTATCCACTGTGTTCAGCAGTCGAGCTCCCCTCCTGTTTATCTAGTTGATAGTGATAGCCACTGTGTTCAGCAGTCCAGCTCCCCTCCTGTTTATCTAGTTGATAGTGATATCCACTGTGTTCAGCAGTCCAGCTCCCCTCCTGTCTCTGTTTTAATATTGTTTTATCATGATGAAGAACGAACACTAAAGGCAAAAGGATGTTTTTATTTTCTCTTGAGAGTGCCGAGTCTATGTCTCTGATTTCAATCTGTCTGCTTCATGCCCTAATCCTGAATCATCCTATTGTTGACCTTCACCTTTGTAAAGAATCTACCAATGAATGGACAGATACAATTATTGTAAAAACATCTTCAAAACGCTTATCTGAGAGTTTTACTATTTTGTGGATCCGGTCTTCTGATTCAGTACCCGGTCAGTACAGCCAGTGGGAGATCTGCACTGTCAGTCTCAATGTATCGATCAGTACAGCCAGTGGGAGATCTGCACTGTCAGTGTCAATGTATCGATCAGTACAGCCAGTGGGAGATCTGCACTGTCAGTGTCAATGTATCGATCAGTACAGCCAGTGGGAGATCTGCACTGTCAGTGTCAATGTATCGATCAGTACAGCCAGTGGGAGATCTGCACTGTCAGTGTCAATGTATCGATCAGTACAGCCAGTGGGAGATCTGCACTGTCAGTGTCAATGTATCGATCAGTACAGCCAGTGGGAGATTTGCACTGTCAGTGTATCGTTCAGTCAGTCAGTGGAATTTGTCCACAGACACAACATGCCCAATCCTTCTGGCTTATTATTTGAGTGTTACTCGTTTGAGGTCTTGTTTGAGTTCACTGATTGATCTTGTCATCAGTTGAATGTTGTTGGAATGGTGACCCACATTCTCTTTCTGACGTGACAGTACAAATGGATCAGATTTTTATGATTCATTACGTTTCTGTTTTTGTTGTATTTATTCCTGAAAGCTCAGGCCATGTTCTATTTCTGAGAGTAAAAAGAAGACAGGAAGCCGCACCAAACTGTGCTCTTATGACCGTAACCATGTGTTGCTTTTCTCCCTATGTTTTTCTGTTTGCTGGACTAGGCTCCATCATGCGCTGTGCTCCACGTCATGACTGCTGTGTGTATGTATAGCTCTGTCTGTCTGTCTGTCGTGCACTTTTAATCATGATGATGATTTTATAAAAGTCCTCTTCACGCCAGGTTCAACTGGGGGGATACTTGGCGTGTGTTCTCTGCAGTTTTTACAAATAATTTAACAGTACCCTTTGCATATTTTTTTTCTCTGAAAAAAGTCAGTTTTCAGCTTTTCTTAGTGTCTTTCATTCTGTTTGGGTTTAGTGTATTTACACATGGCTATGCAGTCTGACACAATGGCCCAACTCCCGACTAAAATGAAGTCATTCTGTTGATGAACCCATAACGGAACATTTCAGAGTATGTTCTGGGTCTAGAACAGAGTGGCTTCTCGTTCTAGAACAGAGTGGCGTCTAGTTCTAGAACAGAGTATATTCTAGTTCTAGAACAGAGTAGATTCTAGTTCTAGAACAGAGTGGCTTCTCGTTCTAGAACAGTGGCGTCTAGTTCTAGAACAGAGTATATTCTGGGTCTAGAACTCAGTGGCTTCTAGTTCTAGAACAGAGTAGATTCTAGTTCTAGAACAGAGTAGATTCTAGTTCTAGAACAGAGTAGATTCTAGTTCTAGAACAGAGTAGATTCTAGTTCTAGAACAGAGTAGATTCTAGTTCTAGAACAGAGTAGGTTCTAGTTCTAGAACAGAGTATGTTCTGGGTCTAGAACTCAGTATCTTCTAGTTCTAGAACAGAGTAGATTCTAGTTCTAGAACAGAGTATGTCCTGGGTTTAGAACAGAGTATGTCCTGGGTCTAGAACAGAGTGGCGCCTAGTTCTAGAACAGAGTGGCGCCTAGTTCTAGAACAGAGTGGCGCCTAGTTCTAGAACAGGTTGGTGTCTAGTTCTGGAACTCTTGGATTAGACATGCAGTAGCATATGATATAAGCCAGAGCCACTTTTCTGCTCAAGTGGTTTTGGAATAAATGGCTCCTGCTCAAGTGGTTTTGGCCATGTATTCCAAAATTATTTTATTTAATTCCATGTGTTCCAATTCCCTGATGTTTTATTTTTTGTTTAACCTTTATTTAACTAGGCAAGTCAGTTAAGAACAAAGTCTTATTTTCAATGACGGCCTTGGAACAGTGGGTTAACTGCCTGTTCAGGGGCAGAACGACAGATTTGTACCTTGTCAGCTCGGGGACTTGAACTTGCAACCTTTCGGTTACTAGTCCGCTCGAACCACTAGGCTACCCTGCCGCCCCGTCATATCATACACGTGCCTTTTGGATTTTAATTTGGCTTGCAGCTATCCAAATATATAATGATAAAATAAGCATTTCAAAAGAGGATGTCTCTGGAAAGTCTTTTTTCATGTACCATGTGTTTCAACTGCTGTTCAAATAACTGTATGTGAGGGAAATGTATTGTTTGTTTTATAAATCATACTGTTGTTTTTTTATTTTAAATCAAAGATCTTTGTAAATGACCATAACTTGGAAGGCTGTGCTTTGAATACAACTAATTAGAGAAAGTAGTATTTTATTGAACAGACCCATTGAGTTTTTTGCCTTTGCTAAAAAATGTATTAAAGTAATATGAAAACTGGTTTGTGTATGGCATTCTTTACTGGGATAGTATAATCGGGACATTTCAGGGGTAGAAGTTTTAAGAATTCCTGATTTTCTTACTTCAGAAAATAAAATAATAATAATAATAATAAATAATAATAATGAAGGTGAAAGGTATTTCACACACTTCCTGTCGTTTTCAGATTTCAGATCTGAAATGTTTTACATCTGAAAATATGATCAGATACATTCCTTATACTACTGCGATGAAAATGACCCAGAATCACTTTAGTTTAATCCCCATTTTCCACATTTGGATGGGATAATCTGCATAATTGATGTCAGTCTGCCGGGTTACGTGGGTGTTGCCCTAATTCCAACCTGGCTGATATACAGGCCCTGTGTTTTAATATGGGTAACGATGAGATACAACATGTGGTAGTGTTGGGTTCTGAGAATAGGAAATATACTCATGTCACTGAGGGAGTGCTGAGGTTTAGAGGGTCTACACCAGAAGTGAATGGTTATAGGAGGAAGATATATAGTGTGTGTAGTTAAGCTTGGAATATTTGAAGTGCAGGGAAGCGATCACTTGTGGCAGGGATTGATAAAGGGAGAGATCCATGGATTAGTGATGAAGGGGGTCGAGGTCATGTTAAGGGAGAAAATAAACGTTTATGGCTGTATTACTTTGTTTCCTGCCTAGCAGTGAAGATACAGTGTTTGTACAGATGTGTAGGAGGAGACTCAGCCTTGGAGAAAGGGTTAAATACGAGTGTTTGTGTGGAAATGTTTTTGTCTAATGCGTTGACCCTCTGGGAAGAATAAACTTGGTTTAAGCTTTCATATTGTCCGTTGAGTTTTTACTCTGAAAATTAGAACCTAACGGTAGTAATGGGACTGGAATCCAGTTGATATAGAGAGCTAGTTCTACCTACTGTAGTTGACTGTTGGTCACTCTGGATAAGGGTGTCTGCTAAATGACTAAGATGTCATGTGGATTCTGCCACTGATTGGAAATGGAAAACGGAGAGTGGCGTCTAGTCCTAGTTAATCTCTCGGAGCGGAGGAGGAATAATGGACCCTAAATACTCCCAATGGAATAGGCAGGAAGCAGCCTGTTCTTCAGTGAGCACTGGAGCACAGTTAGAGCTGACGTACTGAAGGGTCTGCCCGACGTCAGGTGGGGTCTTTTGGGCTGTACAATTTTAACAGAAGGTGCAGTGAGATAGAGGTAGGTTAGAGGCATGTCAGTGACCAAAAGGTTGTTAGTTTCAAATCCCAGGTCTGACGAGCATAATCTACCGGGTGAACAGGGTTGATGTTTGAATGTATATAACGTATATGACCCAGGACGGCAGGCTTGATGGTGGACATTGCAGTCCATCCAATTATCATGAATGTCTGGCTGTTATTAAAAGGCTTGGGACGTGTGATGTAGTTCATTGACTTTCTCTCATGCTAATGTGTTTGTGTGTGTGGTTCACTGGCATGACGGCAGGCGGTCAGTTTGGAGAATCCGGAGGCACTTGATGAATCAGAAAGGGAGGAGGGAGTGTTTTTTCTTGTCTTCCACTTCATCATTCCCTTCATTTTGTCTCTGCGTAGGCTGGCAGAGCGTGGTGTAACACTCCAGTAGTTATATGAGATGGCCCTTGACCTTTTAACAGCAGCATATTGACTACTACTTGACCTTTCAAGAGCAGCTCACTGACTCCACCTACTGACCCGTAGAGACGAGCGTACGAGAAGTGAAAAGTCAACACGCTCTTTCACATCATCTCTCATCTCTCTCTACCATATTTGAGTAAAGAAACCCAATAATATGGCAGCATGGTGCATGTTGTCCATCCAAAGAGCCCTGCCCTGCTGCTTAGTTGAGGAGCGGCTGGGAGATGAGAGTTTATACCAGGAGAGGAAGGGAACAGGCCAGGATAGGGCTGGGAGATGAGAGGTTTATACCAGGAGAGGAAGGGACCAGTCCAGGATAGGGCTGGGAGATGAGAGTTTATACCAGGAGAGGAAGGGAACAGGCCAGGATAGGGCTGGGAGATGAGAGGTTTATACCAGGAGAGGAAGGGAACAGGCCAGGATAGGGCTGGGAGATGAGAGGTTTATACCAGGAGAGGAAGGGACCAGTCCAGGATAGGGCTGGGAGATGAGAGGTTTATACCAGGAGAGGAAGGGACCAGGCCAGGATAGGGCTGGGAGATGAGAGTTTATACCAGGAGAGGAAGGGACCAGGCCAGGATAGGGCTGGGAGATGAGAGGTTTATACCAGGAGAGGAAGGGACCAGTCCAGGATAGGGCTGGGAGATGAGAGTTTATACCAGGAGAGGAAGGGAACAGGCCAGGATAGGGCTGGGAGATGAGAGTTTATACCAGGAGAGGAAGGGACCAGTCCAGGATAGGGCTGGGAGATGAGAGGTTTATACCAGGAGAGGAAGGGACCAGTCCAGGATAGGGCTGGGAGATGAGAGGTTTATACCAGGAGAGGAAGGGACCAGTCCAGGATAGGGCTGGGAGATGAGAGGTTTATACCAGGAGAGGAAGGGAACAGGCCAGGATAGGGCTGGGAGATGAGAGGTTTATACCAGGATAGGAAGGGACCAGTCCAGGATAGGGCTGGGAGATGAGAGGTTTATACCAGGAGAGGAAGGGAACAGGCCAGGATAGGGCTGGGAGATGAGAGGTTTATACCAGGAGAGGAAGGGAACAGGCCAGGATAGGGCTGGGAGATGAGAGTTTATACCAGGAGAGGAAGGGACCAGTCCAGGATAGGGCTGGGAGATGAGAGGTTTATACCAGGAGAGGAAGGGACCAGGCCAGGATAGGGCTGGGAGATGAGAGTTTATACCAGGAGAGGAAGGGAACAGGCCAGGATAGGGCTGGGAGATGAGAGGTTTATACCAGGATAGGGCTGGGAGATGAGAGTTTATACCAGGAGAGGAAGGGAACAGGCCAGGATAGGGCTGGGAGATGAGAGTTTATACCAGGAGAGGAAGGGACCAGTCCAGGATAGGGCTGGGAGATGAGAGGTTATACCAGGAGAGGAAGGGACCAGTCCAGGATAGGGCTGGGAGATGAGAGTTTATACCAGGAGAGGAAGGGACCAGGCCAGGATAGGGCTGGGAGATGAGAGTTTATACCAGGAGAGGAAGGGACCAGTCCAGGATAGGGCTGGGAGATGAGAGGTTTATACCAGGAGAGGAAGGGACCAGGCCAGGATAGGGCTGGGAGATGAGAGTTTATACCAGGAGAGGAAGGGACCAGTCCAGGATAGGGCTGGGAGATGAGAGTTTATACCAGGAGAGGAAGGGAACAGGCCAGGATAGGGCTGGGAGATGAGAGGTTATACCAGGAGAGGAAGGGACCAGTCCAGGATAGGGCTGGGAGATGAGAGTTTATACCAGGAGAGGAAGGGACCAGTCCAGGATAGGGCTGGGAGATGAGAGGTTATACCAGGAGAGGAAGGGAACAGGCCAGGATAGGGCTGGGAGATGAGAGTTTATACCAGGAGAGGAAGGGAACAGGCCAGGATAGGGCTGGGAGATGAGAGTTTATACCAGGAGAGGAAGGGACCAGTCCAGGATAGGGCTGGGAGATGAGAGGTTATACCAGGAGAGGAAGGGACCAGGCCAGGATAGGGCTGGGAGATGAGAGTTCATACCAGGAGAGGAAGGGACCAGGCCAGGATAGGGCTGGGAGATGAGAGTTTATACCAGGAGAGGAAGGGACCAGTCCAGGATAGGGCTGGGAGATGAGAGGTTTATACCAGGAGAGGAAGGGACCAGGCCAGGATAGGGCTGGGAGATGAGAGTTTATACCAGGAGAGGAAGGGACCAGTCCAGGATAGGGCTGGGAGATGAGAGTTTATACCAGGAGAGGAAGGGAACAGGCCAGGATAGGGCTGGGAGATGAGAGGTTATACCAGGAGAGGAAGGGACCAGTCCAGGATAGGGCTGGGAGATGAGAGTTTATACCAGGAGAGGAAGGGACCAGTCCAGGATAGGGCTGGGAGATGAGAGGTTATACCAGGAGAGGAAGGGAACAGGCCAGGATAGGGCTGGGAGATGAGAGTTTATACCAGGAGAGGAAGGGAACAGGCCAGGATAGGGCTGGGAGATGAGAGTTTATACCAGGAGAGGAAGGGACCAGTCCAGGATAGGGCTGGGAGATGAGAGGTTATACCAGGAGAGGAAGGGAACAGGCCAGGATAGGGCTGGGAGATGAGAGTTTATACCAGGAGAGGAAGGGACCAGGCCAGGATAGGGCTGGGAGATGAGAGTTTATACCAGGAGAGGAAGGGAACAGGCCAGGATAGGGCTGGGAGATGAGAGGTTTATACCAGGATAGGGCTGGGAACCAACTAGAGCTAGAGAGAAGGATGGAATTAAATTGATTCAATGAAACACAAGTCAGTTTGTTTGACCCTGTCAGTAGACCATGACTGTCTTTTTTCAGTTTGATGAATATTTGATTAGTTTGTGCCATGGGAGGACATACTGTAATTGTGTTATATCATTATGTACTCTGGTGAATTCAAAGATCTATCTCACCCCTGTAATGATGGCTGTATTTTGTTTTATTTATACCACAGTCAGTCCGTATCATAGACTAGTAACCTTATTGTATCAATCAATTATGTTTCTCTTTCTATGAAGGACAAAAACAGAATATTTGAAAATCCATCAAAAAAAAGGCCAATAACCTCAATTGAAGAGTTGCAAATGACTTTGGCCTCCTCGAAGAAAGATAAAAATACGAAATTATCCTCTTTCGAAGCAAAGTTTATTCTCTAGCGTTTCTCTGAAAATGTTCGCAGTGCAGTTCAAATGCTGTACAGATGGCAAGCGGGCGTTCATTGGCAGAAGGTGTCCCTTAATTAATAATCGCTAAGTCTCTCTCTATAGCTACAGCTTGCTTTACACGTCAATGTTTGGTTTGGTATTTTTCCTATTTCTTTTTTTTTATCTACTAACTTTTTTCCTAGACCTTTCCAGCAAGGCACAACTATAACTTGTCTGTTATTCTCTGAAAGTCACATTATGTCTTGAGTATGGGAAAATATCACCACCACACAAGAAAAGGTTGACATACATGTAAGTATACATTTGTTATTCACGCCCCTTGTCTTTTTCTACATTTTGTTGGGTTACAGCCTGAATTAAAAATGGATTCAATTGAGATATTTTGTCACTGGCCTACACACAAACACCCCATAATGTAAAAATTGAATAATTTTTTTCAGCATTTTTACAAATGAATTAAAAATGAAAAGCTGAAATGTCTTGAATCAATAAGTATTCAACCCTTTTGTTATGGCAAGCCTAAATTAGTTGAGGTGTAAAATGTTGCTTATGAGAAGTTGCATGGACTCACGATGTGTGCAATAATAGTTTTTTTACATGATTTCTGAATGACTACCTCATCTCTGTACCCCACGCATGCAATTATCAGTAAGGTCCCCCAGTCGAGCAGTGCATTTCAAACAGATTCAATTACAAAGACCAGGGACTTTTTCCAATGCCTCGCAAAAAAGGGCTACTATAGGTAGATGTGTAAAAAAAAAAAAAAAAAAACAGACATTGAATATCCCGTGGTGGTGCGCATGGTGAAGTTATTAATTACACTTTGGATGGTGTATCAATACACCCAGTCGCTACAAAGATACAGGCGTCCTAACTTATTTGCCGGAGAGGAAGGAAAATGCTCAGGGATTTCACCATGAGGCCAATGGTGACTTTAAAAGTTACAGAGTTTAATGGCTGGGATAGGAGAAAACTGAAGATGGATCAACAATATTGGGGGGGGGCTGGTTTGTTATCAACATTTTGAAGGCACACTACAAATATATCCCAGTTTGATGTCTTTAAACATTAATTACACTTCTAATTTATATACAGTATACACACACTGTGCACAAAACATTAAGAACACCTGCTCTTTCCATGACATAGACTGACCAGGTGAATCCAGGTGAAAGCTATGATCCCTTATTGATGTCACTTGTTATATCCCCTTCAAATCAGTGTAGATGATTTTTAAACATGGAGACAATTGAGACCTGGATTGTGTATGTGTGCCATTCAGAGGGTGAATGGGCAAGACAAAATATTTATGTGCCTTTGAACAGGGTACGATAGTAGGTGCCAGGCACACCTGTTTGAGTGTGTCAAGAACTGCAACGCTGCTGAGCTTTTTATACTAAGTTTCCCGTGTGTATCAAGAATGGTCCACCACCCAAAGGACATCCAGCCAACTTGACACAACTGTGAGAAGCATTGGAGTCAACGTGGGCCAGCATCGCTGTAGAACGCTTTCAACATCTTGTAGAGTCCAATGCCCCGATGAATTCAGGCTGTTCTGAAGGCAAAAGGGGGTGGGGGATGCAACTCAATATTCGGTTCCTAATGTTTCATAAACTCAGTGTACACAGCTATTGTGGAGCATTTAGAAATGCAGTATTTCCCTGTCTGAAGTCGGGTGTAGTTTTTAAATCGCACTGGGGCTGATCTGTAATACAGTACCAGGATAATATCCAGGAGTCTCACAGGAATCTCCGGTACTTTTCACTTTCAAAGGTGTGAAGTTTGAGGATTAAAATATCACATTTCAGACCCATGTCAAAGTTCTCCTGTTTCTTTAGCTCTGTAAGTAGTGAAGCTATTTTAGAGTCCCAGTTACTGTAAAATAAATATATCATTTTTGGTATGGTATGTATGAATAATCAATTGAATAAATGTGATATATCAATTGTAACCATAATCCACCAGAGATTATTAGTTTTTGGACCCAACTTTGGTTCATCTCAAGTTTAACCAAACGTGTAAACTTTGCTTTCTGATGAAACTGATATTTAGCAACAGTTTCAACACCCACTTCATCTTTAGAATTAGAATCTTTAGAATTATAATCTTTAGAATTATAATCTTTAGAATTAACAACAACAGAAGTGCCAAAATAGGATATCATATCCTAAAGAAGTTCCGGTGCAATTGACAAGAATATCTCAACTGTCACGCCCTGACCATAGTTTACTTTGTATTTTCTATGTTTTGATTGGTCAGGGTGTGATCTGAGTGGGTATTCTATGTTTCATGTCTGGTTTGTCTATTTCTATGTTCAGCCTGATATGGTTCTCAGTCAGAGGCAGGTGTTCGTCATTGTCTCTGATTGGGAACCATATTTAGGTAGCCTGGGTTTCACTGTGTGTTTGTGGGTGATTGTTCCTGTCTATGTGTTTTTCACCAGATAGGCTGTTTAGGTTTTCGTTACGTCCGTTACGTTTTGTTTTTGTAGTATTGTATTGGAGATTCGTGTTTCGTATTATTAATAAACATGGATCGTAAACCACACGCTGCATTTTGGTCCGACTCTCCTTCTCAACAAGAAAACCGTTACAGAATCACCCACCACCAACGGACCAAGCAGCGTGTCAACAGGCAGCAACAGCAGCGTAAAGAGGAATGGACATGGGAGGACGTTTTGGATGGCAAGGGCTGTTACACTTGGGAGGAGATACTGGCTGGAAGAGATCGCCTCCCATGGGAACAGGTGGAGGCACTTAGGAGAGCAGAGGCAGCCGGAGAGAGGAGCCGGCGATATGAGGGAACACGACTGGCAAGGAAGCCCGAGAGGCAGCCCCAAAAATTTCTTGGGGGGGGGCTAACAGGGAGTATGGCTACGCCAGGTAGGAGACCTGCGCAAACTCCCTGTGCTTACCGGGGGGCTAGAGAGACCGGACAGGCACCGTGTTATGCAGTGGTGCGCACGGTGTCTCCAGTGCGGGTGCATAGCCCGGTGCGGTATATTCCAGCTCCGCGTGTCTGCCGGGCTAGATTGAGCGTCGAGCCTAATGCCATGAAGCCGGCTCTACGCAGCTGGTCCCCAGTGCGTCTCCTTGGGCCGGCTTACATGGCACCAGCCTTGCGCTCGGTGTCTCCAGTTCGCCTGCATAGCCCAGTGCGGGCTATTCCACCTCGCCGCACTGGCAGGGCGACCGTGAGCATTCAACCAGGTAAGGTTGGGCAGGCTCGGTGCTCAAGAGCTCCAGTGCGCCTGCACGGTCCGGTTTTTCCAGTACCACCTCCACACCCCAGCCCTCCGGTAGCAGCTCCCCGCACCAGGCTTCCTGTGCGTGTCCTCGGCCCAGTACCACCAGTGCCAGCACCACGCATCAGGCCTACAGTGCGCCTCGCCTGTCCAGCGCTGTCGGAGCCTTCCTCCTCTCCAGCGCTGTCGGAGTCTCCCGCCTGTTTAGCGCTGTCAGAGCTTTCCGCCTCTACAGCGCTGCCGGAGTCTCCCGCCTGTTCAGAACTGCCAGTTTGCATAGAGCTGCCAGTTAGCATAGAGCTGCCAGTTAGCTTAGAGCTGCCAGTCTGCAAGGAGCTGCCAGTCTGCAAGGAGCTGCCAGTCTGCAAGGAGCTGCCAGTCTGCATGGAGCTGCCAGTCTGCAAGGAGCCGCCAGAGCTGCCTGTCTGCAGGATGCCGCCAAAGCTGCCAGTCTGCAAGGAGCCGCCAGAGCTGCCAGTCTGCAAGGAGCCGCCAGAGCTGCCAGTTAGCATGGAGCAGCCAGGGCCGCCAGTCAGCATGGAGCAGCCAGGGCCGCCAGTCAGCATGGAGCAGCCAGGGCCGCCAGTCAGCATGGAGCAGCCAGGGCCGCCAGTCAGCATGGAGCAGCCAGAGCAGCCAGTCAGCATGGAGCAGCCAGAGCAGCCAGTCAGCATGGAGCAGCCAGAGCTGCCAGTCAGCATGGAGCAGCCAGTCAGCATGGAGCAGCCAGAGCTACCAGTCATCATGGAGCAGCCAGTCAGCATGGAGCAGCCAGTTAGCATAGAGCTGCCAGTCAGCATGGAGCAGCCAGAGCTACCAGTCATCATGGAGCAGCCAGTCAGCATGGAGCAGCCAGAGCTGCCAGTCAGCATGGAGCAGCCAGTCAGCATGGAGCAGCCAAAGCTACCAGTCATCATGGAGCAGCCAGTCAGCATGGAGCAGCCAGAGCTGCCAGTCGACCAGACTCTTCCAGATCTGCCAGTCGTCCAGACTCTTCCAGATCTGCCAGTCGTCCAGACTCTTCCAGATCTGCCAGTCGTCCAGACTCTTCCAGATCTGCCAGTCGTCCAGACTCTTCCAGATCTGCCAGTCGTCCAGACTCTTCCAGATCTGCCAGTCGTCCAGACTCTTCCAGATCTGCCAGTCGTCCAGACTCTTCCAGATCTGCCAGTCGACCAGACTCTTCCAGATCTGCCAGTCGACCAGACTCTTCCAGATCTGCCAGTCGACCAGACTCTTCCAGATCTGCCAGTCGACCAGACTCTTCCAGATCCGCCAGTCGACCAGATTCTCCCAGATCCGCCAGTCGACCAGATTCTCCCAGATCCGCCAGTCGACCAGATTCTCCCAGATCCGCCAGTCGACCAGATTCTCCCAGATCCGCCAGTCGACCAGATTCTCCCAGATCCGCCAGTCGACCAGATTCTCCCAGATCCGCCAGTCGACCAGATTCTCCCAGATCCGCCAGTCGACCAGATTCTCCCAGATCCGCCAGTCGACCAGATTCTCCCAGATCCGCCAGTCGACCAGATTCTCCCAGATCCGCCAGTCGACCAGATTCTCCCAGATCCGCCAGTCGACCAGGATCTGCTGAAACCGCCAGCCAGCCAGGTTCTGGTAGTTTCTACTACCTGCCTGGGCTTCCTCTCAGTGCTGAGCTTCTTCTCAGTGCTGAGCTTCCTCTCAGTGCTGAGCTACCCATCTGTCTCGAGTTACCTCTGTCCCGAGCTGTCCCTCTGTCCCATGTTATCATTGTGGTGGGTAACCTATTTAGGGACGTTTAGGAGGGGGATTAAAACTGTCATGGAGTGGGGTCCACGTCCAGCGCCAGAGCCGCCACCGCGGACAGATGCCCACCCAGACCCTCCCCTATAGGTTCAGGTTTTGCGGCCGGAGTCCGCACCTTGGGGGGGGGGGGTACTGTCACGCCCTGACCATAGTTTACTTTGTATTTTCTATGTTTTGATTGGTCAGGGTGTGATCTGAGTGGGTATTCTATGTTTCATGTCTGGTTTGTCTATTTCTATGTTCAGCCTGATATGGTTCTCAGTCAGAGGCAGGTGTTCGTCATTGTCTCTGATTGGGAACCATATTTAGGTAGCCTGGGTTTCACTGTGTGTTTGTGGGTGATTGTTCCTGTCTATGTGTTTTTCACCAGATAGGCTGTTTAGGTTTTCGTTACGTCCGTTACGTTTTGTTTTTGTAGTATTGTATTGGAGATTCGTGTTTCGTATTATTAATAAACATGGATCGTAAACCACACGCTGCATTTTGGTCCGACTCTCCTTCGTATGAAGACGAAACCCGTTACATCAACGACACATAATATTCTGCAACAGATTGTATATTAATTGCAAAAACAATATCACAGCTGAAATGATGAAAACATTCAAACACGTGTAAAAGTGCAGAGTAAAGTATCCCAGCAGTTCACTTCTAACCTTTGGCTCCAACACTTCCAGTCATTTCACTGTGGCTCCTCTCCCCTAACCAACAAACCGCCACTGGGACCACCATGGTCCTCTCTGATCTCCCCTTGGCTGAGTTAGGGCTCAAGTTTCCAGGCTACGGCTTTCCTCAGGACTGGTCTGTTGTGAGGCCAGCTGAATGTAGGTGTGACCAGACCCAGAATACTCCTGCAGGTGAATGGGTACCTCCTCTGGTCCTCCTGTCCTCTTCCTGTTAGTGTCTCTCTTTTTACCCCCCTGGACCTGCTGGCACACCCTACTGCTACCCTTCGAACTGACTGCTTGCCCTCTGAAGAGCTGCGCCCGACGCTGGCACAGCCCCACCTTACTGAGCAGGATAAAGATATCCCCCCTGAAAGCCTTGGTGAAGATGGCGTACAGGAAGGGGTTGGCACAGGAGTTGAGAGGGTAGAAGAGCACCAGTAGGATCTTAGAGTTGGACACGGTGATAAGCGGCCGGTCCACAACGGCTGACATGGCATAAAAGGAGATGGGCGCCATACACAGGAAGTCAGTGAAGATGAGGATGGCCATGCGTTTGGCAATGTTGGTGTCTTTAGACCCTGGGCAGTAGTAAGGGTTGTGCACAGCGCAGTAGATCTTCATGTAACAGGTACAGATCACCAGGAATGCCAGGATGTTTAGGATCAAGACTGAGATGATGTAGACCTGGGCCATGGTGGACTTGGTATCCATGGGCAGGCAGATACTGACCTGATAGATAAAGATCAAATAAATCACCAATCAATACATCAATCAATCAATAAATACATACAGAAAGAAAATAAAGATTTTTGGGGGGATGGATCCCTGAATCAACCAATCAATTAATCAATACTGACCTTCTGGTAGCTGCTAACCCCCACTAGGGGGAGCATCGCTAGGAGGAGGCAGAAAAACCATCCAGCCAGCATCACAGCAGTGGCGTGGGGCAGACGCAACTTCCTGTCCAGCCTCATGGCGAACGTTATTGCGTACCACCTCTCTAGCGTAATCACTGTCAGCGTATAAACCGACAGCTCGCTGGCGAACACCGTGAGGAACCCCGCCAACCCGCAACCCGGCCCCGTCTGCCAGTCGATGGCGTGGTTGTAGTACTCCATCTTGGTGTGAAGGTCCACTGAGGCGATGAGGAGGAGATATATCCCCATGCAGAGGTCAGCGAAGGCCAGGTGACACATGAGGAAGCGTGAGACGGAGAGCTTGTAGTGGGAGGTGAGGAGGACCAGTAGCACCACCACGTTACCTACTACAGCCAGCAGAGACACAAACCACACAGACACACGCAGGAAGCTGAAGCCCATGATGTCCTCACACGGGTTGAACTCGTCGGGTGCAGGGGCGCAGGTCACCTCCTCGCCCTCCTCACAGACCACGTAGTCGTAGCGATTGTCAAAGTTCTGGCTGGTGTCCTCCTGTGGGTTCTGTAAGATGAGATAAGACAAGACATATTGTATTGTATTGTCAATTGCCTTGCTCAAGTGCACAACGGCAGGACATGGTATCAAAGAAACGTTAAAAAAATATATATTTTACATTTCATTCCTTTCCACTCCACATACAAAGTTATACATACAAATGTGACGACCCTCCCACTGTCTGCCGTATTCTCTCTTTGTTCTTGTTTCCTAATTAGAATGCCGGTGGGCGGAGTTGGGAGGGTCGTCAGCTACATGGGAAACACCTGGGCCCGGTGTGTCCCAGGATAAATCCACCACTACCCCATTCATGGAGGAGACTCTCTCCATGCAGACACCTTTATAGATTTTGTTGTGTATCTTGATGGTTTTTGGTTGTTTGCTTTGGCACTTTTCAACACCCTGCATTATCACATTCATGCATGCAAAACACTTACACTACTGATTACACACAACATTGTATATTGTACTTAGTTTATTTAATAAATATATATTTTGTTACTCCCTATCTCCACGTTGTCTCCCTTTTGTTATGGGCTTTGAGCCGGTTCGTGACAAAACGACTTTCAGATGCACACAATGGCTTCATCTCATCTGCCCAGACACGCATGCTCACACTTCCGTCCCCAGTGTCTACCTGCTCACACTCCCGTCCCCAGTGTCTACACTTCCGTCCCCAGTGTCTACCTGCTCACACTCCCGTCCCCAGTGTCTACACTTCCGTCCCCAGTGTCTACCTGCTCACACTCCCGTCCCCAGTGTCTACACTTCCGTCCCCAGTGTCTACCTGCTCACACTCCCGTCCCCAGTGTCTACACTCCCGTCCCCAGTGTCTACACTCCCGTCCCCAGTGTCTATACTCCCGTCCCCAGTGTCTATACTCCTGTCCCCAGTGTCTACCTGCTCAGACTCCCGTCCCCAGTGTCTACACTCCCGTCCCCAGTGTCTACACTCCCGTCCCCAGTGTCTACCTGCTCAGACTCCCGTCCCTAGTGCCTGGTCACATTCCCGTCCCTAGTGCCTGGTCACACTCCCGTCCCTAGTGCCTGGTCACACTCCCGTCCCTAGTGCCTGGTCACACTCCAGTCCCTAGTGCCTGGTCACACTCCAGTCCCTAGTGCCTGGTCACACTCCAGTCCCTAGTGCCTGGTCAGACTCCAGTCCCTAGTGACTGGTCACACTCCAGTCCCTAGTGCCTGGTCACACTCCAGTCCCTAGTGCCTGGTCACACTCCCGTCCCCAGGGCCTGGTCACATTCCCGTCCCTTGTGCCTGGTCACACTCCAGTCCCTAGTGCCTGGTCACACTCCCGTCCCTAGTGCCTGGTCACACTCCCGTCCCTAGTGCCTGGTCACACTCCAGTCCCTAGTGCCTGGTCACACTCCCGTCCCCAGTGCCTGCTCACACTCCCGTCCCCAGTGCCTGCTCACACTCCCGTCCCCAGGGCCTGGTCACATTCCCGTCCCCAGTGCCTGGTCACATTCCCATCCCTAGTGCCTGGTCACATTCCCATCCCTAGTGCCTGGTCACATTCCCATCCCTAGTGCCTGGTCACATTCCCATCCCTAGTGCCTGGTCACACTTCCATCCCTAGTGCCTGGTCACACTCCCATCCCTTGTGCCTGGTCACACTCCCATCCCTTGTGCCTGGTCACACTCCCATCCCTTGTGCCTGGTCACACTCCCATCCCTTGTGCCTGGTCACACTCCCATCCCTTGTGCCTGGTCACACTCCCATCCCTTGTGCCTGGTCACACTCCCATCCCTTGTGCCTGGTCACACTCCCATCCCTTGTGCCTGGTCACACTCCCATCCCTTGTGCCTGGTCACACTCCCATCCCTTGTGCCTGGTCACACTCCCATCCCTAGTGCCTGGTCACATTCCCATCCCTAGTGCCTGGTCACATTCCCATCCCTAGTGCCTGGTCACATTCCCATCCCTAGTGCCTGGTCACACTCCAGTCCTTAGTGCCTGGTCACACTCCAGTCCCTAGTGCCTGGTCACACTCCAGTCCCTAGTGCCTGGTCACACTCCCGTCCCTAGTGCCTGGTCACACTCCCGTCCCTAGTGCCTGGTCACACTCCAGTCCCTAGTGCCTGGTCACACTCCAGTCCCTAGTGCCTGGTCACACTCCCGTCCCTAGTGCCTGGTCACACTCCCGTCCCTAGTGCCTGGTCACACTCCCGTCCCTAGTGCCTGGTCACACTCCCGTCCCTACTGCCTGGTCACACTCCCGTCCTTAGTGCCTGGTCACACTCCCGTCCCTAGTGCCTGGTCACACTCCCGTCCCTAGTGCCTGGTCACACTCCAGTCCCTAGTGCCTGGTCACACTCCAGTCCCTTGTGCCTGGTCACACTCCCGTCCCTAGTGCCTGGTCATACTCCAGTCCCTAGTGCCTGGTCACACTCCCGTCCCCGGGGCCTGGTCACATTCCCATCCCTTGTGCCTGGTCACACTCCAGTCCCTAGTGCCTGCTCACACTCCCGTCCCCAGTGCCTGCTCACACTCCCGTCCCCAGTGCCTGCTCACACTCCCGTCCCCAGTGCCTGCTCACACTCCCGTCCCCAGTGCCTGCTCACACTCCCGTCCCCAGTGCCTGGTCACACTCCCATCCCTAGTGCCTGGTCACACTCCCATCCCTAGTGCCTGGTCACACTCCCATCCCTAGTGCCTGGTCACACTCCCATCCCGTGTGCCTGGTCACATTCCCATCCCTAGTGCCGGGTCACATTCCCATCCCTAGTGCCTGGTCACATTCCCATCCCTTGTGCCTGGTCACACTCCCATCCCTTGTGCCTGGTCACACTCCCATCTCTTGTGCCTGGTAACACTCCCATCCCTAGTGCCTGGTCATATTCCCATCCCTAGTGCCTGGTCACATTCCCATCCCTTGTGCCTGCATTATTGTTTGCCATTTGGCCTTAAATTGTGTTAATGATGGCGGATTGATTGCTTTCCAAGTTAAGTTTACGTATCTCACTACACCTCCATGTGCCATGTCTTGAAATTTGTAGACAGTCAACATAAAAGTTCACGTTGTAATACTTCTGACAGAATAAAAGTTCACGTTGTAATACTTCTGACAGAATAAAAGTTCACGTTGTAATACTTCTGACAGAATAAAAGTTCACGTTGTAATACTTCTGACAGCATGAAAGTTGACGTTGTAATACTTCTGACAGAATAAAAGTTCACGTTGTAATACTTCTGACAGAATAAAAGTTGACGTTGTAATACTTCTGACAGAATAAAGGTTCACGTTGTAATACTTCTGACAGCATGAAAGTTGACGTTGTAATACTTCTGACAGAATAAAAGTTGACGTTGTAATACTTCTGACAGAATAAAAGTTCACGTTGTAATACTTCTGACAGAATAAAAGTTCACGTTGTAATACTTCTGACAGAATAAAAGTTCACGTTGTAATACTTCTGACAGCAAAAAAGTTCACGTTGTAATACTTCTGACAGAATAAAAGTTCACGTTGTAATACTTCTGACAGAATAAAAGTTCACGTTGTAATACTTCTGACAGCAAAAAAGTTCACGTTGTAATACTTCTGACAGCAAAAAAGTTCACGTAGTAATACTTCTGACAGAATAAAGGTTCACGTTGTAATACTTCTGACAGAATAAAGGTTCACGTTGTAATACTTCTGACAGAATAAAGGTTCACGTTGTAATACTTCTGACAGAATAAAGGTTCACGTTGTAATACTTCTGACAGAATAAAAGTTGACGTTGTAATACTTCTGACAGCAAAAAAGTTCACGTTGTAATACTTCTGACAGAATAAAAGTTCACGTTGTAATACTTCTGACAGAATAAAAGTTCACGTTGTAATACTTCTGACAGAATAAAAGTTCACGTTGTAATACTTCTGACAGCATAAAAGTTCACGTTGTAATACTTCTGACAGAATAAAGGTTTACGTTGTAATACTTCTGACAGACAACTTTATAGCTCCACCCACAACGTACAGCCCCTATCGCATTCCCAGAAAGCATGGATCATACTAGTTTTACACTTACGACATTTTTTACATTTAGTCTCTTGTATAATACATTCTAAACATTAGTTTATACTAGATTAAGCGTACATTTTCCTTAACTGTAATTTGGTTAGATATGCTCCAACTGTCTGTCCTATCATATGAACATTATCTTCAGACTCAAATATGATTCCCTCGAGGTCGCGCTGATGTCAAAGATTTAAATCGAAATGTTGTGATATGTAACTTTTAAGTATTAAAGATACTAATGATATCAATACTAGCAATGCTCCGGTTTCCGGCCCACTCTCCACCAGATTTCCCCCAGTCAGTGCTGAGATTGAAACAGGTCTCTTACCTTCAGCATCTCCCCGAAGCCCACGTCATCGTCCGGCTGCCCACCGAAGTAGGCATGGTAGTTGAGGCTGCTGTGGAAGTCTCTCCAGGGGTCTCCCTGGGTTTCTTTGAATACACCATCTCTGAAGCCCTCCTCACTGGGCTCCTGGTCAGCTGTGTCTGCAGTGGGGTCTCCCTGGAGGGATGGGACTGTGAGAGGACCTACGGAACTCTTCTGCTGCTGCTCGTAGAATGCTGTCAGGTTACAGATGATGTACTCCAGGTATCTGCAATATCCAGGCCGGGTTACTGGAAAAGCCTTTTGTGACACGCGTGACTTTGACGAAGGTCTTTCTGAATACAGTTTGATTGAGATCAAAATGTGATTGATAGATGAATGTGTTTTTTGTGAGCAATAATTATTGTAAGTGAAAAGTCAGCCAGTGTTGTGGTAAAATATTGTGTAAAACAATGAAATTGAAGATGATCTAAAGTTCATTAGCTAGCTAGCCAGCCAGCCAGTTGTACTGCAATGATTCTGTAAATTTTCAGATTAACTGCCAATATGCCAACATTCCATACAATGCAGTCGAGCCACAGACGACAGGACTTAGACAAGTTGTAAATGCAACAAGTACTGATCTTGTATCATATAATAACTCTTCCCAAGAAAACTAAAATGTAGACATTTATGGTCTGTTAACATATGTAAAAACTATATAGTTTATACAGGTTAAATACAAATGTTCTGTATGAATAGCCTCTAAAATAGATTATATGGATTATAAATATTTCAGACTAAAATGTATAATCCGTATAATATATTTTAGAAGCTATTCAAATAAAATTGTATTTTTTACATGCGCCGAATACAAATGTTCTGTATAAATAGCCTCTAAAATGTACGACATAGCCTCTAGTAATTTAATAGAAACTCTATTCTAACTCACCCTCGTTTCTTCTTGAGGTTCTTGAAGCCGCAGCAGTGAGAGGGGTAGGTGAGGTCAGCGCTGGTCAGGTGTTTGAAGGTTTTGATTGGCGGAAGCTTCTTGAGGTTCCAGGCGCTGCGGGCCATCAGCTCCCTGAGAGACTCCAGCCCTGCCGTGGGGAGGGACGACACCGCCGTCAGGGACACGTCACTGTTAGGGAAGACAGACATGACAGCTGGAGGTTACTGAGGGCTCATAAAGGGGGTCCTGACTAGAGGTCGACCGACTATGATTTTTCAACGCCGATACCGACTATTGGAGGACCAAAAAAAGCCGCTACCGATTAATCGGCCAATGTTTATACACTGCTCAAAAAAATAAAGGGAACACTAAAATAACACATCCTAGATCTGAATGAATGAAATATTCTTATGAAATACTTTTTTCTTTACATAGTTGAATGTGCTGACAACAAAATCACACAAAAATGATCAATGGAAATCAAATTTATCAACCCATGGAGGTCTGGATTTGGAGTCACACTCAAAATTAAAGTGGAAAACCACATTACAGGCTGATCCAACTTTGATGTAATGTCCTTAAAACAAGTCAAAATGAGGCTCGGTAGTGTGTGTGGCCTCCACGTGCCTGTATGACCTCCCTACAACGCCTGGGCATGCTCCTGATGAGGTGGCGGATGGTCTCCTGAGGGATCTCCTCCCAGACCTGGACTAAAGCATCCGCCAACTCCTGGACAGTCTGTGGTGCAACGTGGCGTTGGTGGATGGAGCGAGACATGATGTCCCAGATGTGCTCAATTGGATTCAGGTCTGGGGAACGGGCGGGCCAGTCCATAGCATCAATGCCTTCCTCTTGCAGGAACTGCTGACACACTCCAGCCACATGAGGTCTAGCATTGTCTTGCATTAGGAGGAACCCAGGGCCACTGTCACGTCTGTCACATGTGCTCAGTGTGAACCTGCTTTCATCTGTGAAGAGCACAGGGCGCCAGTGGCGAATTTGCCAATCTTGGTGTTCTCTGGCAAATGCCAAACGTCCTGCACGGTATTGGGCTGTAAGCACAACCCCCACCTGTGGACGTCGGGCCCTCATATCACCCTCATGGAGTCTATTTCTGACTGTTTGAGCAGACACATGCACATTTGTGGCCTGCTCGAGGTCATTTTTGCAGGGCTCTGGAAGTGCTCCTCCTGCTCCTCCATGCACAAAGACGGAGGTAGCAGTCCTGCTGCTGGGTTGTTGCCCTCCTACGGCCTCCTCCACGTCTCCTGATGTACTGGACTGTCTCCTGGTAGCACCTCCATGCTCTGGACACTACGCTGACAGACACAGCAAACCTTCTTGCCACAGCTCGCATTGATGTTCCATCCTGGATGAGCTGCACTACCTGAGCCACTTGTGTGGGTTGTAGACTCCGTCTCATGCTACCACTAGAGTGAAAGCGCCGCCAGCATTCAAAAGTGACCAAAACAGAACCACTCCTTTATTGGGGGTGTCTTGCTAATTGCCTATCATTTCCACCTGTTGTCTATAACATTTGCACAACAGCATGTGAAATTTATTGTCAATCAGTGTTGCTTCCTAAGTGGTCAGTTTGATTTCACAGAAGTGTGATTGACTTGGAGTTACATTGGGTTGTTTAAGTGTTCCCTTTATTTTTTTGAGCAGTGTATGTATGTATGTATGTATATATATATATATATATATATATATATATATATATATATATATATTATTGTAATAATGACAATTACAACAATACTGAATGAACACTTATTTTAACTTAATATAATACATAATAAAACCTATCTAGTCTCAAATAAATAATGAAACATGTTCAATTTGGATTAAATAATGCAGAAACACAGTGTTGTAGAAGTGCAATATGTGCCATGTAAAAAATCGAATGTTTAATAAGTTCCCTGCTCAGAACATGAGAATATATGAAGGCTGGTGGTTCCTTTTAACATGAGTCTTCAATATTCCCAGGTAAGAAGTTTTAGGTTGTAGTTATTATAGGACTATCTCTCTCTATACCATTTGTATTTCATATACCTTTGACTATTGGATGTTTTTATAGGCACTATAGTATTGCCAGTCTAATCTCGGGAGTTGATAGGCTTGAAGTCATAAACAGCGCAATGCTTGAAGCACAGCGAAGAGCTGCTGGCAAATGCAGGAAAGTGCTGTTTGAGTTAATGCTTACGAGCCTGCTGCTGCCTACCACCGCTCAGTCAGACTGCTCTATAAAATATCAAATCATAGACTTAATTATAATAAACACACAGAAAAGGAGCCTTAGGGCATTAATATGGTCAAATCCGGAAACTATCATTTCGAAAACAAAACGTTTATTCTTTCAGTAAAATATAGAACCGTTCCGTATTTTATCTAACAGGTGGCATCCTTAAGTCTAAATATTGCTGTTACATTGCACAACCTTCAATGGTATGTCATAATTATGTACAATTCTGGTAAATTAATTACGGTCTTTGTTAGGAAGAAATGGTCTTCACACAGTTCGCAACGAGCCAGGCGGCCCAAACTGCTGCATATACCCTGACTCTGTTGCACAGAACGCAAGAGAAGTGACACAATTTCCCTAGTTAAAATAAATTCATGTTAGCAGGCAATGTTAACTAAATATGGAAGTTTAAAAATATATAGTTGTGTATTGATTTTAAGAAAGGCATTGGTGTTTATGGTTAGGTACACATTGGTTAAACGACAGTGCTTTTTGCGCGAATGTGCTTGTTAAATCATCACCCGTTTGGCGAAGTAGGCTGTGATTCGATGATAAATTAACAGGCACCTTATCAATTATATGCAACGCAGGACAAGCTAGATAAACTAGTAATATCATCAACCATGTGTAGTTAACTAGTGATTATGTTAAGATGGATTGTTTTTTTATAAGATACGTTTACTGCTAGCTAGCACCTTACCTTGGCTCCTTTCTATACTCACATATCAGGTAGTCAGCCTGTCACGCAGTCTCCTCGTGGAGTACAATGTAATCAGTCATGATCGGTGTCCAAAAATGCTGATTACCGATTGTTATGAAAACTTAAAATCTGCCCTAATTAATCGGTCAACCTCTACTCCTAACATGCAGGGTTCATAGAGAGTTAATAAGAGGTCATAACAGTTCACAATAGTTCATACACAGAGGACAAGTAGAGTTCATACAGAGTTCACTAACAGTAAATAACAGTTCACACCACTGCCAGGAAATGGAGACGACAGCTGGAGGTCACACAGGGTCATAGAGTTTTTATAGCTGGGGTCACACATATTTCGTTCCCTCTAACATGGGAGAGTGTGTGTGTGTCACGCACGTGTGTCTCACATGTGTGTGTCACATGTGTGTGTCAGTGTGGATGCGTGTGTGCAGTGTGTGTGTCAGTGTGTGTGCTTGAGTCAGTTTGTGTCTGTCAGTTTGTGTGTGTGTGTGTGTGTGTGTGCGTGTGCGTAGAAGTGCTGGAATGGTATTCGGAATCATAGGCCAAGATGGTTCATAAACTTCACTAAAGCAGATTACGCCTAGTCATAGTTTATGTTTTCCCTGTTTATGACAGCAACACCTCCTTGTTGTTTTGATATGCATGGCTATATGTTTTGCCCATCCTCCAAATCTGGGATAAACATTTTTGCCAAATGCTTATTTATTCGCCAATTGTTAGTCTCGTGACATTTCTGAAATGGAATGCAAAATACCAAACCTACATCTGGTTCCCGCAATAGTGTCCACCACTCTTCCATCGTCTTTAACTAATTAAACATTGTCCACATTGTCGCCATGACAAAGACAGAATCTCGCCAGGATATTCACAACTACGTTACATCCATTTCTCCTAAAGCATCCCGTGTGATTACCACTACATACAGTGCATTCAGAAAGTATTCAGACCCCTTGACTTTTTCCATATTTTGTTATGTTACAGCCTTATTCTAAAATTGATTACATGGTTTTTCCCCCTCATCACTCTACACAATACCCCATAATGAAACTGAAATATCACATTTACATACTTTAAGTGCTCAGTACTTTGTTGAAGCACCTTCGGCAGCGTTTACAGCCTCAAGTATTCTTGGGTATCACGCTACAAGCTTGGCACACCTGTATTTGGGGAGTCTTTCCCATTATTCTCTGCAGATCCTCTCAAGCTCTGTCAGTTTGGATGGGGAGCGTCGCTGCACAGCTTTTTTTCAGGTCTCTCCAGAGATGTTCGATCCGGTTCAAGTCTGGGGTCCGGCTGGGCAACTCAAGGACATTCACAGACTTGTCCCGAAGCCATTCCTGCGTTGTTTTGGCTGTGTGCTTAGGGTTGTTGTCCTTTTGGAAGGTGAACCTTCACCACAGTTTAAGGTCCTGAGCTCTCTTGAACAGGTTTTAATCAAGGAGCTCTCTGTACTTTGCTCCATTCATCTTTCCCATGAGCTTGACTAGTCTCCCAGTCCTTACTGCTGAAAAACATCCCCACAGCATGATACTTTCACCACCATGCTTCACCGTAGGGATGGTGCAAGGTTTCCTCCAGATGTGACGCTTGGTATTCAGGCCAAAGAGTTCAATCTTGGTTTCATCAGACCAGAGAATCTTGTTTCTCATGGCCATAGTCCTGTAGGTGCCCTTTCACAAACTCTAAGCGGGCTGTCATGTGTCTTTTACTGAGGAGTGGCTTCCATCTGGCCACTCTACCACAAAGACCTGATTGGTGGAGTGCTGTAGAGATGGTTGTCCTTCTGGAAGGTTCTCCCATCTCCATAGAGGACCTCTGGAGCTCTGTCAGAGTGACCATCAGGTTCTTGATCACCTCCCTGACCAAAGCCCTTCTCCCCCGACTGCTCAAGTTGGCCAGGCCAAACTGCTCAGTTAGGAAGAGTCTTGGTGGTTTAAAAATGATGGAGGCCACTGTGATCTTGGGGACCTTCAATGCTGCAGACATGTTTTGGTATCCTTCACCAGATCTGTGCTTCAATACAATCCTGTCTCAGAGCTCTATGGACAATTCCTTCAACCTCATAGCTTGTTTTTAGTTCTGACATGCACGGTCAACTGTGGGACCTTTATATAGACAGGTGTGTGCCTTTCCAAATCATGTCCAATCAATTGAATTAACCACAGGTGGACTTCAATCAAGTTGTAGATACATCTCAAGGATGATCAATGGAAACTGAGATGCACCTGAGACTCATAGCAAAGGCTCTGAAGACTTATGTAAATAAGATATTCATGTTTTTTTTATTTGTAATACATTTGCAAATATTTTTAAAAACCTGCTTTCGTTTTGTAGTTATGGGGTATTGAGTGATGGTATTTTTGTATTAATTTAATCGATTTTAGAATAAGGCTGTAACGTGGGTGAGGGACAAAACATTAACAAGATGTTTCCTCGTCTAGCATACTAGTTAAATAACTTAAAAGATAAGCCAAACAATGCATTAAATAAATCATTAGACTCTCTCGCTCACACACAAACACACACACACACACTGAGCAACACTGGAGAATAACAGTGTGGGTCGAAGACTGGCCGATTGTCAATCAGAGATGTTTAGGCCATGACCTCATGTGGTTGACCTCACCACTCAGCCAGGACATGGGCCCTGCTCCAATATTTATAGAATAGAAATATTAATCTGTCCTTCCTTTCTTAAGTAAACATAGAGAAGTGATTTGGATGGGTATAATTATTACTTTCACCAATCCAGGTCAGTGATTATGTCATGGAAGGAAGGGAAGAAGGATTTCTGAAGTATTTGAAACAAGGCCTTAGTCCTGAGAGGGCTATGTAGTCCACCATTCTCCCCGACATGCAACCGTCTCAGAGGCAGAAAAAGGATGGCAATCCTGCTGCTGCTGTCTGCCAGCCAGCCACATCCCAACTCCCCACGCAGTTGCACTTGTTTTATCCTAGCTTGGCAAAATACAGAATAACAATCAAGCATTTTGTCAACAGTGATGACAGTATGGAAACTGGAGTTAGGCTTTCTCCCTACTACATTGACTTTGGTTTGCTGTATGATAAAGTCACTCACAAACATCTTCGATACAGATGTTTTTAGCAACTTCTGTGGTAGCTATTGCAGTTTTGATAGCGCAGTGAAAGTGGGGTAACTGCAGTCGACTGTGGTATTTTGGATGCAGTAACTGCAGTCGACTGTGGTATTTTGGATGCAGTAACTGCAGTGTGCTGCATTTGATCTGCAGTTATCCTGCACTGTAACTGCAGTTACACTGCAACATTTCTGCAGTAAAGAAAAGTGGTATTTTGGACCCAGTATTTGCAGCATACTGCAGTTATACTGCACTCTAACTACAGTCATACTAGAGTGTACTTCAATATGACTGCAGTTTGCTGCAAATACTACGTCCAAAATACCAGAAACTGCAATCATGGGGCTTCCCGAGTGGCGCAGCGGTCTAAGGCACTGCATCACAGTGCTTGAGGCATCACTACAGATCCGGGTTCGATCCCGGGCTGTATCACAACCGGCCGTGATCCGGAGTCCCATAGGGCGGCACCCAATTGGCCCAATGTCGCCCGGGTTTGGGGAGGGCTTGGCCTGGGGGGCTTTACTTGGCTCATCGCACTCAAGCGACTCCTTGTGGCGGTCCAGGCGCCTGCAGGCTGACCTTGATCGTCAGTTGAACAGTGCTTCCTCCGACACATTGGTGCGGCTGGCTTCCGGACTAAGCGGGCTGGTGTCAAGAAAAAAATTAACTGCGATCATTGCCATGCCTACTCCTGCTCCCTCTCTCCAGAGCTCCATGTCGCCGGTCTACTAACCACCGGCCCTGGCAACCTTTATTACGTACACCTGCTCCCCATCATTACGCACACCTGGATCTCATCATCACCTTGATTACCATCCCTTTATTTATCCCTCAGTAGCCTCAGTCATCAGGCAGTATTGGTTTGTTTTCATGTTCAGTAGCATCCCCTGTTTTGTTCATCTGCCTTGCATCATTGTTATAAAACTCTACTTCTGCACCTGCTCCCTGACTCCCTGCGTATACCTGACAATCATTTGTAATATTCTTAGCTAGGCAACCACTTGTTGTTATGCTACTGAAATCGAACTTCAGATCATGAACTAGCCAGCTAGCTAGATAAAGAACTAAACAAGCTAGCCAGCTACCTAACCCTGTTTGTCACGGTCTTCCTCCTCTGCATCTGAAGAGGAGAGGCGAGAAGGATCGGAGGACCAATATGCGGCGTGGTTTGTGTTCATCTTGAATTTTAATAAAGAAAACACTGAACACTGAAACACACTATACAAAAACAATAAACAAAATAAAGACCGTGAAGCTAATGAGAAGTGTGCTGACACAAGCAATCAACATAGACAATCACCCACAAACAAACAGTGAAACCCAGGCTACCTAAGTATGATTCTCAATCAGAGACAACTAATGACACCTGCCTCTGATTGAGAACATTACTAGGCCGAAACATACAAATCCCCAAATCATAGAAAAACAAACAGACTGCCCACCGCAAACTCACGCCCTGACCATACTAAATAACGACAAAACAAAGGAAATAAAAAGGTCAGAACGTGACACTGTTGCCCCAAGTTAACGTTATAAGCCGGGTTACAGGCCTCTCTTTAAGTGGGAGAACTTGCACAATTGGTGGCTGACTAAATACTTTTTTGCCCCACTGTATGTAAACAGCAGCTGGTCCACGATATCTAAGGAAGTCTCAAGGTTTTGCTCGGCTGAGGTAGAGTATGTCATGATAAGCTGTAGACCATACTATCTACATAGAGAGTTTTCATCTGTGTTTGTCGTAGCTGTCTACATATCACCACAGACTGATGCTGTCACTAACACCGCACTCAATGAGCTGTATTCAGCCATAAGTAAACAGGAAAAAGCTCATCCAGAGGCGGTGCTCCTAGTGGCCGGGGACTTTAATGCAGGGAAACGTAAATTTGGAAAATCTGACAACAATTATATCCTCCTGATTCCTGCTTACAAGCAAAAATTAAAGCAGGAAGCACCAGTGACTCGGTCAATAAAAAAGTGGTCAACTGAAGCAGATGCTAAGCTACAGGACTGTTTTGCTAGCACAGACTGGAATATGTTCCGCGATTCTTCCTATGGCATTGAGGAGTACACCACATCGGTCATTGGCTTCATCAATAAGTGCATCGATGACGTCGTCCCCACAGTGACCGTACGTACATACTCCAACCAGAAACCATGGATTACAGGCAACATCCGCACTGAGCTAAAGGCTAGAGCTGAGCGTTCAAGGAGCAGGACTTAAGAATAATAATAAGAATAATAATAAATAAGAAATCCCGCTATGCCTGTCGACGAACCATCAAACAGTCAACGTTTCAATACAGGACTAAGATAAAATCGTATTACACCAGCTCTGATGCTCGTCGGATGTGGCAGGGTTTGCAAACCATTATAGACTATAAAAGGAAGCACAGCCGAGAGCTGCCCAGCGACACGAGCCTACCAGATGAGCTAAACTAATTCTATGCTCGCTTCGAGGCAAATAACACTGAAACATGCATGAGAGCACCAGCTGTTCCGGGTTACTGTGTGATCACACTCTTCCCACCCGATGTGAGTAAGATATTTATACAGGTCAACATTCACAAGACCGTAGGGCCAGACGGATCAACAGGACGTGCACTGCGAGAATGCGCTGACCAATTGGAAAGTGTCTTCACTGACAATTTCAACCTCTCCCTGTCCAAGTCTGTAATACCATCATGTTTTAAGCAGTCAGCATAGTCCCTGTCCCAAGAACACTAAGTTAACCTGCCTAAATGACTTCCGACCCGTTGCACTCACATCTGTAGCCATTAAATGCTTTGAAAGGCTGGTCATGGCTCACATCAACACCATTATCCCAGAAACCCTAGACCCACTCCAATTTGCATACCACCCCAACAGATCCACAGATGATGCAATCTCTATTGCACTCCACACTGCCCTTTCCCACCTGGACAAAAGGAACTCCTATGTGAGAATGCTATTCATTGACTACAGCTCAGCGTTCAACACCATAGTGCCCTCAAAGCTCATCAATAAGCTAAGGGTCTAAACACCTCCCTCTGCAACTGGATCCTGGAATTCCTAACGGGCCGCCCCAAAGGTGGTAAGGGTGGGTAAAAACACATCCGCCACACTGATCCTCAACACAGGGGCCCCTCAGAGGTGCGTGCTCAGTCCCCTCCTGTACTCCCTGTTCACTCATGACTGCACAGTCAGGCTGACTCCAACACCATCATTACGTTTGCCGATGACATAACAGTGGTTGGCCTGATCACCAACAACGACTAGACAGCCTGTAGGGAGGAGATCAGAGACCTGGCCGTGTGGTGCCAGGACAACAACCTTTCCCTCAACGTGATCAAGACAAAGGAAATTATTGTGGACTACAGGAAAAGGAGGACCGAGCACGCTCCCATTCTCATCGACGGGGCTGTATTAGAGCAGGTTGAGAGCTTCAAGTTCCTTGGTGTCCACATCACCAACAAACTAACATGGTCCAAACACCAAGACAGTCGTGAAGAGGGCACGACAAAACCTATTCCCCCTCAGAAGACTGAAAAGATTTGGCATGGGTCCTCAAAAGGTTCTACAGGTGCATCACTGCATGGTATGGCAACTGCTCGGCCTTCGGCTGCAAGGCACTACAGATGGTAGTGTGTACGGCCCAGTGCTGGGGCCAAGCTTCCTGCCATCCAGGACCTCTATACCAGGCGGTGTCAGAGGAAGGCCCTAAAAATTGTCAAAGACTCCAGCCACCCTAGTCATAGACTGTTCTCTCTGCTACCGCACGGCAAGCGGTACTGGAGCACCAAGTCCAAGTGGCTTCTAAACAGCTTCTTCCCCCAAGCCATAGGACTCCTGAACATCTAATCAAATGGCTTCCCAGACTATTTGCATTGCCCCCCCCCCCCTTCTACATTGCTGCTACTCTGTTATTATCTATGCATAGTCACTTTATTAGTAACTCCACCTACATGTACATATTAACTCAATTATTATATTTTGTATTTTTAAACTGCATTGTTGATTATTTCACTCTAAGGTGCAATGTTTTATTCGGCGCATGTGACTAATACATTTTAATTTGATTATCATAATTTTCACAATATTATTCCAACCTCATAGTGTGGAAATATATATAAAACACAGGAAAAAAAGTCACATTTTTGACTCCACTGGGCCTTTAATTAAACGCTGCGTCATTTTTTAAAATTAAAAAAGTTGACGATAAACTTTCACAAAACACTTCGAAATACTTTTGTAATCCAACTTTAGGTATTAGTAAACGTTTATAATCTATCAAAATGATTACAGGGCGATGTGTATTCAATAGCTCCTCGTCTTCACATCAATGGCTGCCAATGTGCACATTCAAAACATCCTGGTGGAGACCGGAAGAAATTGAATCCAGTTAGTTGGATTTACCAAGAAAAAACTCCCTGGAAAATGACGACAATGGCGACATCGTGTGGAATCTGTAAGAATTGCATGCAGATCCATAATTAATTTTGTGCCCTTTTAACAACCCATGAAAGTGACGCATGGAAATTATTTTTAGCTTTCAGAGAGCAGTTTTTCTTGCGTTTTTCGATGAAACACACGATCTGTTATAGTCACAGCCGTGATTTAACCAGTTTTAGAAACTTCAGAGTGTTTTCTATCCACACATACTAATCATATGCATATACTATATTCCTGGCATGAGTAGCAGGACGCTGAAAAGTTGCGCGATTTTTAACAGAATGTTCGAAAAAGGAAGGGGTAGACTTAAGAGGTTTTAAGCTGATCTATCGTGTTTCTCACTGACATGTTTCTCCTCCTCCTCCGTATTTATGAATAGGAAAATGGACAACAAATTAAACGTAACCATTAATTATTCATGGCAGTTAGGAAATTACATTGTAAATCAGGACAATCATGTTTTTTATTTATTTACTAATTTAGATATTGACTAATAATAATCTGATAATATTATACTCCAATATAAACTTTTTCTGTAAAAGTTCAAAGCATAAACCACATATCATTGTATAACTCTTTTGATTGATCCAACATTATTGGATCTTGATTCCCTTTAACAAAAAATGACAAATGGTTGACATTTAAAACTGGAACATTGGATACAGTTTAAAGTCGGAAGTTCACATATACTTAGGTTGGAGTCATTAAAACTCATTTTTCAACCACTCCACTAATGTATTGTTAATCAAACTATAGTTTTGGCAAGTCGGTTAGGACATCTACTCTGTGCATGACAAAGGTAATTTTTCCAACAATTGTTTACAAACAGATTATTTCACTTATAATTCACTGTTTCACAATTCCAGTGGGTCAGAATTGTGCATACGATAAGTTGACTGTGCCTTTAAACAGCTTGAAAAATTCCAGAAAAGGATGTCATGGCTTTAGAAGCTTCTGATAGGCTAATTGACATCATTTGAGTCAATTGGACGTGTACCTGTGGATGTATTTCAAGGCCTACCTTAAAACTCAGTGCCTCTTTGCTTTACATCATGGGAAAATCAAAAAAATCAGCCAAGACCTCAGAAAAACAATTGTAGACCTCCACAAGTCTGGTTCATCCTTGGGAGCAATTTCCAAACACCTGAAGGTACCACGTTCATCTGTACAAACAATAGTACGCAAGTTTAAACACCATGGGACCACGCAGCCGTCATACCGCTCAGGAAGGAGACACGTTCTGTCTCCTAGAGATGAACGTACTTTGGTGCGAAAAGTGCAAATCAATCCCAGAACAACAGCAAGGGACCTTGTGAAGATATTGGAGGAAACCAGTACAAAAGTATCTATATCCACAGTAAAACGTGTCCTATATTGACATACCCTGAAAGGCCGCTCAGCAAGGAAGAAGCCACTGCTCCAAAGCCGCTATAAAAACGCCAGATTACGGTTTGAAACTGCACATGGGAACAAAGATTGTACTTTTTGGAGAAATGTCCTCTGGTCTGATGAAACAAAAATATAACTGTTTGGCCATAATGACCATCGTAATGTTTGGAGGAAAAAGGGGAGGCTTGCAAGCTGAAGAATACCATCCCAATCATGAAGCACGTGGGTGGCAGCATCATGTTGTGGGGGTGCTTTGCTGCAGGAGGGACTGGTGCACTTCATAAAATAGATGGCATCATGAGGGCTAAAGGACAACAAAGTCAAGGTATTGGAGTGGCCATCACAAAGCCCTGACCTCAATCCTACAGACAATTTGTGGGCAGAACTGAAAAAGTGTGTGTGAGCAAGGAGGCCTATAAACCTGACTCAGTTACACCAGCTCTGTCAGGAGGAATGGGCCAAAATTCACCCAACTTATTGTGGGAAGCTTGTGGAAGGCTACCCGAAACATTTGACCCAAGTTAAACAATTTAAAGGCAATGCTACCAAATACTAATTGAGTAAACTTCTGACCCACTGGCAATGTGATGAAAGAAATAAAAGCTGAAATAAATCATTCTCTCTACTATTATTGCACATTCTTAAAATAAAGTGGTGATCCTAACTGACCTAAGACAGGGAATTTTTACTAGGTTTAAATGTCAGGAATTGTGAAAAACTGAGTTTAAATGTATTTGGCTAAGGTGTATGTAAACTTCCGACTTCAACTGTACATGACATTTGTACCAGTCCACCAATCTGTCAAAGGCGTTTGAGCGATTAACATCAGATTTTTAACTGAAAGTGTTGGGCAATGCAGTGAGAGATACATTTCTGTCCAGCGCTCACCTGAAAAAGAATGAATGAACTGGAAAGGAAAGGAAAGGTACATCCCTGGTTAAATAAAGTAAGGGTACATCCCTGGTTAAATAAAGTAAGGGTACATCCCTGGTTAAATAAAGTAAGGGTACATCCCTGGTTAAATAAAGTAAGGGTACATCCCTGGTTAAATAAAGTAAGGGTACATCCCTGGTTAAATAAAGTAAGGGTACATCCCTGGTTAAATAAAGTAAGGGTACATCCCTGGTTAAATAAAGTAAGGGTACATCCCTGGTTAAATAAAGTAAGGGTACATCCCTGGTTTTTATTTATTTCTTTTATTTTTTTATTTCACCTTTATTTAACCAGGTAGGCAAGTTGAGAACAAGTTCTCATTTACAATTGCGAACTGGCCAAGATAAAGCAAAGCAGTTCGACACATACAACGACACAGAGTTACACATGGAGTAAAACAAACATACAGTCAATAATACAGTATAAACAAGTCTATATACGATGTGAGCAAATTAGGTGAGATAAGGGAGGTAAAGGCAAAAAGGCCATGGTGGCAAAGTAAATACAATATAGCAAGTAAAACACTGGAATGGTAGATTTGCAATGGGAGAATGTGCAAAGTAGAAATAAAAATAATGGGGTGCAAAGGAGCAAAATAAATAAATAAATAAAATACAGTAGGGAAAGAGGTAGTTGTTTGGGCTAAATTATAGGTGGGCTATGTACAGGTGCAGTAATCTGTGAGCTGCTCTGACAGTTGGTGCTTAAAGCTAGTGAGGGAGATAAGTGTTTCCAGTTTCAGAGATTTTTGTAGTTCGTTCCAGTCATTGGCAGCAGAGAACTGGAAGGAGAGGCGGCCAAAGAAATAATTGGTTTTGGGGGTGACTAGAGAGATATACCTGCTGGAGCGTGTGCTACAGGTGGGAGATGCAATGGTGACCAGCGAGCTGAGATAAGGGGGGACTTTACCTAGCAGGGTCTTGTAGATGACATGGAGCCAGTGGGTTTGGCGACGAGTATGAAGCGAGGGCCAGCCAACGAGAGCTTACAGGTCGCAATGGTGGGTAGTATATGGGGCTTTGGTGACAAAACGGATTGCACTGTGATAGACTGCATCCAATTTGTTGAGTAGGGTATTGGAGGCTATTTTGTAAATGACATCGCCAAAGTCGAGGATTGGTAGGATGGTCAGTTTTACAAGGGTATGTTTGGCAGCATGAGTGAAGGATGCTTTGTTGCGAAATAGGAAGCCAATTCTAGATTTAACTTTGGATTGGAGATGTTTGATATGGGTCTGGAAGGAGAGTTTACAGTCTAACCAGACACCTAAGTATTTGTAGTTGTCCACGTATTCTAAGTCAGAGCCGTCCAGAGTAGTAATGTTGGACAGGCGGGTAGGTACAGGTAGCGATCGGTTGAAGAGCATGCATTTAGTTTTACTTGTATTTAAGAGCAATTGGAGGCCACGGAAGGAGAGTTGTATGGCATTGAAGCTTGCCTGGAGGGTTGTTAACACAGTGTCCAAAGAAGGGCCAGAAGTATACAGAATGGTGTCGTCTGCGTAGAGGTGGATCAGAGACTCACCAGCAGCAAGAGCGACCTTATTGATGTATACAGAGAAGAGAGTCGGTCCAATAATTGAACCCTGTGACACTCCCATAGAGACTGCCAGAGGTCCGGACAGCAGACCCTCCGATTTGACACACTGAACTCTATCAGAGAAGTAGTTGGTGAACCAGGCGAGGCAATCATTTGAGAAACCAAGGCTGTCGAGTCTGCCGATGAGGATGTGGTGATTGACAGAGTCGAAAGCCTTGGCCAGATCAATGAATACGGCTGCACAGTAATGTTTCTTATCGATGGCGGTTAAGATATCATTTAGGACCTTGAGCGTGGGTGAGGTGCACCCATGACCAGCTCTGAAACCAGATTGCATAGCAGAGAAAGGCATGGTAGGATAGATATAGGTCTGTAGCAGTTTGGGTCAAGAGTGTCACCCCCTTTGAAGAGGGGGATGACCGCAGCTGCTTTCCAATCTTTGGGAATCTCAGACGACACGAAAGAGAGGTTGAACAGGCTAGTAATAGGGGTGGCAACAATTTTGGCAGATCATTTTAGAAAGAAAGGGTCCAGATTGTCTAGCCCGGCTGAATTGTAGGGGTCCAGATTTTGCAGCTCATTCAGAACATCAGCTGAGCAGATTTGGGAGAAGGAGAAATGGGGAAGGCTTGGGCGAGTTGTTGTGGGGGGTGCAGTGCAGTTGACCGGGGTAGGAGTAGCCAGGTGGAAAGCATGGCCAGCCGTAGAAAAATGCTTATTGAAATTCTCAATTATGGTGGATTTATCAGTGGTGACAGTGTTTCCTATCTTCAGTGCAGTGGGCAGCTGGGAGGAGGTGTTCTTATTCTCCATGGACTTTACAGTGTCCCAGAACTTTTTTGAGTTAGTGTTGCAGGAAGCAAATTTCTGCTTGAAAAAGCTAGCCTTGGCTTTTCTAACTGCCTGTGTATAATGGTTTCTAGCTTCCCTGAACAGCTGCATATCACAGGGGCTGTTTGATGCTAATGCAGAACGCCATAGGATGTTTTTGTGTTGGTTAAGGGCAGTCAGGTCTGGGGAGAACCAATCTGTTCCTGGTTCTAAATTTCTTGAATGGGGCATGTTTATTTAAGATGGTTAGGAAGGCATTTAAAAAAAATATCCAGGCATCCTCTACTAACGGGATGAGATCAATATCCTTCCAGGATACCCCGGCCAGGTCGATTAGAAAGGCCTGCTCGCTGAAGTGTTTCAGGGAGGGCAAGTTGGTTAGGATGATATCTATGAGGGTGCCCGTGTTTAAGGCTTTGGGGAGGTACCTGGTAGGTTCATTGATAATTTGTGTGAGGTTGAGGGCATCAAGTTTAGATTGTAGGATGGCTGGGGTGTTAAGCATGTTCCAGGTTAGGTCGCCTAGCAGCACAAGCTCTGAAGATAGATGGGGGGCAATCAGTTCACATATGGTGTCCAGAGCACAGCCGGGGGCAGAGGGTGGTCTATAGCAGGCGGCAACGGTGAGAGACTTGTTTTTAGAGAGGTGGATTTTTAAAAGTAGAAGTTCAAATTGTTTGGGTACAGACCTGGATAGTAGGACAGAACTCTGCAGGCTATCTTTTCAGTAGATTGCAACACCTCCCCCTTTGGCAGTTCTATCTTGTCTGAAAATGTTGTAGTTTGGAATTAAAATGTCTGAATTTTTGGTGGTCTTCCTAAGCCAGGATTCAGACACAGCTAGAACATCCGGGTTGGCAGAGTGTGCTAAAGCAGTAAATAGAACAAACTTAGGGAGGAGACTTCTAATGTTAACATGCATGAAACCAAGGCTATTACGGTTACAGAAGTCGTCAAAAGAGAGCGCCTGGGGAATAGGAGTGGAGCTAGGCACTGCAGGGCCTGGATTCACCTCTACATCGCCAGAGGAACAGAGTAGGAGTAGAATAAGGGTGCGGCTAAAAGCAATAAGAGTTGGTCGTTTAGAACGTCTGGAACAGAGAGTAAAAGGAGGTTTCTGTGGGCGATAAAATAGCATCAAGGTATAATGTACAGACAAAGGTAAGGTAGGATGTGAATACAGTGGAGGTAAACCTAGGTATTGAGTGATGAATAGAGAGATTTTGTCTCTAGAAACATCATTGAAACCAGGAGATGTCATTGCATGTGTGGGTGGTGGAACTAATAGGTTGGATAAGGTATAATGAGCAGGACTAGAGGCTCTACAGTGAAATAAGCCAATAAACACTAACCAGAACAGCAATGGACAAGGCATATTGACATTAAGGAGAGGCATGCTCAGTCGAGTGATCAAAAGGGTCCAGTGAGTGGAGAGGTTGGTTGGGGGTCACGGCGATTTAGACAGCTAAATCGGTAGCAAGCTAGCATAGGAGCAAGCTAGCATAGAATGGAGGTCTGTTATTAGCCAACTCTTGCGTTCCGTCAGTAGATTAGTGGGTTTCCGTGTGGTAGAGGGGATTAATCCAAATCACACAACAACAACAAAAATAAAAACAATAGATATAGTTATAGAGGCCCAAGAAGAAAAATAAATAAATAAATAAATAAAAATAAAATAAAATAAAAATTGTCCGATTGTCTATTCAGATAGCAGCCGATAAGATAGCCAACGGCTAGCAGGCCGCAGATGGGCGCCCAGGCAACGTTGCGCCGGAGGAGCCAGCCGGACAATTCCCTCGGGTAGACAACGTCGGCAGTCCAACTGTGAAGGCCCGGTGGGGCTTCGCGTAGGCAGCAAAACGGGTCCGGATAGGTGACTGCAGCCCAGGAGTGATTGATGGAACTCTTCAGCTGTCTAGCTCCGGAACAATTGATGTTAGCTCCGGAATCGACGGAAGCCGATAGTCACACGGATAGCAGCTAACTAGCTGTGAGATCCAGGCATGGATGTCCAGAGCCAGCGGCCGAAATCCGGTATGTTCTGTTCCGAGCCGCGCTGCGCTGCACCGCGCCGTACAAAACTGGCGATAGATTCTCGAGCCAAAGGACAGCCGATGACCACAAATCGTGGTTAGCTGAGTACTAACGATTAGCCAGTAAATAAGCTAACTAGCTTCTGAACCAGCTTCAGAGTAGCTTCTGGACCAGCTTCTGGCTAGCTCCCGGCTAGCTTCTGGCTAATTTCTGGCTAGCCTCTCGGAGGATCTGAGGTAAATAATACTTTTTTATATAAATATAAATTGGTGAAGCGGATTGCAGGAGAGTGTTCTGAAGATGAGTTTTTGGAAAATTAAAAATGTATGTGAAAAAAAAAGTTGTAAATATATCTATGTATTTATATACACGACAGGACGAGGACAAAAATACGTCTGAACTGCTATGCCATCTTGGGATGTCCAGATGTCCATAATGGTTAAATAAAGTAAGGGGACATCCCTGGTTAAATAAAAAGGAATGGGATTTCCTCGGTTAAATAAAGGACTAATTCATACTCACAGAAGAATTGGGCCACTGACAGTGCCAGAAAACATATTTTCATCCATCCTGGTCAGACGCCTGTTTCTATGGAGGTACCTGGAGAGAGAACACACACACATGGGCACGCACGCACAAGCAGACACGCGCAAGAATATAACCGACACTCTTCAATCACTGTAATCATCCTGATAGCTCAAAAACACCTAATATTTTCACCGCTTTCTAAAGCAACACTGACTTCGGATGGATCAGATCTTATCCTGAGTGTTGTTTTAAATTAGCCATCGGAGAAGATACTTCAGAAACATACTGTAGAATCCCTACATGATAATAAACGTGTGGGGGGAGTGTTTGTCTTGGTATAACAGGGATCAAACACACACTCCAGGATCATTTCTCTCTCTGAGCGCACTCCTGCCAACACAAACAGCAGTGTGGTAAGACTAAAGTGACTGCCCATTGGTTTAATTACAACTCCATAAGGACCAGCTAGGGTTGACTTGGGGTAAATGGAGGGATAGAGGGATGAGAGGGTCAGAGACATATTAATGTTTCATATCCTGACTGGAAAGGGGACAGAGAGGTGACCAAAAGGAAGAGGGGAGTTGAAATTGTGACAGAAAGCAGTGCTTGGTTTAATCCCCATTTCAGTACTTTGTGATTTCCACACTTAATGAGAAGTGCTCTCTATATAAAACAAGGTATTATTAAAACTTCATTCAATGCAAATCCAGGTCAGTCCCCAGTAAAATGAAATCTACATGTAAAAATGAGACCCTATATAGTGTTTTCTCCCTTGGTAAAATAGTAGTCTGAGTATCAGCCTCTTCAGCTAACATTACACTCCTTAGCTAGGCAAGTTGTTGTATTTTCAGGCTTAAAACTAAGACAATCTGTGGTTGGAATTGTAGTATGTATTTAGTTTGGGAATGTAACCTTAAACTAGCGACTTTTGTCATACTGGTTTCCTCTGGACTAACAAAAACTGGTTGCTTAGCAACTGGATACCAACAGTGTTCTGTGGAGAGAGAAAATTGTGAGAGTTCCAATATTTGGAGGATAGCTGTGAGGGTGATCAAATCAGGATCCACTGTTCTCCTCGAGCTCATTAATGATAGACTGTTAATATTTGAAGATGGCAGAAAGGCCAGTATCTTTGGCAAAGGAGTACATGGAGTGGATTATCTAAAGCACAGGTGTCAAACTTATTCCACAGAAGGCCAAGTGTCTGTGGGTGTCTCCTCCCTTGTACTTGGTTGATGAATTAAGTTCCCTAATTAATAATTGAAACTAAAAAACTAAAACCTGCAGACACTAGGCCCTCCGTGGAATGCGTTTGACGCCCCTGTTCTAAAGAGACTGGTACCCAGGCTAGGGAAATAGAGGTCATTTGATGATTTGATGCGGACTTCCTGAAATCACCTTCCTAAAATATCCTATTTATCCCATGAGAACTAGAGCTTCCTAATCAAGGCTGGGAATAATCTCACTCTAAACACGTCTGAGAGAACTAGTTCAGATGTAGCCGTGATCTGAGAGAACTAGTTCAGATGTAGCCGTGATCTGAGAGAACTAGTTCAGGTGTAGCCGTGATCTGAGAGAACTAGTTCAGGTGTAGCCGTGATCTGAGAGAACTAGTTCAGATGTAGCCGTGATCTGAGAGAACTAGTTCAGGTGTAGCCGTGATCTGAGAGAACTAGTTCAGGTGTAGCCGTGATCTGAGAGAACTAGTTCAGGTGTAGCCGTGATCTGAGAGAACTAGTTCAGATGTAGCCGTGATCTGAGAGAACTAGTTCAGGTGTGGCCGTGATCTGAGAGAACTAGTTCAGATGTAGCTGTGATCTGAGAGAACTAGTTCAGATGTAGCCGTGATCTGAGAGAACTAGTTCAGGTGTGGCCGTGATCTAAGAGAACTAGTTCAGATGTAGCTGTGATCTGAGAGAACTAGTTCAGATGTGGCCGTGATCTGAGAGAACTAGTTCAGATGTGGCAATGATCCTACTACTTGTGTAGGGTAATAGTGTAATTTTGAGTAAGGAAATATACATGCCAGAAATAACAAATTGTTTACTCATGTCAAAATATTAAATAACATAATTTTGTTATACAGAGATAACAAAACTTGCCGAAAAGCTGCTGTGTTGTTTAATAAGGTACAAATAACCTGGTCAAAAATCCAGACCTACAGGGAAGGTTCCCAACGCTCCCATGTAGGGAAATAGAGCCTGCGAGAAGAGCCCTGTGTCTTCAGGATATTCGATGTGGGAGAGTGGGATGTCCAAATAGGCTACACATTAGCTATATATGTCTGGAAAACATTTTATCACAGGTAAGACATTGAACTTGTTTAGTAGAGTCCGTTAGTAACTCCACTCACTACTTCTATAGTCCATTTGTTTGCGTTGTTGGTCTTGGCTAGCTTAATGTTCTGGTTGGTAGCTAGCTAGCCCTCATTTATTCACCTGGCTGCTAGCACGTTATAAAAAAGGGGCATGAGGGAAGCCCTACAATATTATGTTTTTCTAAGTAGTGAGAAAACTCTGGAGCATCTTTAGACATGTTGTACTTTTATTAAATTAAGTTTTGTAATTGACTAAAACAAGCAGACATCAAGAAAACTGCATGGTCAAGTATTTGCTGTGAGCCAATGGGTAACCTAGGTAACAACAGGTTGTTTTCCCCACAGGCAGGCAGGGCCGCAACGTTCTATCTACTACTGACTGGGACTATTCTATTCCATATTGTATATTCTATTCTATTCCATTCTATTCTATTCTATTCTACTGTTTTAATGATAAGCTAAATGACTTACACAGCATCTAGTTTGGTCCCGTTGAAAGCATGATGTTGGATGTCTGTGAAGCCATTACTGTACAGCATCCTGTAAGAGAACAACATTAGAAAACATTCATAAAGGTGAATTTTTAACTGACGTAATCACTGGGTAATTGACTTATTAGGCACTAACCCACTGACTAACTTTCAATCTGTTTCTGGTTGTACAAGTCACATTAAAATCAGTAATATCAGTGATACAGTAGGTGGTGAACAACATGCGTACTTTTGTGCTGAGGGATTTGCCTGTATATGCAATTTAGTGACCAAAATCACCACAACATTTTCAATATTATTTTCTCCCCTTCAAAACCGAACTACTTAGCTGTAGGAGCTTGTTGTCTCCTGTATCTCTTTTCCAATGTGACCAATGTGCTCATAGCTTTGACATCTAATGTAATGGTAGTTTCTCTCCGGAAACCCTCTCTGGGCTGGCCACAGCACACTCTGAGACTGCAAGTGAGGGTAATGTAATGGCCTATCCCTTATAGTGACAGCACCAGTGAAACACTAGAACCAGGGCTGTGTACTCACACTGTCAGCACTTGGTTGGTAATACCGCGGAATGAGTTGGCTGGGACCTCAGAGATATAAGGATGATCAGTGATCTCACTGTCAGGAGAAACAAGAGGAAATATAGAAAACCTCGTCAGAGTGGGAAATAGCTACGTACATCTCCTGGCACTATAGTAACCACTGACACAAGACTAACTAAGGCATATTGGGTTGAAAAACCTCCCTACTACTGAAGAAAGGAGGTTTTGAGTGTGGGATTTTATATATAGAATACTATGGTCGGTGGATTGTAATATATTTGTAAGACCTGAGTGACAAATAACAAAAAGTTCTTACAGTATGAAGTTCATGTCATCTGAGTGAATGTTGGTGAGATCAGGGAAGATGGTGAGGCCAGTATTGAAAATACCCCTAGAAGGAACCAAAAAAAAAAAAGACTTAAATAAATATAATTGATCAATTATGGGTCCTTTGTCCAAGCCAAATATTTGGAGACAAGTCTCATCTCTTGCATCTTGTGTTAAAGTAGCATTATCAGTGGTTAGGAGGACTCACAATAGAGTTTTCAATGCTGTCAGAATGATGCTTTTAATACATTGTATATGATGTCTAAAGGTGCTCACAGGTATTTCAGGTTTGGAAGTTTTTTAAATGCTTCTGGATCTATGTATGACAGACTCCTCGCATTCCGGATCTCTCTGAAATGGAAAAAACAACATGCTTAACCTTTTACTGCAGTGGGCTGAATCAGGGTCACACAGAGTGTTTCTTGGTCGTCTAAAACGAATCTACTGTGAAACAAAAGTATACACCTCACACACATGGTTATGGGCTTTAAAAAAAGAAGACACCTGTACCATGTCAGATATAGAGTTAAAATGTATTCAATTTGAATTTTGCATCCCAATATTACACTTTATATACATCACAGAAGACTGAAAAATATAAAAAACATTTGTCACCAGGTTTTCAGCGTAAAATAAATAAATGTTCATTAATTATGAAAACTATTAATGAATCAAATGTTATTGGGCACATACACATATTTAGCAGATGTTATTGGGCACATACACATATTTAGCAGATGTTATTAGTCACATACACATATTTAGCAGATGTTATTGCGTGTGTAGCGAAATGCTTGTAATATTCCACCCATGAGGCCACCAGATCATTTGACTGCAGGAAAGGGATAGCTACACACACACTTGTAAGTGAACGACAAGATAAACGTAATGTTTTCCAATGTGAGATGTATTTCTGTGTATTTTAGGATTACAGAGATACTTTGGGATTCTGGCAAAGAGTCAGATGAACTTGTGGATACCATTTTTATGTCCATGTGTCCAGTAAGAAATAAGTTAGAGGTAGTTGCGCTAAAGCTAGCAAGATACTCATAGACGTCTAGCCATTGCGCAAATGCTAGTTAGCATTGGCTCTCAAAACTACCTCTAATTTCCTTCATACTGGACACAGAGACATGAAATGGTTTCCACAAGTTCATCTGACTCTGGGGAAGTAGATGGAATCCTGAAGTATCCCTTTAAGTGCTAATACATTCTTTGCATTGCTCAGTAATTTAGCATACCTTTGCATCACAGAACATACTGTATATCACATACATCGAGGTGATACAAGGGTTTGATTAATTTCCAACAGTCCATCACAACTTCCCTTCATGTTGTCTAAAGGTCAGGACCGTGCTTTAAGTTCACGCGCACGCACACACCCTAACCCAGGGATACCGATTACATCCGTGTGGCTTAAACCTGCTGAGTGCTGACAGAACAGGGAAAGGTACATGTCTGTCTGTGGGAAAGACCAGGAGTAAAATCTTCCAAATCTCCACATACATCTAACTCCAGAAGTCAAGGTTCAATTAATGTCTCCTTACTGTGGTTAACTCTTGTGCACCAGAGAGGGCCAGGAGAGGGGCTCTCCTCTTTGCTTGTCTAACCCATGCGGTGTGGAGGAACACTGGGGACTAACGTGCTATCCTGGCCCTCCTTCACACACCTGGATAACCACACAGTACCCTGGCCAACGTGCTCTGACCACTGGGAGCCCTCTGTCTGACCCAGTGTGTGTGCAATGTGCAGTGAACCACCGCCCACTCACCACACTCAACCTGCTCCCCCCTGATTTCAGCCCCAAGGTTTGCATGCCTTTGTTCAATTAAACATTTCCTTCCACCCTTCCAGCCCATCCCATCCTCTACACTACTCTCTCCAACCTCCTCCACCCTACCTCTCCCCAGCCCCTTGGTCCCCCCCAGCCCCCAGCCCCTTGCCCTCAACCCTACCTCTCCCCTGAACCCTACCTCTCCACCCAATCCCTCCACCCTACCTCTCCCCCTCCTCTTGGTCCCCCGACCCCTAACAGTTGCCACCCTTTACTGGCCACAAGAAGCTGACAGGAAGCCCAACATTAATTTGTTTCTGATCCCTGGAGGAAACGGAGAGATGCCATTATTATGTGGTGTGGTACAACCACTGGACCAATCAGCTGTAGATCCAATTCAAATAACTGGCTAGGGGCTCAATATTCTCAGGAGTGGAAGGTGTGTCAGAGCTGGAGATTTGTGGAAGACTAAATCCGTGACAGGGATTGGCCACAAAGAGAGCCTATCACAGAGGGGACAGACAATCACATCTCTAGGAGCCCATAAGCTCTCTCCAGCTTTCCTCTGGGACTTTATGAGATGCAAATATGGACAGGAAACACAAATATAGACTTTTAGCCTGCCCTCTCCCTTAACATGTTATTATCGCTGTCTGATTAGACCCAGACCTAGCAATGATGGATGGGAGACAGATACTGTATATATATATATATATATATATATATATATATATATATATATATATATATATATATATATATATATATATATATATATATATATATATATATATATATATATATATATATATACACATATATATACATATATATACACATATATATACATATATGTATATATATATACGTATATATATACATATATACACATATACACATATATATATATATATATATACACATATATATACATATATATATACACATATATATATACATATATATATACATATATATATACATATATATATATATATATATATATATATATATATATATATAGCAGATGTCATCTCAAAAGCCACTTAGCTAATATGCTTCTCTAGAGTGACATGGGATGGCAGAGTGACAATCTTCAGACCTTATGAAATGTTGTTGTCAACCACAAACTGGTTATGGAAACGATGTTGGGTAACAGAAAGTCTGTTGAGGATGCACTGTAATAAAATATTTTTAAAAAAATGAGTTGTTTCACCTAAATATTATTTAGTATTGGTATTTTATTAGGATCCCCATTAGCTGCAGCAAAAGCAGCAGCTACTCTTCCTGGGGTCCACACAAAACATGACATAATACAGAACATTAATAGACAAGAACAGCTAAAGGACTGAACTACATCAACTAAAATGTTGCTGTTTTTTTTTTTTTTTACAAAAAGGGGACACAGCCTACATCAATTCCAATACATTCACAAACTATCTAGGTCAAATAGGGGAGAGGTGTTGAAACCAGGTTTGCTGTTCATTTGAGCAATATGAGATGGAACAGTTCCATGCAATAATGGTTCTATATAATACTGTACGCTTTCTTGAATTTCTTCTGGATTTGGGGACTGTGAAAAGACCCCTGGTGACATGTCTGGTGGGGTAAATGTGTCTGTCAGAGCTTTGTGTAAGTTGAGTATGCAAACTTTTTGGGATTTTCAACACATTCATGTTTCTTATAAAAATAAATGATGCAGCCGGTCTCTTCTCAACTCCAAGCCAAGAGAGTCGGTCTCTTCTCAACTCCAAGCCAAGAGAGTCGGTCTCTTCTCAACTCCAAGCCAAGAGAGTCGGTCTCTTCTCAACTCCAAGCCAAGAGAGTCGGTCTCTTCTCAACTCCAAGCCAAGAGAGTCGGTCTCTTCTCAACTCCAAGCCAAGAGAGCCGGTCTCTTCTCAACTCCAAGCCAAGAGAGTCGGTCTCTTCTCAACTCCAAGCCAAGAGAGTCGGTCTCTTCTCAACTCCAAGCCAAGAGAGTCGGTCTCTTCTCAACTCCAAGCCAAGAGAGTCGGACGCTTCTCAACTCCAAGCCAAGAGAGTCGGTCTCTTCTCAACTCCAAGCCAAGAGAGTCGGTCTCTTCTCAACTCCAAGCCAAGAGAGTCGGTCTCTTCTCAACTCCAAGCCAAGAGAGTCGGTCTCTTCTCAACTCCAAGCCAAGAGAGCCGGTCTCTTCTCAACTCCAAGCCAAGAGAGTCGGTCTCTTCTCAACTCCAAGCCAAGAGAGTCGGTCTCTTCTCAACTCCAAGCCAAGAGAGTCGGTCTCTTCTCAACTCCAAGCCAAGAGAGTCGGACGCTTCTCAACTCCAAGCCAAGAGAGTCGGTCTCTTCTCAACTCCAAGCCAAGAGAGTCGGTCTCTTCTCAACTCCAAGCCAAGAGAGTCGGTCTCTTCTCAACTCCAAGCCAAGAGAGCCGGTCTCTTCTCAACTCCAAGCCAAGAGAGCCGGTCTCTTCTCAACTCCAAGCCAAGAGAGCCGGTCTCTTCTCAACTCCAAGCGTAGAGAGCCGGTCTCTTCTCAACTCCAAGCCAAGAGAGTCGGTCTCTTCTCAACTCCAAGCCAAGAGAGTCAGTCTCTTCTCAACTCCAAGTCAAGAGAGACTGGCTGCATAGTATTTATATCAGCCCTCTGATTACAAATTTAGAGCAAGACGTGCTGCTCTGTTCTGGGAGAGCTACATCTTAACTAGATCTTTCCTTGCAGCACTCGACCACACGACTGGACAATAATCAAGATAAGACTAAGCTAGAGCCTGCTTTTTGGAATGTGGTGTCAAAAAGGCAGAGAAGCTCTTTTTTTAAAGACAGACCTCTCCCCATCTTTACATCCATTAAATCTCTTTTTTTTTACCATTACAGTTTACAATCTAAGGTAACACCAAGTAATTTAGTCTCTTCAACTTGTTCAACAGCCACACCATTCCTTACCAGATTCAGCTGAGGTCTAGAATTTAAGGAATGATTTGTACCAAATGCAATGCTCTTAGTTTTAGAGATTTTTAGGACCCGTTTATTAATGGCCACCCATTCCAAAATAGACAGCAACTATTTGTAAAGGGTTTCAGTGACTTCATTAGCTGCGGTTGCTGACGTATATATGGTTGAATCTTCAGAATACTAGAACACACATGCTTTGTTTAATGCCAGAGGCAGGTCATTGGTAAAAAATATAAAAGAGTAGAGGGCCTACAGAGCTGCCCTGCGGTACACCACACTTGTTTAACATGAGAAGCTTCCATTAAAGAAAACTATTTGAGTTCTATTAGATAGGTAGCTCTGAATCCACAATATGGCAAAGGCTTAATATCAAATTGTTAATTTGTTTACAGAGAAATAGCATTGTATTTGCTCAAACACAATTATTTCCAACTGTTTTCTATGAGCTGGCAGCAAGCTTATAGGCCTGTTGTTAGAACCAGTAAAGGCGGCTTTATCTCTCTTGGGTAGCGGAATAACTTTGGCTTCCCTCCAGGCCTGAGGACAAATACTTTCCTCTAGGCTCAGATGAAAGATATGACATATAGGAGTGGCTATAGTGTCAGCTCCCATCCTCAGTAGCTTTCTATCTAAGTTGTCTGTCATGCTGGTATGAAGGGATCGGGCGACAGGTGCAGGAATGTGTAATAGGGGTTTTTATTTTCCCAAATGACAACGTTCCATGTAATGGCACGAGGACAAAGACCAAACACAATACAAAACACAGGGTTGAAACCCAAACAAAAGAGCGAGGAGTACCTCGAATAAATAACTCTAGCGCACAATGATTATCACACGGGATGAGACCCGTAATCTTCTGTGCACTCCACAGTGGCACGAAAGCCAAAACACAGCACAGGTACTCACACGACCAACGGACAATGTAACAATAACCGACAGCCCAATGGTGAAACAAAGGGCACATTTATACAAATACAATCAGTGGGAATGGGGACCAGGTGTGCGCATGTTCCGGAGGGATCCGTGACATTGTCAATGCCAGGAAGTTTGAAGTAACTGGTTCCACATCCTTTTCTTTTTTTACTCAACTTTTCGGTCAGTGAATAAAATAATATAAAAATAAATAAAATAACAAACATGTGTTGGCTCAAACTTGTTTTTGCTCAATTTGTATGATATGTTCATTCAACTAGAAATTATTATTTGGGCATTTTACACCCCCCCCCAAATGGCTGTGGAACTAGTTAAACACACACTGCTTTTAACATACATATTAGACACACATTGACATTGTGCATGTTCATTTATACAGTAATTAGTATTCAACATGTCCTCACCTGGGATTTGAACCCACAACCTCTTGGCTCACAGCGTTGTGATCTTCCTGCTATGCCACCATGTCAGTCTCAATAACTGATTTCAGCCGTATTGCTACACTTTGCATTTTGAAATAAATTTGTTAAAAGTAGTCAAGAAAAACTCTTTCATTTATCAAGGAGTAACATTAAAGCAGAGTAATATTTCCTGCCAACTTTTGACAATTATACAGAAAAACCTAAAATTGCTTAAATAAATAAACAAAAGCAAAGATGTGAGAATTGTCAGATGAACTGATAACTAACACAGACATGGTGGCAGGAAGATCACAACGACATCAATAAAGATGAACTGATAACTAACACAGACATGGTGGCAGGAAGATCACAACGACATCAATAAAGATGAACTGATAACTAACACAGACATGGTGGCAGGAAGATCACAACGACATCAATAAAGATGAACTGATAACTAACACAGACATGGTGGCATGGCAGGAAGATCACAACGACATCAATAAAGATGAACTGATCACTAACACAGACATGGTGGCATGGCAGGAAGATCACAACGACATCAATAAAGATGAACTGATAACTAACACAGACATGGTGGCAGGAAGATCACAACGACATCAATAAAGATGAACTGATCACTAACACAGACATGGTGGCAGGAAGATCACAACGACATCAATAAAGATGAACTGATAACTAACACAGACATGGTGGCAGGAAGATCACAACGACATCAATAAAGATGAACTGATAACTAACACAGACATGGTGGCAGGAAGATCACAACGACATCAATAAAGATGAACTGATAACTAACACAGACATGGTGGCAGGAAGATCACAACGACATCAATAAAGATGAACTGATAACTAACACAGACATGGTGGCAGGAAGATCACAACGACATCAATAAAGATGAACTGATCACTAACACAGACATGGTGGCAGGAAGATCACAACGACATCAATAAAGATGAACTGATCACTAACACAGACATGGTGGCAGGAAGATCACAACGACATCAATAAAGATGAACTGATAACTAACACAGACATGGTGGCAGGAAGATCACAACGACATCAATAAAGATGAACTGATAACTAACACAGACATGGTGGCAGGAAGATCACAACGACATCAATAAAGATGAACTGATAACTAACACAGACATGGTGGCAGGAAGATCACAACGACATCAATAAAGATGAACTGATAACTAACACAGACATGGTGGCAGGAAGATCACAACGACATCAATAAAGATGAACTGATAACTAACACAGACATGGTGGCAGGAAGATCACAACGACATCAATAAAGATGAACTGATAACTAACACAGACATGGTGGCAGGAAGATCACAACGACATCAATAAAGATGAACTGATAACTAACACAGACATGGTGGCAGGAAGATCACAACGACATCAATAAAGATGAACTGATAACTAACACAGACATGGTGGCAGGAAGATCACAACGACATCAATAAAGATGAACTGATAACTAACACAGACATGGTGGCAGGAAGATCACAACGACATCAATAAAGATGAACTGATAACTAACACAGACATGGTGGCAGGAAGATCACAACGACATCAATAAAGATGAACTGATAACTAACACAGACATGGTGGCAGGAAGATCACAACGACATCAATAAAGATGAACTGATAACTAACACAGACATGGTGGCATGGCAGGAAGATCACAACGACATCAATAAAGATGAACTGATAACTAACACAGACATGGTGGCAGGAAGATCACAACGACATCAATAAAGATGAACTGATAACTAACACAGACATGGTGGCAGGAAGATCACAACGACATCAATAAAGATGAACTGATCACTAACACAGACATGGTGGCAGGAAGATCACAACGACATTTATAAAGATGAACTGATAACTAACACAGACATGGTGGCAGGAAGATCACAACGACATCAATAAAGATGAACTGATAACTAACACAGACATGGTGGCAGGAAGATCACAACGACATTTATAAAGATGAACTGATCACTAACACAGACATGGTGGCAGGAAGATCACAACGACATCAATAAAGATGAACTGACAACTAACACAGACATGGTGGCAGGAAGATCACAACGGATGAACTGATAACTAACACAGACATGGTGGCAGGAAGATCACAACGACATCAATAAAGATGAACTGATAACTAACACAGACATGGTGGCAGGAAGATCACAACGACATCAATAAAGATGAACTGATCACTAACACAGACATGGTGGCAGGAAGATCACAACGACATCAATAAAGATGAACTGATAACTAACACAGACATGGTGGCAGGAAGATCACAACGACATCAATAAAGATGAACTGATCACTAACACAGACATGGTGGCAGGAAGATCACAACGACATCAATAAAGATGAACTGATAACTAACACAGACATGGTGGCAGGAAGATCACAACGACATCAATAAAGATGAACTGATAACTAACACAGACATGGTGGCAGGAAGATCACAACGACATCAATAAAGATGAACTGATAACTAACACAGACATGGTGGCAGGAAGATCACAACGACATCAATAAAGATGAACTGATCACTAACACAGACATGGTGGCAGGAATCACAACGACATCAATAAAGATGAACTGATAACTAACACAGACATGGTGGCATGGCAGGAAGATCACAACGACATCAATAAAGATGAACTGATAACTAACACAGACATCAATAAAGATGAACTGATAACTAACACAGACATGGTGGCAGGAAGATCACAACGACATCAATAAAGATGAACTGATAACTAACACAGACATGGTGGCAGGAAGATCACAACGACATCAATAAAGATGAACTGATAACTAACACAGACATGGTGGCATGGTGGCAGGAAGATCACAACGACATCAATAAAGATGAACTGATAACTAACACAGACATGGTGGCAGGAAGATCACAACGACATCAATAAAGATGAACTGATAACTAACACAGACATGGTGGCATGGCAGGAAGATCACAACGACATCAATAAAGATGAACTGATAACTAACACAGACATGGTGGCAGGAAGATCACAACATCAATAAAGATGAACTGATAACTAACACAGACATGGTGGCAAAAGATCACAACGACATCAATAAAGATGAACTGATAACTAACACAGACATGGTGGCAGGAAGATCACAACGACATCAACACAGACATGGTGGCAAAGATGACATCTAAAGATGAACTGATAACTAACACAGACATGGTGGCAGGAAGATCACAACGACATCAATAAAGATGAACTGATAACTAACACAGACATGGTGGCAGGAAGATCACAACGACATCAATAAAGATGAACTGATAACTAACACAGACATGGTGGCAGGAAGATCACAACGACATCAATAAAGATGAACTGATAACTAACACAGACATGGTGGCATGGCAGGAAGATCACAACGACATCAATAAAGATGAACTGATAACTAACACAGACATGGTGGCAGGAAGATCACAACGACATCAATAAAGATGAACTGATAACTAACACAGACATGGTGGCAGGAAGATCACAACGACATCAATAAAGATGAACTGATAACTAACACAGACATGGTGGCAGGAAGATCACAACGACATCAATAAAGATGAACTGATAACTAACACAGACATGGTGGCAGGAAGATCACAACGACATCAATAAAGATGAACTGATAACTAACACAGACATGGTGGCAGGAAGATCACAACGACATCAATAAAGATGAACTGATAACTAACACAGACATGGTGGCAGGAAGATCACAACGACATCAATAAAGATGAACTGATAACTAACACAGACATGGTGGCATGGTGGCAGGAAGATCACAACGACATCAATAAAGATGAACTGATAACTAACACAGACATGGTGGCAGGAAGATCACAACGACATCAATAAAGATGAACTGATAACTAACACAGACATGGTGGCAGGAAGATCACAACGACATCAATAAAGATGAACTGATAACTAACACAGACATGGTGGCAGGAAGATCACAACGACATCAATAAAGATGAACTGATAACTAACACAGACATGGTGGCAGGAAGATCACAACGACATCAATAAAGATGAACTGATAACTAACACAGACATGGTGGCAGGAAGATCACAACGACATCAATAAAGATGAACTGATAACTAACACAGACATGGTGGCAGGAAGATCACAACGACATCAATAAAGATGAACTGATAACTAACACAGACATGGTGGCAGGAAGATCACAACGACATCAATAAAGATGAACTGATAACTAACACAGACATGGTGGCAGGAAGATCACAACGACATCAATAAAGATGAACTGATAACTAACACAGACATGGTGGCAGGAAGATCACAACGACATCAATAAAGATGAACTGATAACTAACACAGACATGGTGGCAGGAAGATCACAACGACATCAATAAAGATGAACTGATAACTAACACAGACATGGTGGCAGGAAGATCACAACGACATCAATAAAGATGAACTGATAACTAACACAGACATGGTGGCAGGAAGATCACAACGACATCAATAAAGATGAACTGATAACTAACACAGACATGGTGGCAGGAAGATCACAACGACATCAATAAAGATGAACTGATAACTAACACAGACATGGTGGCATGGCAGGAAGATCACAACGACATCAATAAAGATGAACTGATAACTAACACAGACATGGTGGCAGGAAGATCACAACGACATCAATAAAGATGAACTGATAACTAACACAGACATGGTGGCAGGAAGATCACAACGACATCAATAAAGATGAACTGATAACTAACACAGACATGGTGGCATAGCAGGAAGATCACAACGACATCAATAAAGATGAACTGATAACTAACACAGACATGGGGCATGGCAGGAAGATCACAACGACATCAATAAAGATGAACTGATAACTAACACAGACATGGTGGCATGGCAGGAAGATCACAACGACATCAATAAAGATGAACTGATAACTAACACAGACATGGTGGCAGGAAGATCACAACGACATCAATAAAGATGAACTGATAACTAACACAGACATGGTGGCATAGCAGGAAGATCACAACGACATCAATAAAGATGAACTGATAACTAACACAGACATGGTGGCATGGCAGGAAGATCACAACGACATCAATAAAGATGAACTGATAACTAACACAGACATGGTGGCATAGCAGGAAGATCACAACGACATCAATAAAGATGAACTGATAACTAACACAGACATGGTGGCATAGCAGGAAGATCACAACGACATCAATAAAGATGAACTGATAACTAACACAGACATGGTGGCATGGCAGGAAGATCACAACGACATCAATAAAGATGAACTGATAACTAACACAGACATGGTGGCATGGCAGGAAGATCACAACGACATCAATAAAGATGAACTGATAACTAACACAGACATGGTGGCATGGCAGGAAGATCACAACGACATCAATAAAGAGGTTGTGGGTACAAATAATAATAATAATAATAATAATAAACTGATAACTAACACAGACATGGTGGCATGGCAGGAAGATCACAACGACATCAATAAAGATGAACTGATCACTAACACAGACATGGTGGCATGGCAGGAAGATCACAACGACATCAATAAAGATGAACTGATAACTAACACAGACATGGTGGCATAGCAGGAAGATCACAACGACATCAATAAAGATGAACTGATAACTAACACAGACATGGTGGCATGGCATACATAAAAGATGAACTGATAACTAACACAGACATGGTGGCATAGCAGGAAGATCACAACGACATCAATAAAGAGGTTGTGGGTACTAATAATAATAATAATAATAATAATAAACTGATAACTAACACAGACATGGTGGCATAGCAGGAAGATCAGAACGACATCAATAAAGAGGTTGTGGGTACAAATAATAATAATAATAATAATAATAAACTGATAACTAACACAGACATGGTGGCATGGCAGGAAGATCACAACGACATCAATAAAGATGAACTGATAACTAACACAGACATGGTGGCATGGCAGGAAGATCACAACGACATCAATAAAGAGGTTGTGGGTACTAATAATAATAATAATAATAATAATAAACTGATAACTAACACAGACATGGTGGCATGGCAGGAAGATCACAACGACATCAATAAAGAGGTTGTGGGTACTAATAATAATAATAATAATAATAATAAACTGATAACTAACACAGACATGGTGGCATGGCAGGAAGATCACAACGACATCAATAAAGAGGTTGTGGGTACTAATAATAATAATAATAATAATAATAAACTGATAACTAACACAGACATGGTGGCATAGCAGGAAGATCACAACGACATCAATAAAGAGGTTGTGGGTACAAATAATAATAATAATAATAATAATAAACTGATAACTAACACAGACATGGTGGCATAGCAGGAAGATCAGAACGACATCAATAAAGAGGTTGTGGGTACTAATAATAATAATAATAATAATAATAAACTGATAACTAACACAGACATGGTGGCATGGCAGGAAGATCACAACGACATCAATAAAGATGAACTGATAACTAACACAGACATGGTGGCATGGCAGGAAGATCACAACGACATCAATAAAGAGGTTGTGGGTACTAATAATAATAATAATAATAATAATAAACTGATAACTAACACAGACATGGTGGCATGGCAGGAAGATCACAACGACATCAATAAAGAGGTTGTGGGTACTAATAATAATAATAATAATAATAATAAACTGATAACTAACACAGACATGGTGGCATGGCAGGAAGATCACAACGACATCAATAAAGAGGTTGTGGGTACAAATAATAATAATAATAATAATAATAAACTGATAACTAACACAGACATGGTGGCATGGCAGGAAGATCACAACGACATCAATAAAGAGGTTGTGGGTACAAATAATAATAATAATAATAATAATAAACTGATAACTAACACAGACATGGTGGCATAGCAGGAAGATCAGAACGACATCAATAAAGAGGTTGTGGGTACTAATAATAATAATAATAATAATAATAAACTGATAACTAACACAGACATGGTGGCATGGCAGGAAGATCACAACGACATCAATAAAGATGAACTGATAACTAACACAGACATGGTGGCATGGCAGGAAGATCACAACGACATCAATAAAGAGGTTGTGGGTACAAATAATAATAATAATAATAATAATAATAAACTGATAACTAACACAGACATGGTGGCATGGCAGGAAGATCACAACGACATCAATAAAGAGGTTGTGGGTACTAATAATAATAATAATAATAATAATAAACTGATAACTAACACAGACATGGTGGCATGGCAGGAAGATCACAACGACATCAATAAAGATGAACTGATAACTAACACAGACATGGTGGCATGGCAGGAAGATCACAACGACATCAATAAAGAGGTTGTGGGTACAAATAATAATAATAATAATAATAATAAACTGATAACTAACACAGACATGGTGGCATAGCAGGAAGATCACAACGACATCAATAAAGAGGTTGACATGGTGGCACAAAAATAATAATAATAATAATAATAAACTGATAACTAACACAGACATGGTGGCAGGAAGATCACAACGACATCAATAAAGATGAACTGATAACTAACACAGACATGGTGGCAGGAAGATCACAACGACATCAATAAAGAGGTTGACATGGTGGCAGGAAGATACTAATAATAATGAATAATAATAATAATAAACTGATAACTAACACAGACATGGTGGCAGGAAGATCACAACGACATCAATAAAGATGAACTGATAACTAACACAGACATGGTGGCAATAAACTGATAACTAACACAGACATGGTGGCATAGCAGGAAGATCAGAACTGATATCTAACACAGACATGGTGGCAGGAAGATCATAATACATCAATAAAGATGAACTGATAACTAACACAGACATGGTGGCAGGAAGATCAGAACGACATCAATAAAGATGAACTGATGGGTAACACAGACATGGTGGCAATAATAATAATAATAATAGATAAACTGATAACTAACACAGACATGGTGGCATGGAAGATCACAACGACATCAATAAAGATGAACTGATAACTAACACAGACATGGTGGCATGGCAGGAAGATCACAACGACATCAATAAAGATGAACTGATAACTAACACAGACATGGTGGCAGGAAGATCACAACGACATCAATAAAGATGAACTGATCACTAACACAGACATGGTGGCATGGCAAGATCACAACGACATCAATAAAGATGAACTGATAACTAACACAGACATGGTGGCAGGAAGATCACAACGAACGACATCAATAAAGATGAACTGATCACTAACACAGACATGGTGGCAGGAAGATCACAACGACATCAATAAAGATGAACTGATAACTAACACAGACATGGTGGCAGGAAGATCACAACGACATCAATAAAGATGAACTGATAACTAACACAGACATGGTGGCAGGAAGATCACAACGACATCAATAAAGATGAACTGATAACTAACACAGACATGGTGGCAGGAAGATCACAACGACATCAATAAAGATGAACTGATAACTAACACAGACATGGTGGCAGGAAGATCAGCACGACATCAATAAAGATGAACTGATAACTAACACAGACATGGTGGCAGGAAGATCAGCACGACATCAATAAAGATGAACTGATAACTAACACAGACATGGTGGCAGGAAGATCACAACGACATCAATAAAGATGAACTGATAACTAACACAGACATGGTGGCATGGCAGGAAGATCACAACGACATCAATAAAGATGAACTGATAACTAACACAGACATGGTGGCAGGAAGATCACAACGACATCAATAAAGATGAACTGATAACTAACACAGACATGGTGGCATGGCAGGAAGATCACAACGACATCAATAAAGATGAACTGATAACTAACACAGACATGGTGGCAGGAAGATCACAACGACATCAATAAAGATGAACTGATAACTAACACAGACATGGTGGCAGGAAGATCACAACGACATCAATAAAGATGAACTGATAACTAACACAGACATGGTGGCAGGAAGATCACAACGACATCAATAAAGATGAACTGATAACTAACACAGACATGGTGGCAGGAAGATCACAACGACATCAATAAAGATGAACTGATAACTAACACAGACATGGTGGCAGGAAGATCACAACGACATCAATAAAGATGAACTGATAACTAACACAGACATGGTGGCAGGAAGATCACAACGACATCAATAAAGATGAACTGATAACTAACACAGACATGGTGGCAGGAAGATCACAACGACATCAATAAAGATGAACTGATAACTAACACAGACATGGTGGCAGGAAGATCACAACGACATCAATAAAGATGAACTGATAACTAACACAGACATGGTGGCAGGAAGATCACAACGACATCAATAAAGATGAACTGATAACTAACACAGACATGGTGGCAGGAAGATCACAACGACATCAATAAAGATGAACTGATAACTAACACAGACATGGTGGCAGGAAGATCACAACGACATCAATAAAGATGAACTGATAACTAACACAGACATGGTGGCAGGAAGATCACAACGACATCAATAAAGATGAACTGATAACTAACACAGACATGGTGGCAGGAAGATCACAACGACATCAATAAAGATGAACTGATAACTAACACAGACATGGTGGCAGGAAGATCACAACGACATCAATAAAGATGAACTGATAACTAACACAGACATGGTGGCATGGCAGGAAGATCACAACGACATCAATAAAGATGAACTGATAACTAACACAGACATGGTGGCAGGAAGATCACAACGACATCAATAAAGATGAACTGATAACTAACACAGACATGGTGGCAGGAAGATCACAACGACATCAATAAAGATGAACTGATAACTAACACAGACATGGTGGCAGGAAGATCACAACGACATCAATAAAGATGAACTGATAACTAACACAGACATGGTGGCAGGAAGATCACAACGACATCAATAAAGATGAACTGATAACTAACACAGACATGGTGGCAGGAAGATCACAACGACATCAATAAAGATGAACTGATAACTAACACAGACATGGTGGCAGGAAGATCACAACGACATCAATAAAGATGAACTGATAACTAACACAGACATGGTGGCAGGAAGATCACAACGACATCAATAAAGATGAACTGATAACTAACACAGACATGGTGGCAGGAAGATCACAACGACATCAATAAAGATGAACTGATAACTAACACAGACATGGTGGCAGGAAGATCACAACGACATCAATAAAGATGAACTGATAACTAACACAGACATGGTGGCAGGAAGATCACAACGACATCAATAAAGATGAACTGATAACTAACACAGACATGGTGGCATGGAAGATCACAACGACATCAATAAAGATGAACTGATAACTAACACAGACATGGTGGCAGGAAGATCACAACGACATCAATAAAGATGAACTGATAACTAACACAGACATGGTGGCATGGCAGGAAGATCACAACGACATCAATAAAGATGAACTGATAACTAACACAGACATGGTGGCAGGAAGATCACAACGACATCAATAAAGATGAACTGATAACTAACACAGACATGGTGGCATAGCAGGAAGATCACAACGACATCAATAAAGATGAACTGATCACTAACACAGACATGGTGGCAGGAAGATCACAACGACATCAATAAAGATGAACTGATAACTGACACAGACATGGTGGCAGGAAGATCACAACGACATCAATAAAGATGAACTGATAACTAACACAGACATGGTGGCAGGAAGATCACAACGACATCAATAAAGATGAACTGATAACTAACACAGACATGGTGGCAGGAAGATCACAACGACATCAATAAAGATGAACTGATAACTAACACAGACATGGTGGCATGGCAGGAAGATCAGAACGACATCAATAAAGATGAACTGATAACTAACACAGACATGGTGGCAGGAAGATCACAACGACATCAATAAAGATGAACTGATAACTAACACAGACATGGTGGCAGGAAGATCACAACGACATCAATAAAGATGAACTGATAACTAACACAGACATGGTGGCATAGCAGGAAGATCACAACGACATCAATAAAGATGAACTGATAACTAACACAGACATGGTGGCATGGCAGGAAGATCAGAACGACATCAATAAAGATGAACTGATAACTAACACAGACATGGGGCATGGCAGGAAGATCACAACGACATCAATAAAGAGGTTGTGGGTACAAATAATAATAATAATAATAATAATAAACTGATAACTAACACAGACATGGTGGCATGGCAGGAAGATCACAACGACATCAATAAAGATGAACTGATCACTAACACAGACATGGTGGCATGGCAGGAAGATCACAACGACATCAATAAAGATGAACTGATAACTAACACAGACATGGTGGCATAGCAGGAAGATCACAACGACATCAATAAAGATGAACTGATAACTAACACAGACATGGTGGCATGGCAGGAAGATCACAACGACATTTATAAAGATGAACTGATAACTAACACAGACATGGTGGCATAGCAGGAAGATCACAACGACATCAATAAAGAGGTTGTGGGTACTAATAATAATAATAATAATAATAATAAACTGATAACTAACACAGACATGGTGGCATAGCAGGAAGATCAGAACGACATCAATAAAGAGGTTGTGGGTACAAATAATAATAATAATAATAATAATAAACTGATAACTAACACAGACATGGTGGCATGGCAGGAAGATCACAACGACATCAATAAAGATGAACTGATAACTAACACAGACATGGTGGCATGGCAGGAAGATCACAACGACATCAATAAAGATGAACTGATAACTAACACAGACATGGTGGCATAGCAGGAAGATCACAACGACATCAATAAAGAGGTTGTGGGTACTAATAATAATAATAATAATAATAATAAACTGATAACTAACACAGACATGGTGGCATGGCAGGAAGATCACAACGACATCAATAAAGAGGTTGTGGGTACTAATAATAATAATAATAATAATAATAAACTGATAACTAACACAGACATGGTGGCATAGCAGGAAGATCACAACGACATCAATAAAGAGGTTGTGGGTACTAATAATAATAATAATAATAATAATAAACTGATAACTAACACAGACATGGTGGCATAGCAGGAAGATCAGAACGACATCAATAAAGAGGTTGTGGGTACAAATAATAATAATAATAATAATAATAAACTGATAACTAACACAGACATGGTGGCATGGCAGGAAGATCACAACGACATCAATAAAGATGAACTGATAACTAACACAGACATGGTGGCATGGCAGGAAGATCACAACGACATCAATAAAGAGGTTGTGGGTACTAATAATAATAATAATAATAATAATAAACTGATAACTAACACAGACATGGGGCATGGCAGGAAGATCACAACGACATCAATAAAGAGGTTGTGGGTACTAATAATAATAATAATAATAATAATAAACTGATAACTAACACAGACATGGTGGCATAGCAGGAAGATCAGAACGACATCAATAAAGAGGTTGTGGGTACAAATAATAATAATAATAATAATAATAAACTGATAACTAACACAGACATGGTGGCATAGCAGGAAGATCAGAACGACATCAATAAAGAGGTTGTGGGTACAAATAATAATAATAATAATAATAATAAACTGATAACTAACACAGACATGGTGGCATAGCAGGAAGATCAGAACGACATCAATAAAGAGGTTGTGGGTACTAATAATAATAATAATAATAATAATAAACTGATAACTAACACAGACATGGTGGCATGGCAGGAAGATCACAACGACATCAATAAAGATGAACTGATAACTAACACAGACATGGTGGCATGGCAGGAAGATCACAACGACATCAATAAAGAGGTTGTGGGTACAAATAATAATAATAATAATAATAATAATAATAATAATAATAATAATAAACTGATAACTAACACAGACATGGTGGCATGGCAGGAAGATCAGCACGACATCAATAAAGAGGTTGTGGGTACTAATAATAATAATAATAATAATAATAAACTGATAACTAACACAGACATGGTGGCATAGCAGGAAGATCACAACGACATCAATAAAGAGGTTGTGGGTACAAATAATAATAATAATAATAATAATAAACTGATAACTAACACAGACATGGTGGCATGGCAGGAAGATCACAACGACATCAATAAAGATGAACTGATAACTAACACAGACATGGTGGCATGGCAGGAAGATCACAACGACATCAATAAAGAGGTTGTGGGTACTAATAATAATAATAATAATAATAATAAACTGATAACTAACACAGACATGGTGGCATAGCAGGAAGATCAGAACGACATCAATAAAGAGGTTGTGGGTACAAATAATAATAATAATAATAATAATAAACTGATAACTAACACAGACATGGTGGCATGGCAGGAAGATCACAACGACATCAATAAAGATGAACTGATAACTAACACAGACATGGTGGCATGGCAGGAAGATCACAACGACATCAATAAAGAGGTTGTGGGTACTAATAATAATAATAATAATAATAATAAACTGATAACTAACACAGACATGGGGCATGGCAGGAAGATCACAACGACATCAATAAAGAGGTTGTGGGTACTAATAATAATAATAATAATAATAATAAACTGATAACTAACACAGACATGGTGGCATAGCAGGAAGATCAGAACGACATCAATAAAGAGGTTGTGGGTACAAATAATAATAATAATAATAATAATAAACTGATAACTAACACAGACATGGTGGCATAGCAGGAAGATCAGAACGACATCAATAAAGAGGTTGTGGGTACAAATAATAATAATAATAATAATAATAAACTGATAACTAACACAGACATGGTGGCATAGCAGGAAGATCAGAACGACATCAATAAAGAGGTTGTGGGTACTAATAATAATAATAATAATAATAATAAACTGATAACTAACACAGACATGGTGGCATGGCAGGAAGATCACAACGACATCAATAAAGATGAACTGATAACTAACACAGACATGGTGGCATGGCAAGAAGATCACAACGACATCAATAAAGAGGTTGTGGGTACAAATAATAATAATAATAATAATAATAATAATAATAATAATAATAATAAACTGATAACTAACACAGACATGGTGGCATGGCAGGAAGATCACAACGACATCAATAAAGAGGTTGTGGGTACTAATAATAATAATAATAATAATAATAAACTGATAACTAACACAGACATGGTGGCATGGCAGGAAGATCACAACGACATCAATAAAGATGAACTGATAACTAACACAGACATGGTGGCATGGCAGGAAGATCACAACGACATCAATAAAGAGGTTGTGGGTACTAATAATAATAATAATAATAATAATAAACTGATAACTAACACAGACATGGGGCATGGCAGGAAGATCACAACGACATCAATAAAGAGGTTGTGGGTACTAATAATAATAATAATAATAATAATAATAAACTGATAACTAACACAGACATGGTGGCATAGCAGGAAGATCAGAACGACATCAATAAAGAGGTTGTGGGTACAAATAATAATAATAATAATAATAATAAACTGATAACTAACACAGACATGGTGGCATAGCAGGAAGATCAGAACGACATCAATAAAGAGGTTGTGGGTACAAATAATAATAATAATAATAATAATAAACTGATAACTAACACAGACATGGTGGCATAGCAGGAAGATCAGAACGACATCAATAAAGAGGTTGTGGGTACTAATAATAATAATAATAATAATAATAAACTGATAACTAACACAGACATGGGGCATGGCAGGAAGATCACAACGACATCAATAAAGAGGTTGTGGGTACTAATAATAATAATAATAATAATAATAAACTGATAACTAACACAGACATGGTGGCATAGCAGGAAGATCAGAACGACATCAATAAAGAGGTTGTGGGTACAAATAATAATAATAATAATAATAATAAACTGATAACTAACACAGACATGGTGGCATAGCAGGAAGATCAGAACGACATCAATAAAGAGGTTGTGGGTACAAATAATAATAATAATAATAATAATAAACTGATAACTAACACAGACATGGTGGCATAGCAGGAAGATCAGAACGACATCAATAAAGAGGTTGTGGGTACTAATAATAATAATAATAATAATAATAAACTGATAACTAACACAGACATGGTGGCATGGCAGGAAGATCACAACGACATCAATAAAGATGAACTGATAACTAACACAGACATGGTGGCATGGCAGGAAGATCACAACGACATCAATAAAGAGGTTGTGGGTACAAATAATAATAATAATAATAATAATAATAATAATAATAATAATAATAAACTGATAACTAACACAGACATGGTGGCATGGCAGGAAGATCAGCACGACATCAATAAAGAGGTTGTGGGTACTAATAATAATAATAATAATAATAATAAACTGATAACTAACACAGACATGGTGGCATAGCAGGAAGATCACAACGACATCAATAAAGAGGTTGTGGGTACTAATAATAATAATAATAATAATAATAAACTGATAACTAACACAGACATGGTGGCATAGCAGGAAGATCAGAACGACATCAATAAAGAGGTTGTGGGTACAAATAATAATAATAATAATAATAATAAACTGATAACTAACACAGACATGGTGGCATGGCAGGAAGATCACAACGACATCAATAAAGATGAACTGATAACTAACACAGACATGGTGGCATGGCAGGAAGATCACAACGACATCAATAAAGAGGTTGTGGGTACTAATAATAATAATAATAATAATAATAAACTGATAACTAACACAGACATGGGGCATGGCAGGAAGATCACAACGACATCAATAAAGAGGTTGTGGGTACTAATAATAATAATAATAATAATAATAAACTGATAACTAACACAGACATGGTGGCATAGCAGGAAGATCAGAACGACATCAATAAAGAGGTTGTGGGTACAAATAATAATAATAATAATAATAATAAACTGATAACTAACACAGACATGGTGGCATAGCAGGAAGATCAGAACGACATCAATAAAGAGGTTGTGGGTACAAATAATAATAATAATAATAATAATAAACTGATAACTAACACAGACATGGTGGCATAGCAGGAAGATCAGAACGACATCAATAAAGAGGTTGTGGGTACTAATAATAATAATAATAATAATAATAAACTGATAACTAACACAGACATGGTGGCATGGCAGGAAGATCACAACGACATCAATAAAGATGAACTGATAACTAACACAGACATGGTGGCATGGCAGGAAGATCACAACGACATCAATAAAGAGGTTGTGGGTACAAATAATAATAATAATAATAATAATAATAATAATAATAATAATAATAAACTGATAACTAACACAGACATGGTGGCATGGCAGGAAGATCACAACGACATCAATAAAGAGGTTGTGGGTACTAATAATAATAATAATAATAATAATAAACTGATAACTAACACAGACATGGTGGCATGGCAGGAAGATCAGCACGACATCAATAAAGAGGTTGTGGGTACAAATAATAATAATAATAATAATAATAAACTGATAACTAACACAGACATGGTGGCATGGCAGGAAGATCACAACGACATCAATAAAGAGGTTGTGGGTACAAATAATAATAATAATAATAATAATAAACTGATAACTAACACAGACATGGTGGCATGGCAGGAAGATCACAACGACATCAATAAAGAGGTTGTGGGTACTAATAATAATAATAATAATAATAATAAACTGATAACTAACACAGACATGGTGGCATAGCAGGAAGATCACAACGACATCAATAAAGAGGTTGTGGGTACTAATAATAATAATAATAATAATAATAAACTGATAACTAACACAGACATGGTGGCATGGCAGGAAGATCACAACGACATCAATAAAGAGGTTGTGGGTACTAATAATAATAATAATAATAATAATAAACTGATAACTAACACAGACATGGTGGCATGGCAGGAAGATCACAACGACATCAATAAAGAGGTTGTGGGTACTAATAATAATAATAATAATAATAATAAACTGATAACTAACACAGACATGGTGGCATGGCAGGAAGATCACAACGACATCAATAAAGAGGTTGTGGGTACAAATAATAATAATAATAATAATAATAAACTGATAACTAACACAGACATGGTGGCATAGCAGGAAGATCACAACGACATCAATAAAGAGGTTGTGGGTACTAATAATAATAATAATAATAATAATAAACTGATCACTAACACAGACATGGTGGCATGGCAGGAAGATCACAACGACATCAATAAAGAGGTTGTGGGTACAAATAATAATAATAATAATAATAATAAACTGATAACTAACACAGACATGGTGGCATGGCAGGAAGATCACAACGACATCAATAAAGAGGTTGTGGGTACTAATAATAATAATAATAATAATAATAATAACTGAATAAATTAACATGCACAATGTAATCAAGTTGTAAGTTAAAAAAATGGTATGTTAAAAAGTGCTGTGCGTGTGTAATTAGTTCCACAGACTTTTATTTTTAGGGACAACTAAAAATGTAAAGTTCTGGTAAAACTTTGACCGAAAAAGTAAAATTAAACAAGTCTGTGGAACCAGTTACTTAATAATAATTTAGTTGACACAGCCATACTCAAATGCCTTTAAACTGCTAGTTCGTCTAGGGGAAATTGGCTTCATGTTATAGCCAGTAATGGAAATCAAGGGAATTTACAAGTCAGTAATGATGGTCCTGTGTGACTCAGTTGGTACAGCATAGTTGGTAGAACATGGTGCTTGCAACGTCAGGAATGTGCGTTCGTTTCCTAGGGCAACCAATACGTAAACATGCATGTAGGCGTGACTGTAGTGTCTGCTAAATGGCATATATTATATTAGTAAGTCACTCACATGTGGGTGATTTTCTTCAGGTTATAGAATGAATGCTTCTCCAGCCTCTTCAGCGTCAGATCCACGGATATATATCTGGAAAAAACAAACAATACTCCAATATGGCCAATCTACTGTCTGTCGACTCCATTCTAATGTCCAATCTACTGTCTGTCGACTCCATTCTAATGTCCACACATGACCAATCTACTGTCTGTCGACTCCATTCTAATGTCCACACATGACCAATCTACTGTCTGTTGACTCCATTCTAATGTCCAATCTACTGTCTGTCGACTTCATTCTAATGGCCACACATGACCAATCTACTGTCTGTTGACTCCATTCTAATGTCCAATCTACTGTCTGTCGACTCCATTCTAATGTCCACACATGACCAATCTACTGTCTGTTGGCTCCATTCTAATGTCCACACATGACCAATCTACTGTCTGTTGACTCCATTCTAATGTCCACACATGACCAATCTACTGTCTGTCGACTCCATTCTAATGTCCACACATGACCAATCTACTGTCTGTTGACTCCATTCTAATGTCCAATCTACTGTCTGTTGACTCCATTCTAATGTCCACACATAACCAATCTACTGTCTGTTGACTCCATTCTAATGTCCACACATAACCAATCTACTGTCTGTTGACTCCATTCTAATGTCCACACATGACCAATCTACTGTCTGTCGACTCCATTCTAATGTCCACACATGACCAATCTACTGTCTGTCGACTCCATTCTAATGTCCAATCTACTGTCTGTTGACTCCATTCTAATGTCCAATCTACTGTCTGTCGACTCCATTCTAATGTCCAATCTACTGTCTGTTGACTCCATTCTAATGTCCAATCTACTGTCTGTCGACTCCATTCTAATGTCCAATCTACTGTCTGTTGACTCCATTCTAATGTCCACACATGACCAATCTACTGTCTGTCGACTCCATTCTAATGTCCAATCTACTGTCTGTCGACTCCATTCTAATGTCCACACATGGCCAATCTACTGTCTGTCGACTCCATTCTAATGTCCACACATGGCCAATCTACTGTCTGTCGACTCCATTCTAATGTCCACACATGACCAATCTACTGTCTGTTGACTCCATTCTAATGTCCACACATGACCAATCTACTGTCTGTCGACTCCATTCTAAAGTCCAATCTACTGTCTGTCGACTTCATTCTAATGTCCACACATGACCAATCTACTGTCTGTCGACTCCATTCTAATGTCCAATCTACTGTCTGTCGACTTCATTCTAATGTCCAATCTACTGTCTGTCGACTCCATTCTAATGTCCAATCTACTCTCTGTCGACTTCATTCTAATGTCCACACATGACCAATCTACTGTCTGTCGACTTCATTCTAATGTCCACACATGACCAATCTACTGTCTGTCGACTCCATTCTAATGTCCAATCTACTGTCTGTCGACTCCATTCTAATGTCCACACATGACCAATCTACTGTCTGTTGACTCCATTCTAATGTCCACACATGACCAATCTACTGTCTGTCGACTCCATTCTAATGTCCAATCTACTGTCTGTCGACTCCATTCTAATGTCCACACATGACCAATCTACTGTCTGTCGACTCCATTCTAATGTCCAATCTACTGTCTGTCGACTTCATTCTAATGTCCAATCTACTGTCTGTCGACTCCATTCTAATGTCCAATCTACTGTCTGTCGACTTCATTCTAATGTCCACACATGACCAATCTACTGTCTGTCGACTCCATTCTAATGTCCAATCTACTGTCTGTCGACTTCATTCTAATGTCCACACATGACCAATCTACTGTCTGTCGACTCCATTCTAATGTCCACACATGACCAATCTACTGTCTGTCGACTCCATTCTAATGTCCAATCTACTGTCTGTCGACTTCATTCTAATGTCCAATCTACTGTCTGTCGACTCCATTCTAATGTCCAATCTACTGTCTGTCGACTTCATTCTAATGTCCACACATGACCAATCTACTGTCTGTCGACTCCATTCTAATGTCCAATCTACTGTCTGTCGACTTCATTCTAATGTCCACACATGACCAATCTACTGTCTGTCGACTCCATTCTAATGTCCAATCTACTGTCTGTCGACTTCATTCTAATGTCCACACATGACCAATCTACTGTCTGTCGACTCCATTCTAATGTCCAATCTACTGTCTGTTGGCTCCATTCTAATGTCCACACATGACCAATCTACTGTCTGTTGACTCCATTCTAATGTCCACACATGACCAATCTACTGTCTGTCGACTCCATTCTAATGTCCACACATGACCAATCTACTGTCTGTTGACTCCATTCTAATGTCCAATCTACTGTCTGTTGACTCCATTCTAATGTCCACACATAACCAATCTACTGTCTGTTGACTCCATTCTAATGTCCACACATAACCAATCTACTGTCTGTTGACTCCATTCTAATGTCCACACATGACCAATCTACTGTCTGTCGACTCCATTCTAATGTCCACACATGACCAATCTACTGTCTGTCGACTCCATTCTAATGTCCAATCTACTGTCTGTTGACTCCATTCTAATGTCCAATCTACTGTCTGTCGACTCCATTCTAATGTCCAATCTACTGTCTGTTGACTCCATTCTAATGTCCAATCTACTGTCTGTCGACTCCATTCTAATGTCCAATCTACTGTCTGTTGACTCCATTCTAATGTCCACACATGACCAATCTACTGTCTGTCGACTCCATTCTAATGTCCAATCTACTGTCTGTCGACTCCATTCTAATGTCCAATCTACTGTCTGTTGACTCCATTCTAATGTCCAATCTACTGTCTGTCGACTCCATTCTAATGTCCAATCTACTGTCTGTTGACTCCATTCTAATGTCCACACATGACCAATCTACTGTCTGTCGACTCCATTCTAATGTCCAATCTACTGTCTGTCGACTCCATTCTAATGTCCACACATGGCCAATCTACTGTCTGTCGACTCCATTCTAATGTCCACACATGGCCAATCTACTGTCTGTCGACTCCATTCTAATGTCCACACATGACCAATCTACTGTCTGTTGACTCCATTCTAATGTCCACACATGACCAATCTACTGTCTGTCGACTCCATTCTAATGTCCAATCGACTGTCTGTCGACTCCATTCTAATGTCCACACATGACCAATCTACTGTCTGTCGACTCCATTCTAATGTCCAATCTACTGTCTGTCGACTTCATTCTAATGTCCAATCTACTGTCTGTCGACTCCATTCTAATGTCCAATCTACTCTCTGTCGACTTCATTCTAATGTCCACACATGACCAATCTACTGTCTGTCGACTTCATTCTAATGTCCACACATGACCAATCTACTGTCTGTCGACTCCATTCTAATGTCCAATCTACTGTCTGTCGACTCCATTCTAATGTCCACACATGACCAATCTACTGTCTGTTGACTCCATTCTAATGTCCACACATGACCAATCTACTGTCTGTCGACTCCATTCTAATGTCCAATCTACTGTCTGTCGACTCCATTCTAATGTCCACACATGACCAATCTACTGTCTGTCGACTCCATTCTAATGTCCAATCTACTGTCTGTCGACTTCATTCTAATGTCCAATCTACTGTCTGTCGACTCCATTCTAATGTCCAATCTACTGTCTGTCGACTTCATTCTAATGTCCACACATGACCAATCTACTGTCTGTCGACTCCATTCTAATGTCCAATCTACTGTCTGTCGACTTCATTCTAATGTCCACACATGACCAATCTACTGTCTGTCGACTCCATTCTAATGTCCAATCTACTGTCTGTCGACTTCATTCTAATGTCCACACATGACCAATCTACTGTCTGTCGACTCCATTCTAATGTCCAATCTACTGTCTGTCGACTCCATTCTAATGTCCACACATGACCAATCTACTGTCTGTCGACTCCATTCTAATGTCCAATCTACTGTCTGTCGACTCCATTCTAATGTCCACACATGACCAATCTACTGTCTGTCGACTCCATTCTAATGTCCAATCTACTGTCTGTTGACTCCATTCTAATGTCCAATCTACTGTCTGTCGACTTCATTCTAATGTCCAATCTACTGTCTGTCGACTCCATTCTAATGTCCACACATGACCAATCTACTGTCTGTCGACTCCATTCTAATGTCCAATCTACTGTCTGTCGACTCCATTCTAATGTCCAATCTACTGTCTGTCGACTCCATTCTAATGTCCACACATGACCAATCTACTGTCTGTCGACTCCATTCTAATGTCCAATCTACTGTCTGTCGACTCCATTCTAATGTCCACACATGACCAATCTACTGTCTGTCGACTCCATTCTAATGTCCAATCTACTGTCTGTCGACTCCATTCTAATGTCCAATCTACTGTCTGTCGACTTCATTCTAATGTCCAATCTACTGTCTGTCGACTCCATTCTAATGTCCACACATGACCAATCTACTGTCTGTCGACTCCATTCTAATGTCCAATCTACTGTCTGTCGACTTCATTCTAATGTCCAATCTACTGTCTGTCGACTCCATTCTAATGTCCAATCTACTGTCTGTCGACTCCATTCTAATGTCCAATCTACTGTCTGTTGACTCCATTCTAATGTCCAATCTACTGTCTGTTGACTCCATTCTAATGTCCAATCTACTGTCTGTCGACTCCATTCTAATGTCCAATCTACTGTCTGTTGACTCCATTCTAATGTCCAGTCTACTGTCTGTTGACTCCATTCTAATGTCCAGTCTACTGTCTGTTGACTCCATTCTAATGTCCAGTCTACTGTCTGTTGACTCCATTCTAATGTCCAATCTACTGTCTGTCGACTCGATTCTAATGTCCAGTCTACTGTCTGTTGACTCCATTCTAATGTCCAATCTAATGTCTGTCGACTCCATTCTAATGTCCAATCTACTGTCTGTTGGCTCGATTCTAATGGCCACACATGACCAATCTACTGTCTGTTGGCTCGATTCTAATGGCCACACATGACCAATCTACTGTCTGTTGACTCCATTCTAATGACCAATCTACTGTCTGTTGAATCCATTCCAATGGCCACACATGACCAATCTACTGTCTGTTGACTCCATTCTAATGGCCACACATGACCAATCTACTGTCTGTTAACTCCATTCTAATGACCACACATGACCAATCTACTGTCTGTTAACTCCATTCTAATGGCCACACATGACCAATCTACTGTCTGTTAACTCCATTCTAATGACCAATCTACTGTCTGTTGAATCCATTCTATTGTCCACACATAACCAATCTACTGTCTGTTGACTCCATTCTAATGGCCACACATAACCAATATACTCAACTACCCACCTCTCACATAGCCTCTAAATACAATCAATTAACAAGTATGTACAGTATGCAACACTTTTACCTTAGTCATCAGTATCACTGCTTTCATTTGTTATTACTGAGTAACTAGTGTGTAGTTAACATGATTTAATGGCATATACAATAGAGACTTAGACTGAATCTATATGATACATGGAATGAATGAGTCTGTTCTCTGTGAGAAAGCAGGCTTAGTATTTAAAGTTCAGTAGACTATACTATAGTAGATAATCAATGATATTTCACTGCTCCCTAATTAAGGGGGTTGATCTCAAAAACTGATTACAGGTTAAAAAGTGTCTCAATTACAGTATCCTATTTGCCAATATAGAAGCACCGGGCTGCTATGTACTGGCTGAGGCAGAAGAAAATAATAATCTTCTTTGCTTTCTCTCTCTTTCCTCGTAGCTGACTTGGACATTGGCCTCACAGGCTAAGATCAAGGTTTGGCAGAATGTTTATTTTCAGAATAAGTGTCTAAAAAATAACTTGGTTTCTCATTTTCATCTTGCGTTTAAGCGTTTTAGCTTGGTGATACCCCTTTCCACCTTTATGTACCTAGTGTATATTTTACCACATCAACTAAACCAGGGGTAGGCAACTAGATACAGACGCGACCGGGACATACTGTAATGATAAAAATGTGTACACTGCAAATTGACCACAACTAAGCCAAAAAAAAAGAGATTGAAATTATTGTTATTTTCAAATACATATTTGATTAAATTCAGACACTGTCTATTATAATTTTTTTCATACTTGGGAACAGATGTCCAGAATTATTTTCAGCTGAATTTCTGTTGATATTACAGTCTTTTTTGACCAAAAACTAAAATCCAAAAAAAGCACCAATCCATAGAACAGTTCTACTGGATTACCTTGCGGATGCCTATGCTCTTGCGGTGGGAATGCCGACATTCCTATTCTAGGATGGCATTAACTGTGATTAGCAGACAGCAGTGATACCAAACAGAAAACAGATCAGACGGAGAGAGAGAGAGCGAGAGAGAGACGCTTGGATCTGATGTTTTTCCCCCTCTTTGGAGAATAAGAGACATGCAACAGGTGGTTTAGTAAGTCGCTGGAATTTAAATATAGCTTTATAGAGCTTTGTGGCTTTAACAAGAAACATGTGATCATACTGAAGATGAAAAAGGAAAGAGACGAGAGAGAGGGGGGAAGAGAGAGATAGAGAGGAGAGAGCGATAGACAAAGAAGAGAAAAGAGAGAGAGAAGGGGAAGAGAGGAGAGAGATAGAGTGGTGAAAACAGAAGAAAGAGAGGGGAAGAGAGGAGCGAGATAGAGAAGAGGAGGAGAGAAGAGAGAAGGGGGAGAGAAAGAAAAGAGGAGAGAAGAGAGAGGGGGAGAGAAAGAGAAGAGAGAAGAGAGAGGGGGGAGAGAAAGAGAAGAGGAGAGAAGAGAGAGGGGGGAGAGAAAGAGAAGAGGATAGAAGAGAGAGGGGGGAGAGAAAGAGAAGAGGAGAGAATAGAGAGGGGGGAGAGAAAGAGAAGAGGAGAGAAGAGATAAGGGGGAGAGAAAGAAAAGAGGAGAGAAGAGAGAAGGGGGAGAGAAAGAAAAGAGGAGAGAAGAGAGAGGGGGAGAGAAAGAGAAGAGAGAGGGGGGAGAGAAAGAGAAGAGGAGAAGAGAGAAGAGAGAGGGGGGAGAGAAAGAGAAGAGGAGAAGAGAGAAGAGAGAGGGGGGAGAGAAAGAGAAGAGGAGAAGAGAGAAGAGAGAGGGGGGGAGAAAGAGAAGAGGAGAAGAGAGAAGAGAGAGGGGGGAGAGAAAGAGAAGAGGAGAAGAGAGAGCGCAAAGGTAGGGAATAACAGTGAGAAACAAGTGTATCATCCTGATGATTGTGTGATTCACAGGAATTTGTATACAAAGCTTTAGGACTTTAACGAGAAGCTGGTGAATGTGATCGTGCTGATTGTGATTCACTCACATCCTTGATATGTTTACTAGGTTGGAGAAGACATCTCCTGGCACTGATTTCAGACGCGTCTCCAGAAGCCATCTGGAAGAGAAGATAGAGGATTAAGTTCACAGATCAACATAAAGTTTACAGATTTATGTACAGTGTACAGATCAACATGTAGTTGTTTGAACTCCATTCATAAGAAAAGCATTGTACCTTCCTCCTCCAGAGTCTCTATCATATCTGTAACAACTGATAAGATATATACCCATTTTGGCCAGTTATGCATACTGTACTAATCCCTGGATGTAATGTTGAGGTCTTGAGGTCTCCTTGTGCTGGTTTAGTTCAGTCAGTGTGCAGGGGTTACATGCCTGCCCTAGAGACACTCATCCACCTTACAGTGTGTAAGGTAAACTGTGCATGCTGCAAATGTTAGAGTTGAAAAGCAGACCTGTAACGGCTCTGGTTCGTAGAAGGAGACCAAGGCGCAGCGTGGTAGGCGTACATCGTATTTTTATTGACGACACCAAACAAGATAACAAAAGAAAAAGAATGAAAGCGCACAGTTCTGTCAGGCTCAGATACTAAACAGAAAACAAGATCCCACAAAACCCAAAAGGAAAATGACAACTTATATATGATCCCCAATCAGAGACAACGATAGATAGAACAGACTCATTAAAGGGTTTTTCTTCATTTTTACTATGTTCTACATAGAATAATAATGAAGACATCAAAACTATGAAATAACACATATGGAATCATGTAGTAACCAAAAAAAAGTGTTTTATATATTTTATATTTGAGATTCTTCAAAGTCCATCATGACAGTCCATCATTCGTTTAAGACATGAAGGTCAGTCAACACAGAAAATGTCAATAAGAAGTTTCTTCAAGTGCAGTCGCAAAAACCATCAAACGCTATGATGAAACTGGCTCTCATGAGGACCGCCACAGGAATGGAAGACCCAGAGTTATTTCTGCTGCAGAGGTATAGTTACCAGCCTCAGAAATTGCAGCCCAAATAAATGCTTCACAGAGTTCAAGTAACAGACACATCTCGACATCAACTGTTCAGAGGAGACTGCGTGAATCAGGCCTTCATGGTCGAATTGCTGCAAAAACCCTTGAATGAGTAGGTGTTCTAAAACTTTTGACTGGTAGTGTGGATACATACAAAAAACTAGGAATAAAGTGATAGATAAACAGTAGCAGCAGCGTATGTGATGAGACAAAAAAAAGTTAGTTCAAAAAGAGCCAATGTAGATAGTTAAATAATTAACCAAATAGCTACCCAGACTAACTATTTAGAAGTCTTATGTCTTGGGGGTGGAAGCAGTCCAGGGTCCTGTAGATCCAGACTTGCCTTGCGCAAGCAGAGAGAAGAGTCTAGGACTTGGGTAGCTGGAGTCTTTGACCATTTTTAGGGCCTTTCTCTGAGGTCCTGGATGGCAGGGAGCTCGGATCCAGAGATGTACTTCCTCTTCTCCAGGTAGGAAAGGGCAGTGTGCAGTGTAATAGAGATTGCATCGTCTGTGGATCTGCTGGGGCGGTAAGCAAATTGGAGTGGGTCTAGGGTTTCTGGAAATAATGGTGTTGATGTGAGGCATGACCGGCCCTTCAAAGATGAGTGAGTGTCATTTAGGTTACCTTGGACTTCTTGGGCACAGGGACTATGGTAGTCTGCTTATGAAACATACACACACACAGAGAAATAGACAAAGAGACAGAGAGAGAGATATCTAGCCACTGTGTTAATACAAAGAGACAGGGATCTTGCCCCTAGGCTCAGGTCAGGTCAGCTGGGTTCAGCTCCACTGTTGGTCCCCAGTCAGTACAGCACAACACCTTCACACCTCAACTATCAGAACATCCCTAAAATACAGGATGCCAGATGGCTATTTCGAGCTGGGTTGTTTTGGACTTGAGATATTTTGGGGAGATATTTTTCCTTTTCTTTTGTTTCTTGGTGGGCGCCGGGCAAACTATGTGAGGCTGAAGAATGCGGTGTCATCGCGGATGCGTCTGGGCAGATGAATTGGGGCACTGATTGGGGGCTAATTCCATGTGATGGGTGTCCTGGGAGAAGAGACGGTGGATGAGGGAGGGGGGATGTCCAATGGTAGGGAGGGTAATGGAATGTTCCCAGTAGGTTGAACAAACAGAAGGAGAATGTGCATTATCACACGTGTTAAACCTCTACAGCTGGAGGAGGGCTGTAGACCCACCATGCCCTCTCTGAAGCCTACCCGTGCCCATACACAGATGGCCCAGTCCCTAACGGCCAACAGAGAGTACAGAATGCAGCAGTAATTTATGATGAATTTAACCTGATCACGTGACATTATTTTATGTATTGTTTATTTTATAACCAGAAAACCCTCTGGGTCCTTTAGTGGAAGTCTTGAAACATCCACCACTCTCAGAACCTGATGATAGTCTCTCCATCATTTTGGGGCTGCAGGTAGCCTAGTGGTTAGAGCATTGGGCCATTACCTGAAATGTTGCTAGATTGAATCCCCAAGCCGACAAGGTGAAAATCTGTCGTTCTGTCCTGCTAAGCATTCAAAATTGAATGAGTACTTGTTCAAGGGCAGGAAAATCATCCATTTCACTCACTTATTAAGATAACATCATTGGTCATCCCTACTGCCTCTTATCTAAACACACATGCTTCATTTGTAAATTATGTCTGAGTGTTGAAGTGTGTCCCTGACTATGCGTAATTTAAAAATAACAAGAAAATCGTGTTTTCTGGTTTGCGGAATTAGAATTAGATTTTTTTTAAAACTTTGACTAAAATAGTGTTTTACTGGGTAACTTGAACTTTTAGTTGAGTCATTTTCTATTAAGGTATCTTTACTTTTACTCAAATATGACAATTGGACATTCTTACTGTTCGCCATTTGGTTCTCACCTGGGTCAGGACCAGGGTTGTGTCCGAAATGGACCCTGTTCCTTATATAAGTCTAGTCCACTACTTTTGGCAGAAATCCATATGGTCAACAGTAACACACTATAGGAAATAGGGTGCCATTTAAAAACGGGGCCCAGAGCCAGAGATCTGTGTGTCTGTCTCTCTCTCTGTGTCTGTGTGTCTCACTCTCTCTGTCTGTGTGTGTCTCTCTCTCTGTGTGTCTGTGTGTGTCTCTCTCTCTGTGTGTCTGTGTGTGTCTCTCTCTCTGTGTCTGTGTGTGTCTCTCTTTCTGTGTGTCTGTGTGTGTCTCTCTCTGTGTCTGTGTGTCTCTCTCTCTCTGTGTCTGTGTCTCTCTCTCTCTCTGTGTCTGTGTGTCTCTCTCTCTCTGTGTCTGTGTGTCTCTCTCTCTCTGTGTCTGTGTGTCTCTCTCTCTCTGTGTCTGTGTGTCTCTCTCTGTGTGTCTGTGTGTCTCTCTCTCTCTGTGTCTGTGTGTCTCTCTCTCTGTGTCTGTGTGTGTCTCTCTCTCTCTCGCTCTCTCTCTCAGATAGACGTTCACTGTCACAGCATTTAGGAGATGTTTGCTCTGATGACAAACAATACCATTTTATAATGCTTATTCAGAGAACCTGAATTGTGCACTTGCAATATTTAGCCTAATATTGTTAATTAACAATGTCTTAATTTTGTCTATACGCATTTGTAGAATTGTTTGAGTATAGAACATAAAAAATAGATAACTTCATAATTTTTCAATGGATGCCTCTGTTTCAAAACGTTTTACACTGTCATTTTCATAGCCTTTCCTGTTCTCATCATCATGTATGTAGACATATTTCCATTTGTCCATCTTATTCATTTAGCAGAGCATCTGCATACATTCTCATAATGTTCCATCAAAACAAACACACTCAAAGCTCCAAGACTATCTGATAAACAGGCAGAAAAAAGGGGCCCTTGCCTCACTCAGACAAGATTCGTTACAGTATCAACTCATTACAGAGAAATGTTCCAAGGAGTTTTCTTTGCATCACCCATAGCCTACAAGAGCCATCACAATCGACTGAATGAATGCCTATAGAAAAAAAAAATTATCACACGCACGCACACACACATTAATCAGATGTCAATCCATACAACAAAGGGTCATTAAAGTAAACATATACTTACAGTGTATCTGTGCTTGCAGGAAATGTGGGAATGACATCAATGTCAAAGCAGGAGATCGTGTAGGTCTTCCGTTCTGAGCAATCACAAACTGTGGGGCAGGAGTCGAAGTCAACCAAGGTTTCGATCGGTAACGTGACGAGGGTAAACAGCGCACATGTTATCACCTGCAAACTGTGTCTGTCGTTTTCAGTCATCTCTCTTTTTTTTTAAACTATCCCCAGTGATGCGCCTATTGTTAACGCTGAGATTCTGACGGCTTCCTTCTCACCGGACGGACGCCCGTGGCAAATTGAAGTTGAAGCCCGCTACTTTGTTTATGTCATAAACTTCAGCACATGAACTCGTCCTAGCGCAATTATACTGACCGTTTGAGAGAGTGGTGAGAGGAGATGCTTGGGGTGTGGCGGTGGTCTTTCTTCAGGAGTAGAGATTCACGGTGGACTTCTGAGGCACTCTTGTGGAGAATTAAAGATTTTGGATTTTCTTTAACTCGTTTACGAAATGTAGGCTATTTTATGAAATGTATCCTATAAATCCAACTTCCTAACATCATAAAGCTAAATAAAATGTGTTGCTAATCAGTATTATTATTCAATTAAACTAGTATATTGTCAAGTTATAATCATGTTTTAGGCTATAGATATCAGCCCTAATACCCCACATAAAATAAACTAAGTCAAAATTGTATTTCTTATATTCTTTATTATCAGTAACCCCCTAGACAGCCTGGCTTTAATCCAGGGGTGTCAAACTCATTCCATGGAGGGCCTCCTTTCAATTAAGCCCTAGAAAACCAGGTGCGGGGAGGTCCTTACTAATTAGTTCATTCATCAATAAAGTGCAAGGGAAGAGCGAAAAACCCGCAGACACTCTGTCCTCTGTGGAATGAGTTTTACACCTGCGCTCTAATCCAAAGAGTAGTCCCAGTGTCGCGAAATGCATGTCCCCGAAGCAAGTTTTGGAAAATGTAGTGCTCAAGCATTTTATTCACAAATAATTCCATCACTGCTGTCAGTTTAAAAACTACAACTCCCAACGTCATTAATACGGCGGTAATGTATTTTCCTGTTCGTGGCGGCCAGTTCAAGTTGACTTACCAGAGAGGAATTGTTTGAGTGTAGAAAAAAATAAATAAATGATAACTGCACAATTCTTCTTCAGCGCATGCCTCTGTTTCGAGCTGAAATCAAGATCAAGGTCATGGGGAAGGGATGCAACCCTCAAACTGTGAGGTCCTGATGCTGCAGGCATCTCAGAGAAAATGAACCCACTGGGAAGCACTACAGGTAGGCTAGTGTTCTCTTCCCAGAGGGGTATACTACAAAGCAGAATCAATGAGTTAGCCAGCTAACTTTGAGAAACAAAGAAGAAGAAATGACTAGAAATGTTCTGGTTCATTAAGAAAGCTACACTTAGATATGTGTTTTTGGTTGTTGAGTCAATTAGACCCATTTCAAGCTCGTCTTCCCTCTCCGTCTCTCTCCCTCGCAGCTAAGAGGCCAGAGGCTGGTCCTCTGGAGCCCATAGGGTGTCAGCCTCCTCCCTGCACACCAGCGACCTGGAGGCTGGCTATGGATCAGGTGAGAGTAATCATGTCTGTCCTATACAATGTGTAATGTCTTGGAAGCTTTATACAACGGGTGGGTCTAATCCTGAATGCTGATTGGTTAAAAGCACATTCCTGCTGGTGTCTAATCCACAAGTTACCACCGGCTAAATCTATGAAGTTTAAATGCCTATTTATTCTGTTCCATCTGACTGCTGAATCCTCTGTCTCATCAGCCCAGGCAGGCAGTTATACACTTGATCTCCACTATAAAAAGCATAGAGTCAGTTGTTCAACACTATAAGCAACTGTACCCATACACCTTGCTCCTCTGTCAGATGGTCAAGAGATGGTGGTGGGCTACACTTATAAAACAGCTACATTAGTTTATTACATATCTGTGTAGGTTTGTGTATAGAGACCCCACGTCTCTCCTGAAGGTCTGTGGGAGTTCTGAGTCAGCTGGAGGAGGAGATAGGAGGAGGGCCAGATCGGCTACAGTCCGCTTCAGAGACCCCAGCCTGCCAGACCAGGATGTAAGACTTGTCAAAGCGATGCTATCTTTAAAATGTTCAACTCACCATTGTAGTGCAGTTAGAGACTTTAACCAGTAGAGGGCCCTTTGGGTCCATTTCCACAGTGACAGTTTAAAACAGTAATGCCTGTTTTATAACAGCGTTATTCAGTCCTTGTTGATGTTTCAAGTAGTGATTGTACTACCTGTGCCCCTCACCTCCTTCTCAGGTCCACGTCCTGCACCAGTCATTCAGAGACCTCAGTGACCAGCTGAGACTGGGAGATGACATGGACAGAGATCATCAGGAGGAACAGGTAGACTATGTGCAAATATGTTGTGTGTGTATTCACTCATTCACTCATTTCTATTTTTCTCTTTCTAAGGTCTGAGTCATGGAGAATCACTCAAAGCACCTGTCGACTTCAGAGACAGCACTCAGTGAGTTATTTACATCACTTGAAATACTTTACTTCCACATTACAGTTCATAAGTTTCCATAAAAACATGACTCTAACCTTAGCTGCTGCACTCTGAAGATGGCAGCTTAGTGCTGTAACCTACAGTGACTCCCCCCCAGGTGTCGCCTCATGTGGAGAAGTGTCTGCAGGAGATTAAGAGGGAGATGAGTTCGGAGCGACAGAGCGTGTCAGCGAGACGACCAGAACAGTGTGGGATCATGTCTGACAAACTGCAGGAGGTGACACTACTTCCAGTCCCATCCCTCTCTCTCTGGTTAATACATGCCCACACACACACCCCACCTCTTCTACTCTTCTCTAACGTAACCTTCATCGTAGTTATCACCCTCACACCACCTCCACCTACTCGCTAGCTGGTACATACCCACACACACAGTAAACCTCTGCTAACTTTCCCTGACATAACCCTCATTCCTCCCACATCGCACCGTCCCACCAACTCCACCTCCACCATTCTGAAATAATCACCCATCTCACCCTCTTATCAAGGTACTTAAGTAAAAAATCATTGAAAGCATCACTTAAGTCGTTTTTTGGGGGAATCTGTACTTAACTTTACTATTTATATATTTGACTACTTTTACTTCACTACATTCCTAAAGACAATAATGTACTTTCTACTCCATACATTTTCCATGACACCCGAAAGTACTCGTTACATTTTGACAGGAAAATGGTCCAATTCACACACTTATCAGGAGAACATCCCTGGTCATCCCTACTGCCTCTGATCTGGCTGACTCATTAAAACACAAATGCTTGGTTTTGTAAATTATGTCTGAGTGTTGGAGTGTGCCCCTGGCTATCTGTCAACAAAAAATACAAGAAATTGTGCAGTCTGGTTTGCTTTATACAAGGAATTTGAAATTATTTATACTTTTACTTTTGATACTTAAGTACATTTTAGCAATTACATTTACTTTTGATACTTAAATTAATTTAAAACCAAATACTTTTAGACTTTTACTCAAGTACTCACTGGGTGACTTTCACTGTTACTTGAGTCATTTTCTTTTAAGGCATCTTTACTTTTACTCAAGTATTACAATGAAGTACTTTTTCCACCACTGCTCTTATCATTAACACAAACCCGTTAGCTGTTCTCACATCAACAAATTATTTTGTTCTATAGGACTAGTTCAGAATGCTACCACCGGGGTGCAGCGTTTAGCTGAGGTTCCTTCCTAGCCATCCCCTCCTCTCTCCTCTCCACAGAGAGAAGGAGTGACACGAGAGGTGTTTAAGTCATTTGTATCTTTATCCACTGTGCAGGGAGCTTCTTCTTCTATTAAGAATCCAGGCTGCCCTCGGGGTTCTGGGAAATAATGTAATTTGTTCCCAAATTAAGGCTAAATAAAAAAAGGGAGAGGAAATGAAGAAGGAAATCACCTCTTTTACTACTGAAGGGAGAGGTCCTGGTTAGTTTGATTCTGATGCTACAATCCAGTGGGTCTACTCTACTCAGAGTGATGATATGAATGGGTGGAAATGACGGACGGCGTCTTGCAGGCTGGCAATACATCACCAAGCCTTTACAGGACAGACCAGTAACAGGAGTATGTGGGATTGGATGCTAAACCCCTAATAGGGCCAGTAACAGGAGTGTGTGGGATTGGATGCTAAGCCCTATTAGAGCCAGTAACAGGAGTGTGTGGGATTGGATGCTAAGCCCTATTAGGGCCAGTAACAGGAGTGTGTGGGATTGGATGCTAAGCCCTTTTAGGGCCAGTAACAGGAGTGTGTGGGATTGGATGCTAAGCCCCTGTTAGGGCCAGTAACAGGAGTGTGTGGGATTGGATGCTAAACCCCTAATAGGACCAGTAACAGGAGTATGTGGGATTGGATGCTAAGCCCTATTAGGGCCAGTAACAGGAGTGTGTGGGATTGGATGTTAAGCCCTATTATGGCCAGTAACAGGAGTGTGTGGGATTGGATGCTAAACCCTATTAGGGCCAGTAACAGGAGTGTGTGGGATTGGATGCTAAACCCCTAATAGGACCAGTAACAGGAGTATGTGGGATTGGATGCTAAGCCCTATTAGGGCCAGTAACAGGAGTGTGTGGGATTGGATGTTAAGCCCTATTATGGCCAGTAACAGGAGTGTGTGGGATTGGATGCTAAACCCTATTAGGGCCAGTAACAGGAGTGTGTGGGATTGGATGCTAAGCCCCTGTTAGGGCCAGTAACAGGAGTGTGTGGGATTGGATGCTAAACCCTATTAGGGCCAGTAACAGGAGTGTGTGGGATTGGATGTTAAGCCCTATTATGGCCAGTAACAGGAGTGTGTGGGATTGGATGCTAAGCCCTATTAGGGCCAGTAACAGGAGTGTGTGGGATTGGATGCTAAGCCCTATTATGGCCATTAACAGGAGTGTGTGGGATTGGATGCTAAGCCCTATTAGGGCCAGTAACAGGAGTGTGTGGGATTGGATGTTAAGCCCTAATAGGGCCAGTAACAGGAGTGTGTGGGATTGGATGCTAAGCCCTATTAGGGCCAGTAACAGGAGTGTGTGGGATTGAATGCTAAGCCCTATTAGGGCCAGTAACAGGAGTGTGTGGGATTGGATGCTAAGCCCTATTAGGGCCAGTAACAGGAGTGTGTGGGATTGGATGCTAAACCCCTATTAGGGCCAGTAACAGGAGTGTATGGGATTGGATGCTAAGCCCCTAATAGGACCAGTAACAGGAGTGTGTGGGATTGGATGCGAAGCCCTAATAGGGTCAGTAACAGGAGTGTGTGGGATTGGATGCTAAACCCTAATAGGGCCAGTAACAGGAGTGTATGGGATTGGATGCTAAACCCTAATAGGACCAGTAACAGGAGTTTGTGGGATTGGATGCTAAACCCCTAATAGGACCAGGACCAGGAGTGTGTGGGATTGGATGCTAAACCCTAATAGGACCAGGAGTGTGTGGGATTGGATGCTAAACCCCTAATAGGACCAGTAACAGGAGTGTGTGGGATTGGATGCTAAACCCTATTAGGACCAGTAACAGGAGTGTATGGGATTGGATGCTAAACCCTAATAGGACCAGTAACAGGAGTGTGTGGGATTGGATGCTAAACCCTAATAGGACCAGTAACAGGAGTGTGTGGGATTGGATGCTAAACCCTAATAGGACCAGGAGTGTGTGGGATTGAATGCTAAACCCTAATAGGACCAGTAACAGGAGTGTATGGGATTGGATGCTAAACCCTAATAGGACCAGTAACAGGAGTGTGTGGGATTGGATTCTAAACCCTAATAGCGGTTTAGCATCCAGGGGAGATGGAATGTAACCTTTATTTAACTAGGCAAGTCAGTTAAGAACACATTCTTATATACAATTACGGCCTACCAGGGAACAGTGTGTTTACTGCTGTGTTCACGGGCAGAACGACAGATTTTTACCTTGTCAGCTCGGGGAACCGATCCAGCAACCTTTTGATGACTGGCCCAATGCTCTAACCACTAAGCTATCTGCCCCCTCTAACCACTAGGCTATCTGCCGCCCCCCTCTAACCACTAGGCTATCTGCCGCCCCCCTCTAACCACTAGGCTATCTGCCGCCCCCCTCTAACCACTAGGCTATCTGCCGCCCCCCTCTAACCACTAGGCTATCTGCCGCCCCCTCTAACCACTAGGCTATCTGCCGCCCCCCTCTAACCACTAGGCTATCTGCCGCCCCCCTCTAACCACTAGGCTATCTGCCGCCCCCCTCTAACCACTAGGCTATCTGCCGCCCCCCTCTAACCACTAGGCTATCTGCCGCCCCCCTCTACCCACTAGGCTATCTGCCGCTAGCTACTGTCACACCATTAGTCATATTCTCCTCCTGTGTTCGCTTATAAACTAACCTAAAGACTCATGTAGTTTGAATGTGGTACATACTACATGTAGAGGGCTGCAGGCTGGGGTGTGTGTATGTATCAGTCATTACTCTGTATGTGTGTGTCTTTGTGTGTTCCCTGATGAGACAGGATGCTCAGGCCCCGGAAACTGAGGAGGCCCTCAAGAACAAACTGCTGAGATCAGAGACTGAGAAGATTAAGGTGTGTGTGTGTGTGTGTGTGTGTGTGTGTGTGTGTGTGTGTGTGTGTGTGTGTGTGTGTGTGTGTGTGTGTGTGTGTGTGTGTGTGTGTGTGTGTGTGTGTGTATTTGCAAATGCAGAGCTCTACAGTGGCATTTTTTACAATGAGCATACGTGCTCCTAAATTGAAAAATCTAAGAGCACACAAATACATTTAGAGCCAGATTGAAAAACCTGAGGCTGTAAAGCAGCAGTCTGCTGTTGAAATTGATAACAAAGGACCATCGCCGCCACGGTTTCAGTAAGAAGCTGAGGGATGGGGCTTGAGAAATGTAACCAAACTCAAATTCATAGACAGAGCTATGGATGCAGGGACTGACCATCATGATATGAAAGTTATAGTTTACAGTGTTTGTTTACATTTATTTTGCTTACAAACATTGGAAAAACAATATTTTATTCTGTGTAGATTGATGAGGGAAAAAAACAATTTAATCAAATTTTAGAATTAGGCTGGAACCTAACAAAATGTGGAAAAAGTCTAGGGGTCTGAATACTTTACGAATACACTGTATACTGTTTAAATAAGTTGTAGTGAAATATCTGTGCTCTGATAGTACTTTCACTGAAGATCAGTTTATAAGTTCTCTTACTCCCCTCCTCTCGCTCCTTCCCCCTCCCCCTCACTCCCTCCTCTCCCCCTCATTCTCTCCTCTCCCCCTCACTCCCTTCTTTCCCCCTCATTCTCTCCTCTCCCCCTCACTCCCTCCTCTCCCCCTCACTCCCTCCTCTCCCCCAGGCATTATCATCAGACCTGGCGAGTTGCGAGCAGCAGCATTTGAGGATGTTGGAGCAGTTGAAGGAGACCCAGGGTCGCTCGGAGGCAGAGAGGGCCCATGATCTGATCAGGGTGCTGCGGAGAGGGCCCATGTCCTGATCAGGGTGCTGCGGAGAGGGCCCATGTCCTGATCAGGGTGCTGTGGAGAGGGCCCATGTCCTGATCAGGGTGCTGCGGAGAGGGCCTATGCCCTGCTAAGGGTGCTGCGGAGAGGGCCCATGCCCTACTCAGGGCTGAGGACACAGAAGCCCAGCTCCAAGACAGCACCAGGAGGAGAGAGGAACTGAAGGAAGACCAGGAAGCAGTCAGACAGTGGAGGGAAGAGTGTAAGATGATGGAGAGATGTACTGTGGAGGTGACTTGTTGCCGAGTTGAAAAGTGATAAAATGTACTCCTCTCGGTGACTGATAAAAAGGTTAACAAGTGATTAGCTGTAGTCAGTCATCCAGTCATTATTAGTGTGAAAGTCACCTCCCTGTTGTTTCTGCTAAATGAGTCTGTCACCTCCAAACTCTCTTCCCATCAGCAGCAGCTGACTGACTGACTCACACCTGGCTCTCTGACTATGTGATGTGAATTAATACCCCCCAAAATGTATCCTCTAAAATAATAAATTAGGATGCAAAGAATTAAGTGCTCAATTAACTGATTAGGTGTAGAGCTCTGAGCTGGGACAAAGCCTTGCGAAATCAGTCCCTCGTAGGCTAGACAGCATGAGCTTAGAGTGGTATCAGCAAAGGCAATGAGAACCAATCTGCCTTAAACAAACCTGGACTATATCCTTAATACTGAGCTGAACTGAGCCCTGGCTTTTTACTATCTATGTTCAATCTGGTGTTTATCCTCTTCACATTCCTCTCTTCATCGCGGGAGGAGACAGCTGAGGCCATGGCACGAGGAGGTACTTGCTTTTTCTCAATTCATCTTTCCTCGATTCATTGCGCCCATCTCTTATACAATTTCTAAAATCGCATTGGAAGAGAAGATCCCAAGTCCTTTCTCCCTGCCTCTGCATTTTCCCCCCATTTTCAACTACGGCCTGCGCCCAACTGACCTATAGGGAGCTGCATAGGAGTGGGAGGTGCACCAGAGAGAACTGGCCAGTCTCAGAGCCAGGATGCAGGATAGCAGGGCCAAAATTGGACAGAGAGATACAGAAGACTCTACGGCTCTGTAACAAGGAGAGGAATGTGATAGAGGTAGGGGTTAATCTCATAGTTCATGTATACTTTACTCTCCATTTCTCCTTTTTAGATTATAATAGCTGTGGATATTTCTGAGAGCTTATGCTCAGGGGTCAATTTTCAGAGCAGAAATTAGGCTTAAGGTTCGGACCCTTTTTTTCAATTTTCGCCTGAAATGACCCAAATGTAACTGCCTGTAGCTCTGGACCTGAAGCAAGGATATGCATATTCTTTGTACCATTTGAAGATTGTGGAAATGTGAAATGAATGTAGGAGAATATAACACATTAGATCTGGTAAAAGATAATACAAACAAAACATGTTTTGTTCCATCATCTTTGAAATGCAAGAGAAAGGCCATAATATATTTCAGTTTAGGCGCAATATAGATGTTGGCCACTAGATGGAAGCAGTGTGTGTGCAAAGTTTCAGCTCGATCCAGTGAAGCATGGCAATACTGGACAATATTTTGTATCAAGTCTGCCTAAATGTGCCTAAATGTGCCTAAATGTGCCTAAATGTGCCTAATTGGTTAATTGATAAATTTTCAAGTACATTGGGATTTGGGTTGTATGCAACACTATTTGTCTTTAACATCTAAGAGTCCATGTAATTAACCTTGGTGGAACTTGATGTTTCACATTTTTTTAATGAAAAAGTAAAGGTCAGTAACTATAACGTTTTTAATAATTATCTGGCATTGGTTCCATGAGGTGGAAGTGGGAATTTCTCAAGTAAAATGTTCAGCTCCCTTTTCCTTTATTGTCATTTCAATTTACTCCTCTACCCATGCAGTCCCAGACCTCAAAGTGCTTTTAGCTAGGGTGAATCTAGGACAGCCTCCCCTCTCTCCTAATGTGGTTAGCTAACCCAGTAGGCTCCTACAGGCTAGAGATGGACAGGGGGCTCCCTCCAGGCCTGAATATTTAAACACTACTTCTATCTCCCTTCCCTTCAGTGTGACTGGCTTATCAGGGCAAGGCTGCTCAGATAGGGGCTTGGGTACCCTGAACACACACACACACACACACACACACACACACACACACACACACACACACACACACACACACACACACACACACAGAGCAAGGCTGAAATCTCCCTTAGACCAAAGCTTAAATCTCCCTTAGAGCAAAGCTTAAATCTCCTGTAGGGTAAAGCTGGAATGTCCCTTAGAATAAGGCTGTAATGTCCCTTAGAACAAGGCTGGAATGTCCCTTAGAATAAGGCTGGAATGTCCCTTAGAACAGGGCTGAAATGTCCCTTACAAAAAGGCTAAAATCTCCCTCAGGGCAAGGTTGAAATCTCCCCTAGAATGAGTCTGAAATCTTCCATAGAACACGCCTTAGAAGACAGATTTCCAGACCATAGAGATAAAACAATTCCATCTTCATGGTCCACTCCAGACGCAGTGGCCCACCTCATCCAATTTAAACACATCTCTCTATTGTCCAATGAGCCTCATTCAATCTCTTCAATCTCTTAGCTGTAAGAGAACTCCTTCCTTTTATTCTGTTTAAATTGGTTCATGTTCACATCCTAAGTGGTTAAATGTGAACACATCTCTGTGAATTAATGGACCCCCCTTCAGCCAACATTAGCCAGGGTTATCAAACACTATCTGGACATAGTGTTCTCCCATCCTCCATCTATGGTATGGCCCTGCGCTGTCCTCTCTCAGGGGGACAAGGAGCTGGTGAGGGCTCTGCGTGGGAAGCTGGACAGCTGGACAGTGGAACTGAGCGGAGGACAGGAATAACACTCACACCTCAACAGGAAGTACACACTGCTCTAACAGGAAATGGAAGACAAGGTATGTATACATGTATGGACAGCACAGAACACACACGCCCTTTTCCACACGTACCGTACGCCCTTATTTGCTGAATACTTGGAAATATTGGAATTAGGCCAAGACAAATTGTTGTGGACCAGTAAACAGATTGTTTAATGCAATGTTTTGCATTCAGCCATTTGATTAGCTGTTCAGGAGTCTTATAGTTTGGGGGTAGAAGCTGTTTAGAAGCCTCTTGGACCTAGACTTGGCGCTCCGGTACCGCTTGCCGTGTGGTAGCAGAGAGAACAGTCTATGACTAGGGTGGCTGGAGTCTTTGACAATTTTTAGGGCCTTCCTCTGACACCGTCTGGTATAGAGGTCCTGGATGGCAGGAAGCTTGGCCCCGGTGATGTACTGGGCTGTACGCACTACCCTCTGTAGCGCCTTGCGATTTGCCATACCATGCTGTGATGCAACCCGTCAGGATGCTCTCGATGGTGCAGCTGTAAAACCTTTTGAGGATCTGAGGATCCATGCAAAATCCTTTCAGTCTCCTGATGGGGAATAGGTTTTGTCGTGCCCTCTTCAAGACTGTCTTGGTGTGCTTGGTCTATGTTAGTTTGTTGGTGATGTGGATGCCAAGGAACTTGAAGCTCTCAACCTGCTCCACTACAACCCCGTCGATGAGAATGAGAACTGCGCATGAACTGCGCATGAATTCCGAAACATTGTCTACTCTGAAAATGTTGTACGACAGTAGGTCTGCTTGTAGTGGTAGCCTACACAACTCAATGCAAAAGATCAACTCTGTTCACCTGTTAAATTCTACTGTGTGTTATAAACTGCTCACCCTGTCATCTGCAAAGAGAAAAAGCTTGATATTATAATGGGCCCAATTATCTTTATAGAACTAGGCTAAGAACAAATTCTTATTTTCAATGACAGCCTAGGAAGCTGAGCTGCCTTTGTACCTTGTCAGCTCAGGGATTTGAACTTGCAACCTTCCGGTTTCTAGTCCAACGCTCTAACCACTAGGCTACCCTGCCGCCCCAATTAAAGGAGAGATGCTGATGGTGATTTCTCGTGTGACTACTTCTGTATTCAGATGTAGCCTACAAACGTCTATGGAAAAGCTGAACCGTCTGTTCTACCTTCAAACGGTACTTCGGATCGAATCGCACCGAGCAAAATAGGCTGCTTGAAATAGTCGATCTATCTGAGATCTGAGAAGTGGGTCCAACTAAACGACAGGTGGGATGAATGGTCGCTATAGGCTATTTCACCCAGGATGGAACCATCACAGTCAGAAACGGTGAGGAATTTATTCTGCAATGATCATGTGAATTAAATAAACGACAGGTGGGATGAATGGTCGCTATAGGCTATTTCACCCAGGATTGAACCATCACAGTCAGAAACGGAATTTATTCTGCAATGATCATGTGAATTAAATAAACGATAGGAAATAGATGCATGTTTTTAGTTATTTTAGAACGCTTGCTCTTCTCGATAACGGCAAATGACTGCATCTTGTTATTATATTTAGTTAGGATTCCTGTCCTTTTGTTCTGTATATATGTAGAGTGTCACCATATAGTCCTGCTCAAGGCTTTTGGGCTGATTTTGCACATCTTGCAATGCAATAGTTCAACCACTGGAAGCGGTGTGCATGCATGGTCTAAGGTTAGCGGGAGGATAAGTACATCCTCACGTCAAGTTCAGTTTTAATAGATGACAACTTTTGCGTGAACTGGCGCACGCATGTTTTTGGGGGCACATTTTGTACGTAGCAAAATGTTTCTAAATGAGGACCCTAGAGAACCACATGGTGTGCAGTCATTTCTTCCAGCCCAGCACTAACACACCTGACACCATCAGCTGAGTGGCTGAATCAGGTGTGTCCGTGCTGGGTTGCACACCCTTGATGACCTCTGTTTTATACAGTGTACAAAATAACCCCTCTGTCAGGGCCTCAGTTTATTTATCTGACTGAACTAACTCAAGGTCAATGTATTGACTGAGTGCTCCAGACCTTATTAGCCCTTACCACACTCCATGTATTGTCCCAGATAGATTCACACACATGGCTGTATTGATTCATGTGTCCCCATAGAGACCCTGAGAGTATCGACTCCATTCACTATGGAGGGGAGGAAGAGTTGACAGTAGAACGGTTCAGAAGGGGGTTAAATGGAAAAAGAGAGAGAGGTCAGACGTTTAAGGTTGTGTGTCTAGCTCTCGGTAAGATGGTCAGTCCCTGGAGTCTATTATGACTGGAACATTAGTGTAAGTGTGAGCATAGCCTAACCTCTTCTTGAATTGTCTTTCACAGTTTTGAACCGATAGAGATATTGAACACAATGAAATAGTCACAAAGCCTTGGATTAGTAGCTTTAGATAATGAACAGCAGCTGATAATGCTGTTGCCATAGAGTTGTTCTGGCTGATAATGCTGTTGCCATAGAGTTGTTCTGACTGATAATGCTGTTGTCTCCTCCTTCCATGTGAAGTGCATGGCTCTATAAGAGAACGAAGGAGAGGACCGAAGGAGGGGGTCAGAGGAGAGGACCAAAATAGGGGGTCAGAGAGAGGACCAAAGGAGGGGGTCAGAGGAGAGGACCAAAATAGGGGGTCAGAGGAGAGGACCAAAGGAGGGGGTGAGATCAGAGGACCGAAGGAGGGAGTCAGAGGAGAGGACCAAAATAGGGGGTCAGAGGAGAGGACCAAAGGAGGGGGTCAGAGGAGAGGATCAAAATAGGGGGTCAGAGGAGAGGACCAAAGGAGGGGGTCAGAGGAGAGGACCAAAGGAGGGGGTCAGAATAGAGGACCAAAGGAGGGGGTCAGAGGAGAGGACCAAAGGAGGGGGTCAGAGGAGAGGACCAAAGGAGGGGGTCAGAGGAGAGGACCAAAGGAGTTGGTCAGAATAGAGGACCAAAGGAGGGGGTCAGAGGAGAGGACTAAAGGAGGGGGTCAGAGAAAGTTGTGGCTGGTCTAGAACAGTGTTTCTCAATCCTGGTCCTGGGGTCCCAAAGGGGTGCACATTTTCACTCTTTCTCTCTTCTCTCCAGGTGAAGTGTGTGGCTGCGAGAGAGTAGTGTAGTAGAGGGTCTGAGGAGGCTGTAGCTGGCCTAGAGGACAGACAGTCTCATCTAAAAACAGAACAGGAGTCCATCCTCACCTCTGTAGGATAGGACATAGAGCACTCCCCAAGGACTCACAGGACAAACTCAAGGTAATGCACAAAAACACACACACACACACACACACACACACACACACACACACACACACACACACACACACACACACACACACACACACACATACCTATTCCAAACATACATTTGAACCTTTACCTATTCCGTACACACACTTTACCTATACCAATATTATATTCCAATAACACCGTTTGCCCATTTTGAGACGCCGTAGCCACTTCCTCAAAATAGATAACTCAAGAAATCTGTCATTAATTTGTACGTTTTTGCTGAGGAGATCATAGTCGTGCAATTTTACTAAGATCTAACTAAGATGTTTTGTGAACAACGCCAGATTGATGAGGTGTGATGCTATGATGGTGTAGGGGTGCTTTGCTGGTGACATTGTCTATGATTTGTTTTTAGTTCAAGGCTACCATAGCATTCTGCCGCCATACGCCATCCCATCTGGTTTGTGCTTAGTGGGACAATAATTTGTTTTTCAACAGGACAATGACCTAACCTCCAGGCTGAGTAAGGGCTATTTGACCAAGAAGGAGAGTGATGGAGTACTGCATCAGATGACCTGGCCTCCACAATCACAATCACCAGACCTCAACCCAATTGAGATGTTTTGGGATTCGTTTTTTTGATTATTTATCTTAACCAGGTAGGCCAGTTGAGAACAAGTTCTCATTTACAACTGTGACCTGGCCAAAATAAAGCAAAGCAGTTAGACACAAACAACAACACAGAGTTACACATGGAATAAACAAACGTACAGTCAATAACACAATAGGAAGAAAAGTCTTTATACTATTGAGGTAGTATGTACATGTAGGTATGGTTAAAGTGACTATGCATATACATGTACATATTCTTTATCCCTTTACACTTGTGTCTATAAGGTAGTAGTTGTGGAATTGTTAGGTTAGATTACTCGTTGGTTATTACTGCATTGCCAAAACTAGAAGCACAAGCATTTCGCTACACTCGCATTAACATCTGCTAACCATGTGTATGTGACAAATAGAATTTGATTTGATTTGACTCAAACGATATTCTCCAAACACCACACAGGTCAGACATCCCAATTATTCTCAAAAGGAAGCGACACAGAGGAGGAAGAGCCGGATGCCTCGTCCAGACCTGCAGAAGACAACTAGGAAATCTGCTGTTACCATCAATACTACTCGCCAACGTGCAATCATTGGACAATAAACTAGATGAGGTACGACCATGAATATCCTACCAACGGGACATCAAAAACTGTAATATCCTATGTTTCACGGAATCGGGGCTGAATGACGACATGGATATTCAGCTAGCGGGATACACGCTGCACCGGCAGGATAGAACTGCACACTCCGGTAAGACAAGGAGGTCTGTGCATATTTGTAAACAACAGCCGGTGCACGAAATCTAAGGAAGTCTCTAGATTTTGCTCGCCTGAAGTAGAGTATATTATGATAAATTGCAGGCCACACTACTTGCCTAGAGAGTTCTCAGCTATACTTTTTGTGGCTGTTTATTTACCACCGCAGACAGATGCCGGCACTAAGACCGCACTCAGCCAGCTGTATAAGGAAATAAGCAAACAGGAAACCTCTCACCCAGAGGCGGCGCTCCTAGTGACAGGGGACTTTAATGCAGGGAAACTAAAATCAGTTCTACCAAATCTCTATCAACATGTTAAATGTGCAACCAGAGGGAAAAAAAATTCTAGATCACCTGTACTCCACACACAGAGATGGGTAAAGAGCTCTCCCTCGCCCTCCATTTGGTAAATCCGACCACAACTCTATCCTCCTGATTACTGCTTACAAGCAAAAATTAAAGCAGGAAGCACCAGTGACTCGGTCTATAAAAAAATGGTCAGATGAAGCAGGACTATTTTGTTATCACAGACTGGAACATGTTCCGGGATTCTTCCGATGACATTGAGGAATACACCACATCTGTCACTGGCTTTATCAATAAGTGCATTGAGGACGTTGTCCCCACAGTACCTGTACGTACATAACCCAACCAGAAGCCATGGATTACAGGCAACATTCGCACTGAGCTAAAGGGTAGAGCTACCGCTTCCAAGGTGCGGGACTCTAACCCGGAAGCTTACGAGAAATCCCGCTATGCCCTGCGACGAACCATCAAACAGGCAAAGCGTCAATACAGGGCTAAGATTGAATCATACTACACCGACTTCGACACTCTTCTGGTGTGGCAGGGCTTGCAAACTATTACAGACTACAAAGGGAAGCACAGCCGCGAGCTGCTCAGTGACACGAGCCTACCAGACGAGCTAAATCACTTCTATGCTTGCTTCGAGGCAAGCAACACTGAGGCATGCTTGAGAGCATCAGCTGTTCCAGATGACTGTGTGATCATGCTCTCCGTAGCCGACGTGAGTAAGACCTTTAAACAGGTCAACATACACAAGGCTGTGGGGCCAGACGGATTACCAGGACGTGTGCTCCGGGCATGTGCTGACCAACTGGCAGGTGTCTTCACTGACATTTTCAACATGTCCCTGATTGAGTCTGTAATACCAACATGCTTCAAGCAGACCACCATAGTCCCTGTGCCCAAGAACACAAAGGCAACCTGCCTAAATTACTACAGACCCATGGCACTCACGTCCGTAGCCATGAAGTGCTTTGAAAGGCTGGTAATGGCTCACATCAACACCATTATCCCAGAAACCCTAAACCCATTCCAATTTGCATACCGCCAAAACAGATCCACAGATGATGCAATCTCTATTGCACTCCACACTGCCCTTTCCCACCTGGACAAAAGTAACACCTATGTGAGAATGCTATTCATTGACTACAGCTCAGTGTTCAACACCATAGTACCCTCAAAGCTCATCACTAAGCTAAGGAACCGGGGAGTAAACACCTCCCTCTGCAACTGGATCCTGGACTTCCTGACGGGCCGCCCCCAGATGGTGAGGGTAGGTAGCAACACATCTGCCATGCTGATCCTCAACACTGGAGCTCCCCAGGGGTGTGTGCTCAGTCTCCTCATGTACTCCCTGTTCACCCACGACTGCATGGCCAGGCATAACTCCAACACCATCATTAAGTTTTCAGACGACACAACAGTGGTTGGCCTGATCACCAACAACGACGGGACAGCCTATAGGGAGGAGGTCAGAGACCTGGCCGGGTGGTGCCAGAATAACAACCTATCTCTCAACATAACCAAGACTAAGGAGATGATTGTGGACTACAGGAAAAGGAGCACCGAGCACGTCCCCATTCTCATTGACGGGGCTGTAGTGGAGCAGGTTGAGAGCTTCAAATTCCTTGGTGTCCACATCACCAACAAACTAGAATGGTCCAAACACACCAAGACAGTTGTGAAGAGGGCACGACAAAGCCTATTCCCCCTCAGGAAACTAAAAAGATTTGGCATGGGTCCTGAGATCCCGAAAAGGTTCTACAGCTGCAATATCGAGAACATCCTGACCGGTTGCATCACTGCCTGGTACGGCAATTGCTCGGCCTCCGACCGCAAGGCACTTCAGAGGGTAGTGCATACAGCCCAGTACATCACTGGGGCAAAGCTGCCTGCCATCCAGGACTTCTACACCAGGTGGTGTCAGAGGAAGGCACTGAAAATTGTCAAAGACCCCAGTCACCCCAGTCATAGACTGTTCTCTCTACTACCGCATGTCAGCTGTACCGGAGTGCCAAGTCTAGGACAAAAAGGCCATAAGACTCCTGAACAGGTAATCAAATGACTACTCGGACTATTTGCATTGTGTCCCCCCCCAACCCCTCTTTTACGCTGCTGCTACTCTCTGTTTATCTTATATGCATAGTCACTTTAACTATACATTCATGTACATACTATCTAAATTGGCCCGACCAACCAGTGCTCCCGCACATTGGCTAACCGGGCTATCTGCATTGTGTCCCACCACCCGCCAACCCCTCTTTTTACGCTACTGCTACTCTCTGTTCATCATACAGTACATAAAGATATATGAATGAGTGATGGTACAGAACGGCACAGGCAAGATCTCATATGAGATGAGTAATGTAGGGTATGTAAACATAAAAGTGGCATAGTTTAAAGTGGCTAGTGATACATGTATTACATAAAGATGGCAAGATGCAGTAGATGATATAGAGTACAGTTACATACATATGAGATGAGTAATGTAGGGAATGTAAACATTATATTAAGTGGCATTGTTTAAAGTGGCTAGTCCTGCTTGCTGCTGTTTGTTGTTGTTGTTGAAAAAATCTTTGTCTAATCTGAGGTGAGTGATCGCTGTTCTGATATCTAGAAGCTCTTTGTCTAATCCGAGGTGAGTGATCGCTGTTCTGATATCTAGAAGCTCTTTGTCTAATCCGAGGTGAGTGATCGGTGTTCTGATATCTAGAAGCTCTTTGTCTAATCCGAGGTGAGTGATCGCTGTTCTGATTTCTAGAAGCTCTTTGTCTAATCCGAGGTGAGTTATCGCTGTTCTGATTTCTAGAAGCTCTTTGTCTAATCCGAGGTGAGTGATCGCTGTTCTGATATCTAGAAGCTCTTTGTCTAATCCGAGGTGAGTGATCGCTGTTCTGATATCTAGAAGCTCTTTGTCTAATCCGAGGTGAGTGATCCCTGTTCTGATTTCTAGAAGCTCTTTTCTACCGTAAAATACGGTTTCAGAAACATTATGTGCAAAATAATTTACAAATATCGCGAAAAAAAACACGTAATAGCACAATTGGTTAGAAGACCGTAAAACGGCGGCCATCTCCTCCGGCGCCATTTTCCTCTTGACCACAAGTTCTCAATGGGATTAAGGTCTGAGGAGTTTCCTGGCCACGGACCCAAAATATCGATGTTTTATTCCCCTAGACACTTAGTCACGTTTGCCTTAAGGCAAGGTGCTTCATCATGCTGGAAAAGGCATTGTTCATCACCAAACTGTTCCTGGATGTTTGGGAGAAGTTGCTCTCGGAGGATGTGTTGGTACCATTCTTTATTCATGGCTATGTTCTTAGGCAAAATTGTGAGTGAGCCCACTCCCTTGGCTGAGAAGCAACACCACACATGAATGGTCTCAGGATGCTTTACTGTTGGCATGACACAAGACTGATGGTAGCGCTCACCTTGTCTTCTCCGGTCAAGCTTTTTTTCCGGATGCCCCAAACAATCGGAAAGGGGACTCATCAGAGAAAATAACATTACCCCAGTCCTCAGCAGTCCAATCCCTGGACCTTTTGCAGAATATGAGTCTGTCCCTGATGTTTTTCCTGGATAGAAGTGGCTTCTTTGCTGCCCTTCTTGACACCAGGCCATCCTCCAAAAGTCTTTGCCTCACTGTGCGTGCAGATGCACTCACACCTGCCTGCTGCCATTCCTGAGCAAGCTCTGTACTAGTGGTGCCCCCATCCCGCAGCTGAATCAACTTTAGGAGATGGTCCTGGAGCTTGCTGGACTTTCTTGGGCGCCCTGAAGTCTTCTTCACAACAATTGAACCACTCTCCTTGAAGTTCTTGATGATCCGATAAATGGTTGATTTAGGTGCAATCTTATTGGCAGCAATATCCTTGCCCGTGAAGCCCTTTTTGTGCAAAGCAATGATGACGGCACGTGTTTCCTTCTAGGTAACCAAGGTTTACAGAGGAAGAGCAAGCACCACCCTCCTTTTGAAGCTTCCAGTCTGTTATTGGAACTCAATCAGCATGACAGAGTGATCTCCAGTTTTGTCCTCATCAACACTCACACCTGTGTTAATGAGAGAATCACGGACATGATGTCAGCTGGTCCTGAGCTGAAATGGAGTGGAAATGTTTTATTGAGATTCAGTTCATTTGCATGGCAAAGAGGGACTTCGCAATTAATTGCAAATCATCTGATCACTCTTCATAACATTCTGGAGTATAAGCAAATTGCCATCATACAAACTGAGGCAGCAGACTTTGTGAAAATTAATATCTGTGTCATTCTAAAAACTTTTGGCCACTACTGTAGATAATTTGTGCAAGCCAATTGATAAACATTAAAAACTTTGTGGCTGGGGCCTCCTGAGTGGTGCAGTGGTCTAAGACACTGCATCGCAGTGCAAACTGTGTTGCTACAGATGCTGGTTCGATACCCGTGCCTGCCGCGAACGGAAGACCCATGAGGCGACGGTGGGCTTTTGGTTCCTCTCCCTCTAAAAACAGAAATAAATCAATCAATCAAATTTATTTAAAAAGCACTTTTTTATATCAAATGTCACAAAGTGCTATACAGAAACCCAGCCTAAAACCCCAAACAGCAAGCAATGCAGATGTAGAAGCACGGTGGCTAGGGAAAACTCCCCAGAAAGGCAGGAAGAAACCAAGAGAGGAACCAGGCTCTGAGGGGTGGCCAGTCCTCTTCTGGTTGTGCTGGGTGGAGATTATAACAGTACATGGCCAAGATGTTAAAATGTTCATAGATGACCAAATAATAAAAAATCAGAGTGGTTGTAGAGGGTGCAACAGGTCAGCACCTCTGGAGTAAATGTCAGTTGGCTTTTCATAGCTCATCATTCAGAGTTAGAGACAGCAGGTACGGTAGAGAGAGAGAGTTGAAAACAGAAGGTCCTGGACAAGGTAGCATGTCCAGTGAACAGGTCAGCATTCCATAGCCGCAGGCAGAACAGTTGAAACTGAAGCAGTAGCACGGCTAGGTGGACTGGGGACAGCAAGGAGTCATCAGGCGAGGTAGTCCTGAGGCATGGTCCTAGGGCTCAGGTCCTCCGAGTGAAGAGAAAGAGAGAGCGAGAAAGTATGAGAGAAAGAGAGAGAAAGAATTAGATGGAGCATATTTAAATTCACACAGGACACCGGATAAGACAGGAGAAATACTCCACATATAACAGACTAACCCTAGCCCCCCGACACATAAACTATTGCAGCATAGTTACTGGAGGCTGAGACAGGAAGGGTCGGGAGACACTGTGGCCCCGGACATGGCCAACCTGCAGGATATAACCCCACCCACTTTGCCAAAGCACAGCCCCAACACCACAAGAGGGATATCTTCAACCACCAACTTACTACCCTGAGACAACGTTGGAGTATAGCCCACGAAGATCTCCCCCACGGCACAAATCTGAGGGAGGCGCCAACCCGGACAGGAAGATCACATCAGTGACTCAACCCACTCAAGTGATGCACCCCTCCTAGGGATGGCATGAAAGCCAGTGACTCAGCCTACGTAATAGGGTTAGAGGCAGAGAATCCTAGTAGAGAGAGGGGAACGGGCCAGGCAGAGACTGCAAGGGTGGTTCGTCGCTCCAGTAATAACAAACTCTTTATTTACAAATGAGTAACAATGTCTCACCCCATGTTCAAGAATGGTCTTTTTCTTACTCAATTTCGGTTATTTGAAAACAAAATCATTTCCAAAATATGGTTATTTTTTAACAAGCCATAGAACGCTGGTTGCAATTCCAGTTTAATCCACCAGAAAAGACAGAACAAATAATACAACACATTTTGTGGTTAAACTCAGATATACTAATTGATTTAAAAAAAACTTTATCAATTGATACCTTTAACAAGCGGAAGGGGGAAAAATTATTATTATTATTAACCCTGCATTATAATTATATAAAAGTCCCTTATAAAAGTCCCTGTTTTTATTCACAGTAGTGATGGACAGCTGGAGGCATTTTGTTAAAATTGTTGAAATTGAAAAAACCTAATCCAGGGAAGGTATTGTTTTCTTAGCAGGGGAAGAGAATTCTCCACCTGTGCAGACTGTGAGAGGATCATGTACAAATGCAATGATATCCTTGGGCATGCTGTTGTCTTCAAATCTGGTGGAGAAGATGTCCCTCAGCTGCTTGATGAAATCTTCCATCACCTCTGTGACAATGCTGCAGCCTGGTACCTCTGCCCGTCGTTTCTTCAATGTGATGAAGTGCAGTAGCCATCCAGATGACAAGTCAAAATCAAAACCTTGTAACTGCAAATTTAACTCGTTTAAGTTACAGAATATGTCTGCGAAAAAAGCTGTGTGTGCAGCTTGCAGTTAACGATTCAATGTTCCTGCATCGGGCCTCTATATAGGGCGGGAAGGCCACTGAAAGTTCTATGCTTAGATTCATAATTAGTCTGAGATTGAATTATTTGTAAACAGCAATATTTTCATTGTAAATAATACATACTTGCTTGTCATTGGGAAAATATGGAGAGATGAATGCATATCTCTGTAAATTCTCTGAATCTTTGATTTTGATTTTCCACCTTTCTTCTTGATACATTTTGAGAGCGACATTTTATCTTGTTTTCAATCAAATTGTTCTGAACGAATGTTGACAATAACAAAAGTAGTATAGACTACAGTAGGTTATGGAGACCACCAATCAACGCCCAGAGAAATAGACAAAAATAATAATTTAATAGAGACATAGTGATTTTATAATCAGATCAAAGTTATTATCTTATTGTCACTGAATTTATTATGTCCTAATCATATGTGTTAAACATGTTAAATTTGTAGTGTTGGCCAAATCATTTTGCTAATATTATATACTTATTATGTTCTGGCCCACCATCATCCAATTGTTACATTAGGATTTGAAGCAATAGCCTACCCGGGTGTAGTCAACTATTTCAGCACCGTTTTGCACTGCTCTGAGACAAACATGGGGACTGATTAATCGGGGCCGGTAGCCTTGCGAGGGTTAACATGCTTAAATGTCTAACTCACGTCGGCCACGGAGAAGGAGAGCCCACAGACCTTGGTAGTGGGCTGCATCAGTGGCGCTGTGTTATCCTCAAAGCGGGCGAAGGAGTTTAGCTTGTCCGGAAGCAAGACGTTGATGTCCACGACGTTGCTGGTTTTCCCTTTGTAGACCATGATTGTCTGTAGACCACATACATTTTGTGTCTGAGCTATTGAATTGCACCTGCACTTTGTTTCTGTGTTGATGTTTTTCCTGTGTGATTGCCTTATAAAGGGAATAACTACACTGTTTGTATTCGGCCATGTTCCCGGTCACCTTGCCATGGTTAACATACGGTAGTTCGCGCTTTCAGTTTTGCGCGGATGCTGCCATATACTGTATCCATGGTTTCTGGTTTGGGTATGTTTTAATAGTCACAGTGGGTACCACAGATCCTATACACTTCCCGATGAACTCACTCACCGTATCCGTGTATTCGTCCATGTTATTCTTAGATGGAAAATATCCCAGTCCGCGTGATCAAAACAATCTTGAGGCATGGGTTCCGATTGGTCACACCAGCGTTGAATTGACCTTAGTACAGGTACTTCCTGTTTGAGTTTCTGCCTATAGGAAGGGAAGAGCTAAATGTAGTCGTGATCAGATTTGGTGGGAGAGGGCCTTGTAGGCATTTTGAAAAGTTGAGTAGCAATGGTCCAGTGTTTTCTCAGCATGAGTGCTACAAGCCAATGTGTTAATAGAACTTCGGTAGCATTTTTTCTCATGTTTGCTTTGTTAAAATCCCCAGCTACAATAAATGCGGCCTCAAGATGTGTAGTTTCCAGTTTGCATAAAGTCCAGTGCTGTCCTTTGAGGGCCGTCGTGGTATTGGATTGAGAGGGAATATACACGGCTGTGACTAGCGGTCGGCATTTGATTTTGAGGTACTCTAAGTCGAGTGAACAAAAGGCCTTTAGTTTCTGTATGTCACCAAAATCACACCATGAGTAGTTAATCATAAAACATACACGCCCGCCTTTCTTCTTCCTGGAAGGTTCTTTATTTCTGTCTCCGCAATGTACTGAGAACCCAGCTGGTTGTATGGATGGGGACAGTATATCGCGAAAGAGCCATTTTTCTGTGAAACAGAGTATATTACAATCTCTGATGTCTCTCTGGAAGGAGATCCTCACCCTGAGCTTGTCTACTTTATTGTCCAGAGACTAAACATTATCCAGTCATATACCAGGAAGTGATGGATGGCGTGCATGCCTCCTGAGTCAGACTAGAATTTTTAGGACCTAGAAGCAGAGCTGCCATATCTGTCGGTGCCATCTTTTCTAGAATACGTTTCTGAGTGACGGTGAGGGCTTTGCATAGTCACTTTGTTGCATTTTTTTGTGGGACTGTAAAAAATGCCTGGAACTTAAAAGAATGTTATTAACCGTTTCCCATGCTTTTATAATAATGGTTCTGTTCCGGAACAGTATAAATCACTTTTGTTTGCCTGACATGCAAGTTAGATAAGAACAAATTCTTATTTACAATGACGGCCTAGGAACACGGACAGATGTGATAAAGCCTGGATCATTATGGGAGTGATATTTCTCTCTCTCTCTCTCTCTCTCTCTCTCTTTTGTCTCTCTGTCTCTGTGTGTGTGTCTATGATTGTATGTTAATTTGTGTCTCGTGATGCAAGTGTAATTTCACTTTTCTGTAAGTTCTACTCATAATCACATCCACACAGGAAAGCTGTCTTCTCTCTCTTAGTTTCTAAACTAAACTTGTGATAATGAGTTAGTTCAGGGTTCACCATGGTTCATCACAACAAGCAGCCATGAATCTCAGTCTAATTCTGTCTCCCTCCGGAATGTCTTCACACAGAGACAGGCAGGCAGGCAGACAGACAGAAAGACAGGGGCCTAATCAGCCTGTAGTCTCATTCAGATGTGTTGTGTGTGCCTGGAACTTTCACATTCACACACACACACACACACACACACACACACACACACACACACACACACACACACACACACACACACACACACACACACACACACACACACACACACAGAGGCTGTAACAGCGGGGCATTGTGGAGCCCAGACACCCTAATAATGACGCTGTCTAACCCCACTCTTGGGAAAGAAGCTGGTAACTGTCTGTGGTCTATCTTTGGAGGGATTTGGCACAAAACAACAGAAAACAAATTTGGCCCATCTGGAAAATATGCTCTCTCATTAGGAACGAACTGCAATACATTAGATATGAGTATTTCTTCTACCTAGTGTCACTGGGTCCACTCCCATCCAGTCTTTGATCATCCTAAGTTATTTTCAAAGTTTTCATTTGCTGAAGGTTCCTGAAGGTTGTTGCCGGTGTACTTTTTTCCTCTTACTAAAACTTTGCTGTGGTACTTTTCTGTGGAAGTTTTCGGTTGCTGAAGTTATCTGGCCTGGTGAACATTTCTCTCTAACTAAAACACTACCGCAGTACTGATCTGAGGAAGTTTTCGGCATACTTTCTTTTTCGGCATAGCTTTCCCATCTTCACTAAAACATAGGCTAGTGTCTGTGGTAGATAGCCATTGGATTATAGTTATTGCCTCAGTAACTGACTTCTACAGATTTAGATTAAACAGAGGGTGACTTTCAGTCATAGCCCGTTGTCTTTTAGGCCCATTTAGACTGCCAGAGTATGTCTGGCGCTAGCTCTCTCCCTCCCTCCCAGCCAGCCTCCCAGACCAGCCAGCCTCCCAGACCAGCCAACCTTTCAGCCTCCCAGCCCAGCCAGCCTCCCAAGCTCTCAGCTCGGCTAGACAACAGGCAGCACTGATGAAGCAGGGAGACAAACGGAGCAGCAATCACAACAATCTATTTGATTTCACCAAGTGTACAGTGTTGGTGAGACTTAGAGCTGTATTTGGGACCAGGTAGTTCAGAATGGGCAAAGTTTCTCAGACACTCACTGATCTCCTGGAGAAGTCTCAGAGGAAGGAAGATGAGAAGTATTCAGGTGAGACAGCAGAGATTTAACACAAATAGACTCTCTCTCGTCTATTGAACATCAACACACAACATCCCCAATCAACTTCCCCAACCCCATGATAGTCCTGTCAGACATTCCATGGAGTGGATGTTTTCCATTTTCTCCTCAAAGTGGTGTGTGTATGCATTTGTGTATGTATGTACAGTACCTTCAGAAGGTATTCAGACCCCTTGACATTTTCCTTTTTTTGTTAGGTTACAGCCTTATTCTAAAATGGATTAAAACAACTAAAAATCCTCATCAATCTTCACACAATACCCCATAATGCCAAAGCAAAAAAGGTTTTTAGAAATGTTTGCTAATTTATAAAAGATTCAAAACTGAAATATTACATTTACATAACTATTCAGAAACTTTACTCAGTACTTTGTTGAAGAACCTTTGGCAGTGATTACATCCTCAAGTCTTCTTGGGAATGACGCTACAAGCTTGGCATATCTGTATTCGGGGAGTTTCTCCCATTCTTCTCTGCAGATCGTATCAAGCTCTGTCAGGTTGGATGGGGAGCGTCGCTGCACTGCTATTTTCAGGTCTCTCCAGTGATGTTCGATCAGGTTTAAGTCTGGGTTCTAGCTGGGCCACTGAAAGACATTCAGAGATATGTCCTGAAGCCACTCCTGCGTTGTCTTGGCTGTGTGCTTAGGGTTGTTGTCCTGTTGGAAGGTAACGCTGGAGCAGGTTTTCATCAAAGATCTCTGTACTGTACTCTGTTCATCTTTGCCTCGATCCTGACTAGTCTCCCGGTCCCTGACGCTGAAAAACATCCTCACAGCATGATTCTAACACCACTATGCTTCACCGTAGGGATGTGGCAGGTTTCCTCCAGACGTGATGCTTGGCATTCAGGCCAAAGAGTTCAATCTTGGTTTCATCAGACCAGAGAATCCTGTTTCTCGTGGTTTGAGAGTCTTAGCGGGCTGTCATGTGCCTTTTATTGAGGAGTGGCTTCCATCTGGCCACTCTCCCATTAAGACCTGATTGGTGGAGTGCTGAAGAGATGATTGTCCTTCTGGAAGGTTCTCCCATCTCCACCGAAGGACTTTAGAGCTCTGTCAGAGTGATCATTGGGTTCTTGGTCACCTCCCTGACCAAGGCCCTTCTCCCCTGATTACTCAGTTTGGCCGGGTGGCCGACTCTAGGAAGGGTCTTGGTACCCTTCCACAGATCTGTGCCTCGACACAATCCTATCTCGTAGCTCTGTGGACAATTCCTTTGACCTCATGGCTTGGTTTTTGCTCTGACATGCACTGTCAACTGTGGGACCTTATGAATATAGACAGGTGTGTGCCTTTCAAAAATAATTTCCAATAAATATAATTTACCACAGGTGGACTCCAATAAAGTTGTAGAAACATCTCAAGGATGATCAATGGAAACAGGATGCACCTGAGCTCAATTTCAAGTCTCATAGCAAAGCGTCTGAAAACGAATGAAAATAAGCTATTTCTGTTTGTAATTTTGTATACATTTGCAAACATGTATAAAACTCTGTTTTTGCTTTGAAATTATGGGGTGTTGTGTGTAGATTGCTGAGGAATAAAAATACATTTTTGAATATGGCTGTAAGGTAACAAAATGTGGAAAAAGTCAAGGGGTCTGAATACTTTCCGACCACACTGTATGTATGGTATGTGTGTGTGTGCACTGGGGCCCATCTGTGTCCATGCGTCTGCACCTGCTATAATTAATGAGTTCCCTCAGACCCAGCCGGCCCTTTAATTAAGAGGAATGAGCAGGCGAGTTGAGACACACACACACACACACACACACACACACACACACACACACACACACACACACACACACACACACACACCACCACCATGCAACACAACGTAACAACAGCCAGTTGGGGGGAGAGAGGGAGGAGTGGAGATGGGAGGGTAATCTAGCAGGTGTGTGGATGGATGAGTGACGGGCCATACGACGCATCGTGTCACTGATGCATCATCAGAAAATCAACATCACTCAGCAGTCAGTTGAGTGAGGGATGAGAGAGGGAATAGATGAGAGCAGAGGGATGAGAGAGGGAGGAGAGGAGAGAGATGAGAGAGGGAGGAGAAGAGAGGGATGAGAGAGAGGAGCATGTTCTCTTCAGTGCCCTGTTGCTCGTTTATTGAATCACTCATCATTTCACTGACTCTGACTTTGTCAATTCTGCTGTTCTGACTCACTCACTGCTTAGTGGTTTAGTCCTTGGACATTATTTCACTCACTAATACAGTCACGCATATATTATTCTGGTCATTCTACAATAAACTGTTAACTATTTTATCTGTCTACAGCAGTGAATGATCCTCAGAGGAGGAAGAGGATGAAGAGGAGGACCATCCTCAGTGAATTTCCTAAAAATAAAAATAGTGAAACATTTTTAAAGTTACTCCTTACCCTTTTCCACATTTTGTTATATTATATTATTCGAAAATGGATTAAATTAAAACCCCCCATCAATCTACACACAATACCCCATAATGACAAAGCGAAAACAGATTTTTGGAAATGTTTGTCAATTTATAAAAAATAATAAACAGAAATACCTTATTTATAAAAATATTCAGACGCTTTGCTATGAAACTTGAAATTTGATCTCAGGTGCATCCTGTTTCCATTGATCATCCTTGAGATGTTTATACAACTTGATTGGAGTTCACCTGTGGTAAATTCAATTGATTGGATATGCTTTGTGTCAGAGCAAAATAAAAAGCTAATTGTCTGTAGTTCTCTGAGACAGGATTAAAGGTCCCCAAGAACACAGTACCCCAAAGTACAAAATAAGCACTTTCCTTGTTGTGGAGACTAATCATGTGTTGCAGGAAACCTGTGGTACGTGTAACTTGGCAAGTCAGTTAAGAACAAATTCTTATTTACAATGACAGTGTAACTGCCTTGTTCAGGGGCAGAAGAACAGATTTTTACTTTGTCAGCTAGGGGATTTGATCCAGCAACCTTTTGGTTACTGGCCCAACGCTCTAACCACTAGGCTACCTGCCGCCCTGTATAGCAGTATGCCTGTGGTGGAGACCTGTGATACATAGCAGTTTGCCTATGGTGGAGCCCTGTGGCATATATAACACCATTAAAAAGTTTGGGGGCAATTAGAAATGTCCTTGTTTTTTTAAAGAAAAGCACTTTTTTTGTCTATTAAAATAACATCAAATTGATTAGAAATACAGTGTAGACATTGTTAATGTTGTTGATGACTATTGTAGCTGAAAACGTCAGATTCTTTTAATGGAATATCTACATAGGCGTACAGAGGCCCATTATCAGTAACCATCACTCCTGCGTTCCAATGGCATGTTGTGTTAGCTAATCCAAGTTTATCATTTTAAAAGGCTAATTGATCATTAGAAAACCCTTTTGCAATTATGTTAGCACAGCTGAAAACTGCTGTTCTGATTAAAGAAGCAACAAAACTAGCCTTCTTTAGACTAGTTGAGTATCTGGAGCATCAGCATTTGTGGGTTCGATTGCAGGCTCAAAATGGCCAGAAACAAAGACCGTTCTTCGGAAACTCGTCAGTTCATTCTTGTTCTGAGAAATGAAGGCTATCCCATGCGAGAAACTGCCAAGAAACTGAAGATCTCATCCAACGCTGTGTACTACTCCCTTCACAGAACAGCACAAACTGGCCCTAACCAGAATAGAAAGAGGAGTGGGAGGCTCCGATGCACAACTGAGCAAGAGAACAAGTACATTAGAGTGTCTAGTTTGAGAATCAGACGCCTCATAAGTCCTCAACTGGCAGCTTCATGAAATAAGTACCCCCAAAACACCAATCTCAACGTCAACAGTGAAGATGAAACTCCAGGATGCTGGCCTTCTAGGCAGAGTTGCAAAGAAAAAGCCATTAATCAGATGGTGAATAAAAAAAAAAGATTAAGATGGGCAAAAGAAAATAGACACTGGACAGAGGAATATTGGAAAAAGTGTTAAGGACAGACGAATCTAAGTTTGAGGTGTTCGGATTACAAAGAAGAACATTTGTGAGACGCAGAAAAAATAAAAAAGATGCTGGAGGTGTAATGGATGTGAAACGGCTAGCTAGTTAGCGGTGGTGCACGCTAAATAGCGTTTCAATCAGTGACGTCACTTTCTCTGAAACCTTGAAGTAGTAGTTCCCCTTGCTCTGCAAGGGCCGCGACTTTTGTGGAGCGATGGGTAATGATGCTTCGTGGGTGACTGTTGTTGATGTGTGCAGATGGTCCCTGGTTCGCACCCGGGTATGGGCGAGTGGACGGTCTAAACTTATACTGTTACAGAGGCAATGTGATGGTCTGGGGGTGCTTTGGTGGTGGTAAAGTGGGAGATTTGTACAGGGTAAAGGGGATCTTGAAGAAGGAAGGCTATCACTCCATCTTGCACTGCCGTGCCATACCCTGTGGAAGCCGCTTAATTGGAGCCAATTTCTTCCTACAACAGGACAATGACTCAAAGCACAGCTCCAAAATATGCAAGAACTATTTAGGGATGAAGCAGTCAGCTGATATTCTGTCTATGTCACACCCTGATCTATTACACCTGTCTTTGTGATTGTCTCCATCCCCCTCCAGGTGTCACCATTCTTCCCCATTATCCCCTGTGATCTCTGTTTGTCTGTTGCCAGTTCATTTTGTTTCGTCAAGCCTATCAGCGTTTCTCCCTCTGTTCCTGTCTCTTGAGTGTTCCTGTTTTCTAGTTTTCCTGGTTTTGACCTTTTCTGTCTACCCTGAGCCTGCCTGTCGTCATGTACCTTTGCCCCACCTATCTGGATTACTGAACCCTGCCTTCCCTTGACCTGTCTTTTGCCTGCCCCTATTGGACAACGATGAGACAGCCTATAGGGAGGAGGTCAGAGACCTGGCCGGGTGGTGCCAGAATAACAACCTATCCCTCAACGTAACCAAGACTAAGGAGATGATTGTGGACTACAGCAAAAGGGAGACCGAGCACGTCCCCATTCTCATCGACGGGCTGTAGTGGAGCAGGTTGAGAGCTTCAAATTCCTTGGTGTCCACATCAACAACAAACTAGAATGGTCCAAACACACCAAGACAGCCGTGAAGAGGGCACAACAAAGCCTATTTCCCCTCAGGAAACTAAAAAGATTTGGCATGGATCCTGAGATCCTCAAAAGGTTCTACAGTTGCAACATCGAGAGCATCCTGACCGGTTGCATCTCTGCCTGGTACGGCAATTGCTTGGCCTCCGACCGCAAGGCACTTCAGAGGGTAGTGCGTACGGCCCAGTACATCACTGGTGCTAAGCTGCCTGCCATCCAGGACCTCTACACCAGGTGGTGTCAGAGGAAGGCCCTGAAAATTGTCAAAGACCCCAGCCACCCCAGTCATAGACTGTTCTCTCTACTACCGCATGGCAGCGGTAGCGAGTATCAAGTCTAGGACAAAAAGGCTTCTCAACAGTTTTACCCCTAGCCATAAGACTCCTGAACAGAAAATCAAATGGCTACCCGGACTATTTGCATTGTCTGCCGCCCCAACCCCTCTTTTACGCTGCTGCTACTCTCTGTTTATCTTATATGCATAGTCACTTTAACTATACATTCATGTACATACTACCTCAATTTGCCCAACCAACCAGTGCTCCCGCACATTGGCTAACCGGGCTATCTGCATTGTGTCCCACCACCCACCAACCCCTCTTTTTACGTGTCTGCTACTCTCTGTTCATCATATATGCATAGTCACTTTAACGATACCTACATGTACATACTACCTCAATAAGCCTGACTAACCGGTGTCTGTATATAGCCTTGCTATTCTTATTTTCAAATGCCTTTTTACTGTTGTTTTATTTCTTTACTTACCTACACACACACACATACTTTTTTTCCCCTTTTAGGCACACGCCTGTCTATGTAAATAAGGTCCCACAGTTGTAAAGGTTGTCATCGGATGAAGGATGAGACCAAGGCGCAGCGTACTTTGAGTTCTACATAATTTATTAATGAAGTGAAACTTTAGAAATGACAAAACAATAAAGAATACAACGACTGAACAGCTTTGTTGTGCAAACTACCTGCACACAAACAATGACAAGATCCTACACAGAAGGAGGGAAAAGGGCTGCCTAAGTATGATCCCCAATCAGAGACAACGATAGACAGCTGCCTCTGATTGGGAACCACACTCGGCCAGAAACAAAGAAATTAAGAACATTGAAATGCCCACCCTAATCACACCCTGATCAAACCAAAATAGAGACGTACAAAGGCTCTCTAAGGTCAGGGCGTGACAGTATCCCCCCCCCCCCCAAAGGTGCGGACTCTGGCCGCCAAACCTGAACCTATAGGGGAGGGTCTGGGTGGGCATCTATCCGCGGTGGCGGCTCTGGTGTGGGACGTAGACCCTGCTTCACCTCTGGTTCACCCCACTTTGGTGTCGCATGTGGTGCGGGGACCCTCGTCGCCGGCCCCGGACTGGGGACCCTCTTTGCGGGCCCCGAACTGGGGACCGTCGCTGGGGTCTCCGGACTGGAGACCGTCGCTGGAGGCTCCGGACCGGGGACCATCGCTGGAAGCTTTGGACCGGGGACCGTTGCTGGAGGCTTCGTGCCATTGATCATCACTGGAGGCTTTGTGCCATGGATCACCACTGGAGGCTTCGGGCCATGGATAATTACTGAAGGCTTCGTGCCATGGATCATCACTGGAGGCGTCCTGTCATGAATCATCACTGGAGGCGTCGTGCCATGGATCATCACTGGAGGCTTCGTGCCATGGATCATCACTGGAGGCTTCATGCCATGGATCATCACTGGGCTGGAGAGACACACAGGAGGCCTGGTTCGTGGAGCAGGCAAAACCCATCCTGGCTGGATACCCACTTCAGCCCGGCACGTTTGAGGCGCTGACACAGGACGCACTGGGCTGTGCAGGCACATTGGAGACACCTTGCGCAGAGCCGGCGCAGGATACATTGGATCGTGGAGGCACACCGGAGGTCTGGCGCGCAGAGCTAGCACAACTCGTCCTGGCTAGATACTCCCTGTAGCCCGGCAAGTGCGGGGAGCGGGAACAGGCCGCACTGGGCTGTGCTGGCGAAACGGGGACACCGTGAGTAGAGCTGGCGCAGGATAACCTGGGCCGAAGAGACGCACTGGAGGCCATGAGCGCTGAGCCGGAATATAGCGCACCGGGCTATGAGAGCGCACTGGAGACACCGTGCGCTTTACCGCATAACACTGTGCCTGCCCGGTCACTTTCTCCCCATGGCAAGCACAGGGAGTTGGCTCAGGTCTATAACCTGACTCCGCCAATCTCCCCGTGTGCCCCCACAAAAATAAATTCTGGGGCTGCCTTTCGTTCACACCTTGTTGTGCCAACTCCTCGTAGCGTCGCCGTTCCGCCTTTGCTGCCTCCAGCTCCTCCTTAAGACGATAGTCTATAATGTAGTTGGCTGCACAATCACTGGATCTCAACACTATTGAGCTGTTGTGGGAGCAGCTTGACAGAATGGTATGTAAGAAGTGCCCATCAAGCCAATCCAATTTGTGGGAGGAGCTTCAGGAAGCATGGGGTGAAATCTCTTCAGATTACCTCAACAAATTTACCAAATGCCAAAGGTCTGCAAGGCTGTAATTGCTGCAAATGGAGGGTTCTTTGACGAAAGCAAAGTTTGAAGGACACAATTATTATTTAGATTAAAAATCATTATTTATAACCTTGCCAATGTCTTGACTATATTTCCTATTAATTTTGCAACCAATATCATATATGTTTTCAAGGAAAACAAGGACATTTCTAAGTGGCCCCAAACTTTTGAACGGTAGTATAGCTGTTTGCCTGTGGTGGAGACGTGATGTATAGCAGTATAACTGGGATGGAGACCCGTGGTGTATGCCTGTGTTGGAAACCTGTGAAGTTTAGCAGTTAGCTTGTGTTGGAGACATGTGATGTATAGCAGTTTGCCTGTGGTGTATAGCAGTTTGCCTGTGGTGGAGACCTGTTGTATATATCAGTTTGCCTGTGGTGGAGACGTGTTGTGTATATCAGTTTGCCTGTGGTGTATAGCAGTTTGCCTGTGGTGGAGACCTGTTGTATATATCAGTTTGCCTGTGGTGTATAGCAGTTTGCCTGTGGTGGAGACCTGTTGTATATATCAGTTTGCCTGTGGTGGAGACCTGTTGTATATATCAGTTTGCCTGTGATGTATAGCAGTTTTCCTGTGGTGGAGAACTGTGATGTATAGCAGTTTGCCTGTGGTGGAGACCTGTTGTATAGCAGTTTGCCTGTGGTGACTTGTTGTATAGCAGTTTGCCTGTGGTGGAGACCTGTTGTATATAGCAGTTTGCCTGTGGTGGAGACCTGTTGTATATATCAGTTTGCCTGTGGTGGAGACCTGTTGTATAGCAGTTTTCCTGTGGTGGAGACCTGTTGTATAGCAGTTTGCCTGTGGTGGAGACCTGTTGTATAGCAGTTTGCCTGTGGTGGAGACCTCTTGTATATAGCAGTTTGCCTGTGGTGGAGACCTGTTGTATATAGCAGTTTGCCTGTGGTGGAGACCTGTTGTATATATCAGTTTGCCTGTGGTGGAGACCTGTTGTATAGCAGTTTGCCTGTGGTGGAGACCTGTTGTATATAGCAGTTTGCCTGTGGTGGAGACCTGTTGTATATATCAGTTTGCCTGTGGTGGAGACCTGTGGTGTATAGCAGTTTGCCTGTGGTGGAGACCTGTTGTATTTATCAGTTTGCCTGTGGTGGAGACGTGTTGCGTATATCGGTTTTCCTGTGGTGGAGACCTGTTGTATATATCAGTTTGCCTGTGGTGGAGAACTGTGATGTATAGCAGTTTGCCTGTGGTGGAGACCTGCTGTATATATCAGTTTGCCTGTGGTGGAGACCTGTTGTATATAGCAGTTTGCCTGTGGTGGAGACCTGTTGTATATAGCAGTTTGCCTGTGATGTATAGCAGTTTGCCTGTGGTGGAGACCTGTTGTATATAGCAGTTTGCCTGTGGTGGAGACCTGTTGTATATAGCAGTTTGCCTGTGATGTATAGCAGTTTGCCTGTGGTGGAGACCTGTTGTATATAGCAGTTTGCCTGTGGTGGAGACCTGTTGTATATAGCAGTTTGCCTGTGATGTATAGCAGTTTGCCTGTGGTGGAGACCTGTTGTATAGCAGTTTGCCTGTGGTGGAGACCTGTTGTATATAGCAGTTTGCCTGTGATGTATAGCAGTTTTCCTGTGGTGGAGAACTGTGATGTATAGTAGTTTTCCTGTGGTGGAGAACTGTGGTGTATAGCATTTTTCCTGTGGTGGAGAACTGTGATGTATAGCAGTTTTCCTGTGGAGGACAGCTGTTGTATATGTGCTGGAGACCTGTGGTCTAGGTATGTGTGTTTGAACAATTTTTCTTAATTTCAATTACTACACCAACCTATGTGTAAGTACATTTTCTAATGAATTTAACAGATTAAAGCCCTCTCAGTGTTATAATTATGATTATAAACAAATGTACATTGTGAAAAGTAACGTCAACTTGCTTATTAAAATGCTATTACAGCCAACAGTTTTTGGAAGAAAAAACAGGTTGAAAATCACTACGTTAGGGACAATTTGAACTTCAGACCATTTTATGATGGGTTCCATTTTGTGCATAATTTCTGTGGTGATGGTTTTCATTTTGTGCCTGGTTTATATATGCTCTCGTTGGCTGGCCATCGCTTCATACTCGTCGCCAAACCCCCTGACTCCAGGTCATCTACAAGTCTCTGCTAGGTAAAGCCCCGACTTATCTCAGCTCACTGGTCACCATAGCAGCACCCACCCGTAGCACGCGCTCCAGCAGGTATATCTCACTGGTCACTCCCAAAGCTGTCAGAGCAGATCACAGATAACTGCACCTGTACATAGCCCATCTGTAAACAGCACATCCAACATTCCCTCATCCCCATACTGTATTTAAAAAAAAAATCTTACTCCAGTATCTCTACTTGCACATTCATCTTCTGCACATCTACCATTCCAGTGTCTAATTGCTATATTGTAATTACCTCGCCACTATGTCCTATTTATTGCCTTACCTCCCTTATCTTACCTCATTTGCACTCACTGTATAGAGATGTTTTTTTTTTAATTGACTGTATGGTTGTTTATTCCATGTGTAACTCCGTGTCGTTGTATGTGTCGAACTGCTGTGCTTTATCTTGGCCAGGTTGCAGTTGTAAATGATAACTTGTTCTCAACTGGCCTACCTGGTTAAATTAAGGTGAAATAAAATAAAAATGTTGTGTGACAGTTTCCATTTTGTGCCTGGTTTGTGTAGTGACAGTTTCCATTTTGTGCCTGGTTCGGGTAGTGACAGTTTCCATTTTGTGCCTGGTTTGTGTAGTGACAGTTTCCATTTTGTGCCTGGTTTGTGTAGTGACAGTTTCCATTTTGTGCCTGGTTTGTGTAGTGCCAGATTTTTATTTTGTGCCTGGTTTGTGAAGTGACAGTTTCCATTTATCTTGGCCAGGTCGCAATTGTAAATGAGAACTTGTTCTCAACTTGCCTACCTGGTTAAATAAAGGTGAAATAAATAAAAATACATTTTGTGCCTGGTTTGTGTAGTAACAGTTTCCATTTTGTGCCTGGTTTGTGTAGTAACAGTTTCCATTCTGTGCCTGGTTTGTGTAGTAACAGTTTCCATTTTGTGCCTGTTTTGTGTAGGGACAGATTTTATTTTGTGCCTGTTTTGTGTAGTGACAGTTTCCATGTTGCGCCTGTTTTGTGTCGTGACAGTTTCCATTTTGTGCCTGGTTCGAGTAGTGACTTGTTTACATTTTGTGCCTGGTTTGTGTAGTGACAGTTTCCATTTTGTGCCTGGTTCGAGTTGTGACTTGTTTACATTTTGTGCCTGTTTTGTGTAGTGACAGTTTCCATGTTGCGCCTGTTTTGTGTCGTGACAGTTTCCATTTTGTGCCTGGTTCGAGTAGTGACTTGTTTACATTTTGTGCCTGGTTTGTGTAGTGACAGTTTCCATTTTGTGCCTGGTTCGAGTAGTGACAGATTTCATTTTGTGCCTGGTTTGTGTAGTGACAGCTTCCATTTGTGCCAGTTTGCTGTCAGATGGCTTCAATGTTGTGTCTGTAGGAGTCTCAGCAGCAGAAGGAGTTGTTGGAACAGTGTTAAGTAAAGAAAAATAATAATAATTGGAGCACCAACTGGACAAGTCCAAAAAACAGATACAGGAATGCAGGTTACTGGACTACATTACCCACAATACTCATTGATATGCATACAGCAAATATTAGCATTATAATACCTAGAAACCCAACTAGAGGCTTTTAAAAAACAGTTGGACACAACCTTGTTATTCCAATGCAATTTTAAGAATTGGCCTTTTCGAAGATCACTTTGTTAATTTTCTTATAGCTCAGAAATACTGAAAAATAATTCTCTCTACTATTATTCTGACATTTCACATTCTTAAAATAAAGTGGCGATCCTAACTGACCTAAGACAGGGAGTGTTTACTTGGATTTAATGTCAGGAATTGTGAAAAACTGAGTTTAAATGTATTTGGCTAAGGTGTATGTAAACTTCCGACTTCAACTGTAGCTGTACGGAGAAAAGGCCCTCTGTCTTTCCTTTTTGTTGTCACTCCTGTTGGCTCCCCCCACTTAAGAGTTTGTGCTCTCTGATCGGCTCAAAGTCAAGTTGTTGTTGTCACTCCTGTTGGCTCCCCCCACTTAAGAGTTTGTGCTCTCTGATCGGCTCAAAGTCAAGTTGTTGTTGTCACTCCTGTTGGCTCCCCCCACTTAAGAGTTTGTGCTCTCTGATCGGCTCAAAGTCAAGTTGTTGTTGTCACTCCTGTTGGCTCCCCCCACTTAAGAGTGTGTGCTCTCTGATCGGCTCAAAGTCAAGTTGTTGTTGTCACTCCTGTTGGCTCCCCCCACTTAAGAGTTTGTGCTCTCTGATCGGCTCAAAGTCAAGTTGTTGTTGTCACTCCTGTTGGCTCCCCCGACTTAAGAGTTTGTGCTCTCTGATCGGCTCAAAGTCAAGTTGTTGTTGTCACTCCTGTTGGCTCCCCCGACTTAAGAGTTTGTGCTCTCTGATCGGCTCAAAGTCAAGTTGTTGGCCGCTGATGAGCATTGTGATTCTACAAAAAGAAAAGGCAGGTTCGTCGCTACCGGGTCGTCGTGCAGCAAGTACCGCTTTTGTTCAAGCAATTGAAGGAACGGCCTTCCACTGTGATATGTAACTATCGGCAGTCTATCGGCAGTGAGATTCTCTGTGTATTTATATGGTCACCCTGAAAGCTTTCCAGCTCACTACAGATACTATGCTGAGTGCCTGGGTGTATCGTTTATCCACAACTGGCCTTGAAATATTACATTTGCATCATGTATGTATATATCCAAGCCAATGTTGGAAAACACAAGGATAGAGAGAGGATAGTAGCTTTCAGTCAGTCCTAATCATCAGATGTATCTTCTCACATGGCCAACAGAGAAGCATCATCCCATTGTTTGCATCAGATTGACATCAGTGTGTCTATTCCCCCAGCACAGCAAGCACATCGTATACACACACACACACACACACACACACACACACACACACACACACACACACACACACACACACACACACACACACACACACACACACACACACACACACACACACACACACACACACACACACACACACACACACACACACACACACACACACACATACACGGAGCAGCCACATTGTAGCCACTTCTTAAAGTGCATTAATCTGCCGACTCTGATACGTTGCCAAACGACTCCTGTGTTGATCCATAAGTGCTGATGGTATTAGTGCCTAATAGCATGCCGCCCACAAGGAGTTGATTTAAGGAAAGTAGAGGAACAAAAGTATTTAGGTTCTTGGCTTTCGCTTTGATTGCAGTTAGCAGCAATCTGTTTCAGGACAGATTACTGATTGTATCTGTTCTCGCTTACCGCTGGTCCTGAGGACCCACAGTATGAGCACTGAGCAGGTTTTTTCCAGCCTAGCTTTAAGACCTGATTCAACTAATCAAGCTTGATGATAAGTTACTTAGTTGAATCAGTTGTATTAGTGTTGGACTGGAGCAAAACCCTGCTACCCCTGTTGGCTCACCCCCAGTTTCTTCTCCTCAATGAGTCTGGATCTGAGTACCTCCCAGACGAATGCAAATGCATTCTAACCATTCTGATTGGTCCCAGAAACCGATGGGTTGGGTTTGATACTCTGATCGGTTACAGATGATCCAATCACTCGTGACTTTGTTTTGTACAACACTCCTCATTTTGACGTAACCACAAACAACTTCTAGGATGGCATTCTCAGGCTGAAGTATGTAGGCAACATAGAGCAGCTATAGAGCAGTGTGAGTTGTAAGGCAAAAATGTATATAGCCCTATGCATTAACAATATATATGCTATTTTATGCCTGTGCTGTGCAGTCATTCACCTTGACAAGTCACAATGATTTCGTTTTTATATTCAACCGTTTTTACCACTAACGTAATCTGTTTTAAATGTTTATATTTGTATTATATGTGCTTGTATGCAGTGTTTTGTGGACTTATTTTATTTTGTGAAGAAGAAAAAATGCCAATAAGCTAATTTCCCTCATCCGTTTCAAAGTAAAGTTTTGCTGCCTAAGGCTCGGAAGTCTCTGATATGTCGATTGCTGTTGCCTTAGTCCATCTGTTGAGAAAATGACTCGTAGCTTATAGGTTTATATGTCCACAGCTTCAATGTATTTCTACCAACTGCCTCCGCACTTCAAAATAACCAATGCGTCTGCTGTAAAGTAAAAACAAGTTATTGGATTTATGTTCTGTGTGGTGCACGTAGCACTTCACACCTGGGACCACAGGTGCTCTCTCTCTCCCTTTTTTACATTTGTATTTATTTCACCTTTATTTAACCAGGTAGGCCAGTTGAGAACACCTTTATTTAACCAGGTAGGCCAGTTGAGAACACCTTTATTTAACCAGGTAGGCCAGTTGAGAACACCTTTATTTAACCAGGTAGGCCAGTTGAGAACACCTTTATTTAACCAGGTAGGCTAGTTGAGAACACCTTTATTTAACCAGGTAGGCCAGTTGAGAACACCTTTATTTAACCAGGTAGGCCAGTTGAGAACACCTTTATTTAACCAGGTAGGCCAGTTGAGAACACCTTTATTTAACCAGGTAGGCTAGTTGAGAACACCTTTATTTAACCAGGTAGGCCAGTTGAGAACACCTTTATTTAACCAGGTAGGCCAGTTGAGAACACCTTTATTTAACCAGGTAGGCCAGTTGAGAACACCTTTATTTAACCAGGTAGGCCAGTTGAGAACACCTTTATTTAACCAGGTAGGCCGGTTGCGAACACCTTTATTTAACCAGGTAGGCCAGTTGAGAACACCTTTATTTAACCAGGTAGGCTAGTTGAGAACACCTTTATTTAACCAGGTGGCCAATTGAGAACACCTTTATTTAACCAGGTAGGCCAGTTGAGAACACCTTTATTTAACCAGGTAGGCTAGTTGAGAACACCTTTATTTAACCAGGTGGCCAATTGAGAACACCTTTATTTAACCAGGTAGGCCAGTTGAGAATACCTTTATTTAACCAGGTAGGCCAGTTGAGAACACCTTTATTTAACCAGGTAGGCCAGTTGAGAACACCTTTATTTAACCAGGTAGGCCAGTTGCGAACACCTTTATTTAACCAGGTAGGCCAGTTGAGAACAAGTTCTCATTTACAACTGCGTCCTGGCCAAGATAAAGCAAAGCAGTGCGACACAAACAGCAACACAGAGTTACACATGGAGTAAACAAACGTACAGTCAATAACACAATAGAAAAGTCTATATATAGTGTGTGCAAATGAAGTAAGGAGGTAAGGCAATAAATAGAACATATTGGCTAAATAATTACAATATAGCAATTAAACACTGGATTGATAGATGAATGTGGATGTGGAATGTGCAAGTGAAGATACTGGGGTGCAAAAGAGCAAAAATAAAATCTAACAATATGGGGATGAAGTAGTTGGGTGGGCTAATTACAGATGGGCTGTGTACAGGTGCAATGATCTGTCAGCTGCTCTGACAGCTGATGCTTAAAGTTAGTAAGGGAGATATGAGTCTCCAACTTCAGTGATTTTTGCAATTCGTTCCAGTCACTGGCAGCAGAGAACTGGAAGGAAAGGCGGCCAAAGGAAGAGTTGGCTTTGGGGGTGACCTGTGAGATATACCTGCTGGAGCGTGTGCTAGGGGTGGGTGCTGCTATGGTGACCAGTGAGCTGCAATAAGGCAGGGCTTTACCTAGCAAAGCCTTATAGATGACCTGGAGCCAGTGGGTTTGGCGAAGAATATGAAGCGAGGGCCAGCCAACGAGAGCACACAGGTCGCAGTGGTGGGTATATTATATTCTAAGTCAGAACCGTCCAGAGTAGTGATGCTAGATGGGTGGGCAGGTGCGGGTAGCGATCGGTTGAAGAGCATGCATTTAGTTTTACTTGCATTTAAGGGCAGTTGGAGGCCATGGAAGGAGTGTTGTATGGTATTGAAGCTCGTCTGGAGGGTTGTTAACACAGTGTCCAAAGAAGGGCCATAAGTATACCGAATGGTGTCGTCTGCGTAGAGCTGGATCAGATAGTCACCAGCAGCGAGAGCGACATACAGAGAAAAGACTCTGCCTGAGAATTGAACCCTGTGGCACCCACATAGAGACTGCCAGAGGTCCGGACAACAGGACCCCCGATTTGACACACTGAACTCTGTCAGAGAAGTAGTTGGTGAAACAGGCGAGGCAGTCATTTGAGAAACCAAGGCTGTTGAGTCTGCCGATAAGAATGCGGTGATTGACAGAGTCGAAAGCCTTGACCAGGTCCATGAATACGACTGTACAGTACTGTCTTTTATCGATGGCGGTTATGATGTCATTTAGGACCTTGAGCATGGCTGAGATGCACCCATGACCAGCTCAAAACCAGAATGCATAGCGGAGAAGGTTCGGTGGGATTCGAAGTGGTCTGTGATCTGTTTGTTAACTTGGCTTTCGAAGACCTTGGAAAGGCAGGGTAGGATGGATATAGGTCTGTAACAGTTTGGGTCTGGAGTGTCTCCCACTTTGAAGAGGGGGTTGACCTCGGCAGCTTTCCAATCTTTGGGGATCACAGACGGGGGTTGCAACAATTGCGGCTGATAATTTTAGAAAGAGAGGGTCCAGATTGTCTAGCCAAGCTGATTTGCAGGGGTCCAGATTTTGCAGCTCTTTCAGAACATCAGCTATCTGGATTTGGGTGAAGGAGAAATGGGGGATGCCTGGGCAAGTTGCTTTGGGTGGTGCAGAGCTGTTGACCGGGGTAGGGGTAGCCAGGTGGAAACCATAGCCAGCTGTAGAGAAATGCTGATAGAAATTCTCAGTTATTGTAGATGTATCGGTGGTGACAGTGTTTCCTAGCCTCAGCGTTTCCCTCAGGGGCTTACAAAGTTAAAGCCTCATCCTCACCATTTTAAAGCTGAGTACCGTGCTTTCATATACTGGTATTAGTGTTTCTGTAAACTTCACTGTATACTGAGTATTCCAAACATTAGGAACACATTGCTAATATTGAGTTGCACTCCCCCCTTCTGCCCTCAGTACAGCCTCAAATTGTCAGGGCATGGACTCTACAAGGTGTCGAAAGCGTTCCACAGGGATGCTGGCCCATGTTGCATACAATGGTTCCCACAGTTGTTTCAAATTGGCTGGATGACCTTTGGGCGGTGGACCATTCTTGGTACACACGGGAAACTGTTGAGCGTGAAAACTCCAGCAGCGTTGCAGTTCTTGACACAAACCTACTACCGTACCCCATTCAAAGTCACTTAAATATTTTGAATTGCCCATTTACCCGATGAATGGCACACATACACAATCCCTGTCTCAATTGTCTCAAGTCTTCAAAATCATTCTTTAACCTGTCTTCTCCCCTTCATCTACACTGATGGATTTAACAGGTGACATCAATAAGGGAACATAGCTTTTACCTGGATTCACCTGGTCAGTCACCTGGATTCACCTGGTCAGTCTATGGAAAGGGCAGGTGTTCCTAATGTTTTGTACACTCCGTTTATGTCTGAAGACTTTTCTTGATCTAAGCTTCACCATGTTTTTATATCTAAACTTTAATAATAATCTATTATTTATTAGCTGGACTGAACTGTTTTGTCATTCAAATCCATGATTTAAAGTGAACCTACAGGCCTTGGCCTATGGATATTCTTAGGACGTAGGTCCACAGCTTGTGGCTAAAAAGAGTTTGGAAATCTTCTTTTACCCTGAAGATGTCTAATGCAACAGACGTTTCTGAAGCTCTGACAAACCCTGTCAAAAGTATTGGGCTTTCCTCTCAATAAACCCCAGTTTACATGGACGGATAGATTTGAGGTTTATGAGATTATGGAATATAGGCCAAGTACATTGAATCCTCCAGTGAAGAAATACTGTACAAGAGAGAGCTCTTTTGAGAGGTCTTGGGAAGATTCTAACACGTTTATCTATCTGCAGACATACTCTCTGTGATCATATTTGTATTGATTTTATTTTCGGTACATAGATCACAGAATATTACTCAGCATAACACCAAACTGAATAGAAATGAATGAAACATTTAGCCCTTTATGCTTTTCGGAACACTACAGTCTATGCTAGTGCACCAGACAGTCCCATATTGCTTCTAAATTAAGAGGAAAAATGCTGCGTTCACTTGTTCAAGGGTGATCAGTTCAGATGCTCTCTTCTATAGTTCCCTATCGTCATAAACTTTAGAAGTCTGTTTGGGGTGTGTGGGGTAGATTACTTTGGTTTTAGCATTTACATTTTAGTCATTCCCTGTACAGTTCAGCCCTTACCGGTGGCAGATCCAGAAGGGTGTATCCTATCTATACTGAACACAAATATAAACGCAATATATAAAGTGTTGTTCCCATGTTTCATGAGCTGAAATAACAGATCCCAGAAATGTTCCATCTGCACTAAAAGCGTATTTCTCTCAGATGTTGTACACAAGTTTGTTCTCCACCCTGTTAGTGAGCATTTCTCTTTTGCCAAGATAATCCATCCACCTGACATGTGATTAAACAGCATGATCATTACACAGTTGCACCTTGTGCCGGGGACAACAAAAGGCCACGGAAATGTGCAGTTTTGTCACACAACACAATGCCACAGATGTCTCATGTTTTGAGTGAGCATTCAATTGGCATGCTGACTGCAGGAATGTCCACCAGAGCTGTTGCCAGAGAATTGAATGTTCATTTCTCAACCACAAGCCACATACAACATCGTTTCAGATAATCTTGCAGTACGTCCAACTGGCCTCACAACTGCAGACCACATGTAACCACGGCAGCCCAGGACCTCCACATCCGGCTCCACCTGCGGGATCGTCTGAGACCAGCCAGCTAATGAAACTGCAAGTTTGCACAACCGAATAATTTCTGCACAAACTGTCAGAAACTGTCTTAGGGAATCTCATTTGCGTGCTAGTCATCGTGCTAGTCATCCCATGCTAGTCATAGGGTCTGACTGCATTTCGGCTTCAGTGGGAAAATGCTCACCTTAAATGGCCACTGGCACGGCACGATGGAGAAGTGTTTCAACAATACCGGGCAGTAGGCAGACAGCTTGTATTATATCAAATCAGAGTGCCCCATGGTGGCGGTGGGGTTATGATATGGGCAGGCATTCGCTACAGACAATGAGCACAATTGCATTTTATTATGAATGCACAGAGATACCGTGACGAGATCCTGAGGTCCATTGTCGTGTCATTCATACGCCGCCATTTTTCAGTATGATGTTGATGCCCAGCCCCATGTCGCAAGGATCTGTACACAATTCCTGGAAGCTGAAAATGTCGCAATTCTTCCATGGTCTGCATACTCACCAGACATGTCACCCATTGAGCACGTTTGGGATGTTCTGGATCGACATGTACGACAGCGTGTTCCAACTTCGCACAGCCATTGAAGAGGAGCGGGACAACATTCCACAGGCCACAATCAACAGCCTGATCATCTCTATTTGAAGGAGATGTGTCGCGCTGCATGAGGATAATGGTTACACCAGATACTGACTGGTTTTCTGATCCATGCCCCTATCTTTTTTTTCTCAGGTATCGGTGACCGATACCTGAAGCATATCTGTATTCCCAGTCATGTGAAATCCATAGATTAGGGCCTAATGAATTCATTTCAATTGACTGATTTCCTGAACTTTAGCTAAGTAAAATCTTAGAAATTGTTGCATGTTGCGTTGAAATGTTTGTTCAGTGTAAATTCATGTTTGTTATTTTAAGCAGCTACAGTAAAGATAATTCAAGCAAGTCGGGAGGTCATTTTGTTTTGTTCTGACTTTTCCTGTAATTTGTTTTCCCCAGACACCTTACGTTAAATAGTTTACTGCAGAGTAAGACGTCGTCATTTGCATATGTGTGAAAAACAAACACCTATCTGGTCAGAGCTAATGATGCATCCCTGTTTTCATCAATTCCGAATTAATTATGGAAGGTTCTTCTTTCTCTCCATTAAATCAGAGTGAACAGAGATCAGATCATTACAGCTGTGTCGTCCTGAATGATGAGGTCATTACAGCTGTGTCGTCCTGAATGGTGAGGTCATTACAGCTGTGTCGTCCTGAATGGTGAGGTCATTACAGCTGTGTCGTCCTGAATGATGAGGTTATTACAGCTGTGTCGTCCTGAATGATGAGGTCATTACAGCTGTGTCGTCCTGAAAAAACACGCACCCGTGTGAACACAGACATACACTGAAATGCACACACTGTAATGTGCACACATACACATGCCCACACACACACACATACACACACACATGCCCCCCCACACACACATACAGACACACACAGACACACACACAGACACACACACACACACACACACACACACACACATACACAAAATTGGACCATACCATTGCAGGACTCCACTAAGACAAGCTCCATAGCATACTGCAGCGCCAAACTGGTCATTTAAGCAATAAGGCCCGAGGGGGTGTGGTATATGGCCAATATACCACGGATAAGGGCTGTTCTTAAGCGTGACGCAATGTGGATTGCCTGGATACAGCCCTTAGCCATGTTATACTGGCCATATATCACAAACCCCCGAGGTGCCTTATTGCTATTACTGTATAAATTACTGCTCCAATGTAATTAGAGCAGTAAAAATACATGTTTTGTAACACCTGTGTATACGGTCTGATTTACAGCCTGATATAATAAGGCTGTATCACATTCGGCCGTGATTGGGAGTCCCATAGGGCGGCGCACAATTGGCCCAGCGTCGTCCGGGTTTGGGTCGGGGTAGGCCGTCATTGTAAATAAGAATTCTTTCTTAACTGACTTACCTAGTTAAATAAAGGTTAAATGTAAAAAAAAATGAAATATACCACGGCTGTCAGCCAATCAGCATTCAGGACTCGACAAACCCAGTATGTAATTGTAAATACACCAGCCCTCTGTTGTTGTTACTCGCTGCCTCTCATTGGAATCACATATTGAAAGGGCGTATAGTACTGAATTACAGCCGGGGCTGTTACACTGTCATGGTGCTGCTGGCGTAAGCCTTTGCAGCATAGTACAGCCCGGAGTGCTCCCATCACAACAGACCTATTTGGCTTACGTTACAAACCCTCTAAATCAGACAGGCTTGTTGTGCTGCACTACCTTAAGCCCCCCTGGCTGTAGGGCTGAACTAGGAGTGTATTGTATTCAATGCTGACGCATGTGAGTGAGTGGGCTACTGTATTGTCTCGTATACCCGACTCTAGGCAACAGCAGTGTATGCCTTAGCGTTGGATACATTGTGGAAGGCAAACGCCTGCCCAAGGAGACTAGTTAATGTCGGCTGCAGCTCACTGCTACGGTATGTACGTGGGCCCTGCTACCGTGCCTGTCTGTCTGTCTGTCTGTCTGTCTGTCTGTCTGACTGTCTGTCTGACTGTCTGTCTGTCTGTCTGCCTCACTGTCTGTCTGTCTGTCTGTCTGTCTGTCTGTCTGTCTGTCTTTCTGTCTGTCTGTCTCTGTCTGTCTCACTGTCTGTCTGTCTGTCTGTCTGTCTGTCTGTCTGTCTGTCTGTCTGTCTGTCTGTCTGTCTGTCTGTCTGTCTGTCTGTCTGTCTGTCTGTCTGTCTGTCTGCCTGCCTGCCTGCCTGTCTGTCTGTCTGTCTGTCTGAGCAGAGGCTGCCTGTGGGCCGGGTTGGGCCTTGAGAGACTGAAGCTGGGTCTAGAATGCTTATTGCTTCATTTGGTAGAACTCAGCCTGTCAGCCACACACGAACACAGCACAGTAGTTTGGCTGCAGATCACATACACACACACACACACACACACACACACACACACACACACACACACACACACACATACATACACACAAGCGAGAACATACCCATGTCAATCCCTGGGCTACACATTTTTTACCGGTCTTTCTCTCTTTCTCTCCATCTGCACAGTGGAGCAGCAATACCAATCTCATTCTGGCTGACATGGTCGTTTAAACTCACTCTAGGTCTCACCTTCATTCAAACGCTGTTCGTCAGATTGTTTGTGTGTTATTGCAGGTCTGTTAATGTTATATAGCTGCAGCTAAAGTTGTGTGTTGTATATGCTTGGGAAGTCTTGTAAACAGTCTACTTATCATTCACTTAGTCCTCCTGCTTTATATATTAATACAGATTACTTTTTCCATTATTCAGACTAGTGCAGATGTTTGACTAGAATTCTCTTACTAAAAAAATTGATGCCCCGAAGAAGGGGCTCCAAAACCTGCACGTCATTCCCTACTGCACACCTAGATGGCACTGTGTCCCCTACTCACTACACAGTAACCCACCAGCCAGCCAATACACCACCAGCCACTACACAGTACACCACCATCCACTACACCAACAGCCACTACACCACCAGCCAGTACACCACCAGCCACTACACCACCAGCCAGCCAGTACACCACCAGCCACTACACCACCAGCCAGCCAGTACACCACCAGCCACTACACCACCAGCCAGCCAGTACACCACCAGACACTACACCACCAGCCAGCCAGTACACCACCAGCCACTACACCACCAGCCAGCCAGTACACCACCAGCCACTACACAGTACACCACCAGCCACTACACAGTACACCACCAGCCACTACACAGTACACCACCAGCAAGCCAGTACACCACCAGCCACTACACAGTACACCACCAGCCACTACACAGTACACCACCAGCCACTACACAGTACACCACCAGCAAGCCAGTACACCACCAGCCACTACACAGTACACCACCAGCCAGCCAGTACACCACCAGCCACTACACAGTACACCACCAGCCACTACACAGTACACCACCAGCCACTACACAGTACACCACCACCAGCCACTACACAGTACACCACCACCAGCCACTACACCACCAGTCACACAGTACACCACCAGCCACTACACAGTACACCACCACCAGTCAGTACACAGTACACCACCACCCACTGCACAGTTCACCACCAGCCAGCCACTACACAGTACACCACCAGCCAGCCACTACACAGTACACCACCAGCCACTACACGGTACACCACCAGCCACTACACAGTACACCACCAGCCAGCCACTACACAGTACACCACCAGCCAGCCACTACACAGTACACCACCACCAGCCACTACACAGTACACCACCAGCCAGCCACTACACAGTACACCACCAGCCAGCCACTACACAGTACACCACCACCAGCCACTACACAGTACACCACCACCAGCCACTACACAGTACACCACCACCAGCCACTACACAGTACACCACCACCAGCCACTACACAGTACACAACTTTTGCAGGAAATGCAATCTTGTAGTGTATTTGAGGTTTGAAAGGGCTTCAAAAAAAAATTACCACTTTAAAATGTCAGACTTGTGGCTCTCTTCAACCAGATCCGCTTCAGCTGACATCTGCGTACCGGATGTGTTGGAACTGGAACTGTTTTACAACTGTCAAATCTACAAGCGGCTCCTGACATTATACCTAAAGCGCACATTGCCATTGGCTGCATGGAGTCGCAATAAGAGAAATCCCATGCAGCCTTGTTTACAATTTGTAACACTGGAATTTGATACGTAATCTACACCTCGACTAGGCTGATAGAAATCCTCATTATTTCATTGAATGATTTTTCATTTTGAGTGTCATTATTTCCATATAGCCCTTTGTTGTTCTGAACTTCTAATGTGACTGAGAGGGGCATGGCTTTGTCACAATGATCACAAGAGCAGCTGCACACTGATTTGACCGTCAAAACATCAGCCATGTGGGTGTTGCTTGATCTGATTTAATCTAGGCCTTGATTTTTCCTAACAAAAAATGCATCAACCACTTCAAAAATGTCCATTAATTATTATTCACGTAATAATTCGCATTTCCCGTTGCTGCAGGATCATTTTCCTGCTGAGACAGCACCTGTCGTAGCTGTGGTTACAGCCCATACTGCTTTAGTGGGACAGGAGGGAAATAGATCCATGGAGGGGTATCTCCTTTTTGTGATCAAAAGCGCACGCACGCACGCACGCACGCACGCACGCACACACGCACACACGCACACACACACACACACACACACACACACACACACACACACACACACACACACACACACACACACACACACACAGTACCCTACCTGGCAGTGTACCATACCGTACAGTAGTTTGGCTGCAGAACATTGCGTGCTCTTGTCCTTTCTAAACCAGGTGTTGAGGTCATATCGACTCATTCTACTTGTCAGGTTTAATCATCATCTTCCACAGAGCAGCTTTTTGGGGATTATTGGGTGATTATGACGGAATGGTGCCAGACACTGCTGTACAGGGGGGTGAAAAAAACGTTCTTCCTTATTCAAGGTATCACTTCTGGAAAAAAAATGTATTCTTGGATATATAAAAACACAAATGGGTTGAACAATTGCCTTTACTGTATGGCTGTAGTGGTAAGACATTGAACAAACTCTATTGTAGATTCACAATGATCACCTGTAATGTTTTTATTAATCTGTGAAGCTGTCATACTAATTTTGTTTCAGTTGGTGTTTCATTTGACATTTGGAATAGAGAGGAGAAGAGAGAGAAGAGGAGAGAAGAAGAGAAGAAAAGAGAAGAGGAGAGAAGACGAGAGGAGAGAAGAAGAGAAGAGAAGTAAAGAGGAGAAGAGGAGAAAAAGAGAGGACAGGAGAGATGAAAATAAAAGAGGAGAGAAGGAGAGAGGTGTGAAGAGAAGAAGAGAGAAGAGGAGAGGAGAGAAGAAGAGAGGAGAGAAGAAAGGAGGAGAGAAGAGAGGAGAAGAGAGGAGAGAAGAGAGGAGAAAAGAAAAGAGGAGAGAAGAGAGGAAAAGAGGAGAGAAGAGAGGAGAGGAGAGAAGAGAAGAAGAGAGGAGAGAAGAGAAGAAGAGAGGAGAGAAGAAGAGAGGAGAGAAGAGGAGAGGAGAGGAGAGGAGAGGAGAGGAGAAGAGAGAAGAGAGGAGAGAAGAGGGAGAGGAGAGAAGAAGAGAGGAGAGAAGAAAAGAGGAGAGAAGAGAAGAAGAGGATACATCTTAAAGTAGAATAAAGTTTAGGTTGTGTGGAGAGATCCCTCCATATTCAGTGAGCCAAGTGAGTTTACACAGTCGTAAATTATTATTATAATATTTTTTTTTAAACCATTAGCGAATGTAAATAGTTATTTTCTGTCAATTAAGATAATAATTATCCAATCTGTTTGGGCAAATTTATGTAATCTATTTCTGCATATTTGACTAAAAGAGGAAACAGTCTGTCAATCACAACAGTTAACCACCCGCTGGGTTGGATTACATGGCCCTGAGCTCACATTTGAAGGGCACAGCACTGGGTATGCCTGCCAGACAAGTTAACAGACCGTTTTATCCAAAGGAACTTAAAGTACAGTGGGTGTATTCATTATTAGTATGGGTATGTGATCAATGTGGGATATTGAAACCACACCCTTGGAGTTGCTAACACAACACTTTTACCAATTTACTCACCAAAAATCCACAAAATGGCTGCCTTGACTAAACTGAGAGGCTGAGATGCCTTCTTCCTTTTCAACAATACGATCCAGCCTGACAGTTAAAGACAAGACTGTCAAACCCATTCATAGGCCTATAGGGAGGAGGTCAGAGAACTGGCAGTGTGGTGCCAGGACAAAAACCTCTCCATCAATGTGAGCAAGACAATGGAGCTGATCGTGGACTACAGGAAAAGGCGGGCTGAACAGGCCCCCATTAACATCGACGGGACTGAGGTGGAGGGGTTGAGAGTTTCAAGTTCCTTGGTGTCCACACTACCAACGAACAATCATGGTCCAAACATAGCAAGACAGTCGTGAAGAGGGCACAACAAAACCTTTTCCCCCTCAGGAGACTGAAAATATTTGGCACGGGTCCCCAGATCCTCAAAAGATTATACAGCTGCACCCTCAAGAGCATCCTGACCGGTTGCATCACCGCTTGGTATGGCAACTGCTCGTCATCTGATTGCAAGGCGCTACAGAGGACAGTGCAAACGGCCCAGTACATCACTGGGGCCAAGCGTCCTGCCATCCAGGACCAGGCGGTTTCAGAGGAAAGTAGTGTTTTCTCTGCTTCCGCACGGCAAGCGGTACCGGAGCGCCAAGTCTAGGACCAAAAGGCTCCTCAACAGCTTCTACCCCAAGCCTTTAGACTGCTGAACAATTCATACAAATCGCCACCGGACAATTTATCTTGACATTTACCTTGACATCTTCCCCCCCTTATACATTGCTGCTACTCGCTGTTTGTTTGTTACCTATGCATAGTCACTTCGACCGCACCTACGTGTACAGATTACCTCAACTAACCTGTATACCTGCACACTGACTCGGTATCGGTGACCCCTGTATATAGCCATGTTATTGTTATTCTTATTGTGTTACTTTTTATTATTACTTTTGAATTCAGTCTACTTGGTAAATATGTTCTTCTTCTTGAACTGCACTGTTGGTTAAGGGCTTGTAAGTAAGCATTTCACGGTCTACACAAGTCTACACTTGTTGTATTCGGGGGATGTGGCAAATAAAGTTTGATTTGATATGCTGTAAATGGATTTCTATACATCATAGGTAGACTCTCACAGAGTCAATGCTAGCTACCTCACTAAGCAAATCAAATCAAATCAAATTTTATTTGTCACATACACATGGTTAGCAGATGTTAATGCGAGTGTAGCGAAATGCTTGTGCCCAACCAACCTGAAGTAGTATAGGTCTATTAAAAAGTTCCCTTAGAGAGGAAAAAGACCACGTTAGGAGCTCACTCATTGAGAATGTAAAATAACTTTTAGGTCGTAATGAAGAAGGAAAAAACTTGGGTAGACCAGGATGAATGAGTTAATGATGTAGTCGTTGTGCCAGCTGAACATACTCCTTACAGCCCTCTGATAAATTCCATCAATGGGCCATTCCAAGGACTGTGTGGCCCATTTGCACAAACTATTGGATGGTGAAACAACAGGTCTGGGAAGCAGGCGCAGCAGCCACCTATTCACTGAGACACAACCTGTCCATATGGTGCCGAGAATCTATCAATCTCATTCCTTCCATGCTTTTGTTGCCACCGAGACCTGGCGATGGAGGGGCCTAACAGCACTCCTCGTATTCTGGTCTCTTCTCAGAACCTGCTGTGCGTGGAGAGTATAGGAGAGTTTAACACTCGGACTCTGTCTATGAATAGGAATTAGAGATGAATGTGTATACATGACATGTTAAAAACATTACCTGAAGATCAATATAAAGATTAACTATTATTTTTTGGACTTTTAATAATAATTTCATTGGACATTTTAATGGGAAGTTATTGTAAGGTAATTGGCAAAAAAATACTTAAACCCCTGGAGTCGATGTCCGTGCCGGACATTTTAATGGGAAGTTATTGTAAGGTAATTGGCAAAAAATACTTAAACCCCTGGAGTCGATGTGCACAGAAATCTGATTAGCATAATACAAAAATCCCCAGCTAAATCTGTCTATTTAAGCTAGAGATATCAGTTGTTTTGCATGGATTGCGTCTCAATCTACTGCATCCACCAATGCCGGCCTACACACCAACATGAGAAGGTGAGACTTTCACAAACACATACTGTAAGTTGGTTGTTTTGCTCTAGGACACCCACAGGCCTCACAAGACTTGTCTGAAGGTAGCCCAGTTTAAAACATGAATGGAAGTATATATGGAAGTAGTTTAATGCCCAGAAAGGGAGTCAAATATGAGTAACAATATAAAAAAATAATTCCCTGATCTTTCTTAAATCTCTCAAATATAGGTCACTTTAAAACGAACGTCCTTTTTATGTCGTTTTTGATGTTTTTCCATGTATGAATCTCCGGCTTAGACTCAAATAAGAAGAGTCTATGGTTTATGGTAATGGTCTTCTGATAGAAGGCAGGTTTTGGACAGAGGTTAAGGACCTGAATCCGTTACAGATGAATGTACTCCTAAAAGCTCATCTACCCTATGTTCCACCGCTATTCATTTCTATACTCTTTCATACATCCACATGACAAACAGCCAAATGTACTCTACCATTGAAAACTTTGGGAAGAATATTTTATTGCTGGGATTTGCCTGGAGTCAAAGGAGCAAAACACAGTTAAGTAATGGGTTGAAAAGCAGTATTAACAACACAAAATCAAACTGAATGTACTTGAGATTTGCTTAGAATACAAAACGAACAAGAAACAACTAAATAAATTAAGTCATAAAAAAAAATTGTCATAAAAATGTTAAGACTTCAAATGAAAACTGCACAATAAGGGGAGGAACATAAATGTAAAATAATAAAAGTGAAAGTAAGGAACATAGATAGACGTCACAGTAAAAACAAATCCTCATCCTGTATCTTATTCTTAGCATTGTGCCAGCACTGGGTCTCAAAAATCTGTTAGATCTCAAATTTAAATTAAAATTAAAATAACAATGAAAGTAATCCAGAATCAGGAGGCCCTAGTACAATATCTGGGTGGGCATTTGTCTATTTGACTGATATCTGATGTCTTCCAGTTGTAAAATATTCATGCGTTTTAGAAACACCATCCAGAAAGACTAGATTTTCTAACCTAATAATATTTTACTCCTTTCGATTACAAAAAAATACAAGTACGCTATCTCCAGTCTTACCAAACATCGGGGGAAAAAACGTCAGATCTTCGTCATTTAGTACACCGAGAAAGGAAATCAGCTCAAATTATGTCTGTACAATGCAAAAAAAAAAACTCAAACGGAAACTAAAATGTTATGTACAATATTGACCTGCAAAATACGACGGCTATGATGTAATAAAATATGTAAACATATTTGTTTTGACACAGCTGACTGTGACAACAGATACAAATTCAAAACTTTTCACATTGGATAACTCTTCTTTAGTCACATTGTTTTCAATAGTTGACCAAAAACCCCACAGACATAATGACTTTACTTCCACAAACAGCATGTAACAAATAACTGAACCAGTGGTCTATGGAAAACTGAATGAACTGAAATAAAACTGCTATCAGGGATGTAGAGTTCTGTAAAAGTTCTAATTAAAATAACATTTTTACTGGTGCATCCCCTCCAACATGGTCGAATACCATCTAGATTGAGGACGTCATGCATAGCAGTCAAATCCATTTTTGAGAGAGGGGGAAAAAAGCGAAATAATAAATCAAAATGCATTGCCATACTACTATTCATTGAGCATAGCCTGGTCAGCCCTGACAATGTTTCATCCCTCAGAACGCAGAGGTGGGTTTAAAAAACAAAGACACCTTAGCTACCACACACATACCTTACCTCATCCAAGACTAGGTATAGAAATGTACCATTTGTATGTTAATTATGTTTTGTCTTTCAAACTTCAACGACTCGTTTTTTAAAAATCTTCAGGTCCCTCACTTATACAGATGCCAGCACCACGTCACATACATCTCACATGCTCCGAACGGCCGAAATGATGGTTGTTTGTTTTGTCATTTTACAGGGTTACAATGGACAATGCTGTTTACGCCAAGGATCACAAATCTCTCACAGTCACTTGGGAGCGATGTAACACTGAAATATCTTACACTGCCAAACCTCTGGCAACGTCTCCAGGCAGAGCTCAGTCATCTCGTCACAAGGTATCTTATAGTAGTGTCCCTATCAGCCTGTTTCTCTTTATGCTTACCATAGTAAGTGTGCTTTTAGGTCACAGTACATTGGAAAAATGTTCAACTTGGACTCATTCACTTAGAGTTCTTATGAGAGGATTTGTTTTCCGTTTTAAATTGCAGCTCCCAATATGGTACTGTCAAGTGTTTATTCAGATTTTCTCCAAACAGTTATTTTTTGTTGTTGTTGGGAATGGTTGATTTATAGTATTCTTTGTCCTTATACATAGTATTCTTTGTCCTTGTCTTTCGGTCTCTTGCCGCTGGATCCCTTGGCGCCACTGCCCCCGCTGGGTGCTTTGTCTTTCACCACGGTGCCGTTGGTCTGCGCTGAGTTGCTGATGTAATTCCGTGTCTCGTCTACCTGGTAGGAGCCTTCGTCCCTGTTCCTGTACTTGTACATGGCGTAGAGGAGGATGAGGATGCAGAGTGCTGCGGCCGAGACGATGCCAACCACCATGCCCGTTGTGCTGCTGGATTCTCGTATCACCTCAGAGGCCCCCGGGGGCACCCGCCTCACGACTGGTGCGGTGGGTAACGCGGCAGGCACCGTACGCAGCATGGGTGAGGTGATGAGGGGCCCACGAGGCTTGGTGCCATCCAGGTCGAAGGATACAGTGGGCAGAGGAAGCAGGACTATGTCCGGCTGCAGGGCTTTGATCACTTCGCGGTTGTCCATTTTCCCGGCGGGAAGTTTGGCTAGCGTGCCGTCTGATGGGAGGGACGCCTCTGCTACAGTGCCCCCGAGGTTGGGTAGAGGCGGGGTGGGTGTAGTCCTACCCGCCTCTGAGGCTTTACTAGGCCTCAAGTCCTTGGCCTCCCACTTGGGCGCGAGAGCTTTGTAGCCACCTTCGTAGGCCGACGTGGTCAAGATCTTATCTGTTACCAGGGAGAAGGTGGTGTAAAAATCTTCATCGTCAGTGGGGGGCAGGCTAGAGTCGAAAGCTTCGCCAGAGCCAAACCCCGAAATCACCATGCCATCATAATCACCACCATCACCATCAAGACCATCATCACATTCATCGCTGTCTCGGTCCGACAAGCAAGGTACCCCCGCCTCAGTGGCCATGGGCAGGGACGCTTTTGTGGTCTCGATAATGGTGAGGACGGGGCGGAGGGTTGGGAGGACAGGGCGGAGGGTTGGGGGGAGGGGGATGAAGGGGGAACGGGGGGAAACAGGAGGGATGTCTATGGGATCCTCTACAAGTACGGGGATGACTAACTCCCCTCCTGCAAAACAGAAAAAGAAAAGAGAAGAGTTAGAAGAAATGCAAGACGTTAGCTATTCAATCAAACACTGGAAAGTAATTATATAAAACATAAAAAGCAAAGCGGAAACAATAAAATATTAAAAAAATACAGAAAAAACTAAAATAAGTCAAAATGGAAAATACTATACCAGTGCAAATTCAATGAAACTAGAACCAATCAAACAATACAATGAACTGAAAATAAACAATAGCCAATAAAAATGTATACATTGCATCAAAAGGCTGTAAGGGATGTTCAGGGGTGAGCCAAAATAACAAACAGGCATTTCACCACACCTAACTCCTATGCTTCGTGTTCAATAACAAGTGTACTATTTTGTGAACTTTTTCACGGACAGAGATATAGTTATTGGTGCTGGCTTTGTAGCTCTGGGACCTACACACCAGAGGGTTGTAACTATATTAATTATGTCTGGTCTAGTGTTGCTAATGTCTGGCTGTCTGGCTGTCTGGATACATGTACAGTAGCTACACAATATTGGACTGAGAAATAACATCTACCTTAACTTTAATCATACCTTTCAAGCTCATACACCGATAGGTGTATAATAAATTGAGAGATTGACTTTTCTGCTTTCCAAATATAAAGAAATACATTATAAAAAATATAGTGACGATTTGCATACAATCCACAGCATATTCTATTTTTGTCCAATGGAAATAACAATAATGGAGAGGTCAACCTTGTCATGTGCTTCTAGGGTGCAAAGACCGGGCTCAACTTGTCATTATTTTCTGTAGCTATTGATAGGGTCTAATGAAATTAAACTGAGGTAAATATTCCTGCATTCCTAATGTTATTACGGTGAGTTCACTAGGCTCCCCCACTGGCCTTAACCCCTTGCCTTTTGACTGCTCTTATACAGTTGCCACAATGGCACAAAGTCACCTGACAGTTCCACAACAACAGCTGAATGTACTTCTCACTTTTATCAGTATCAGTTACTATGTTTGTTGTTGACTAGTCTATCTTTCTCTCTATTCATTTTTCTTGTCCTTTATTATATTATTTTACGATTAGGGCGGTTTCTAAAAACATGCGAAAGTAACATTCAGATGTCGGTTGAATCTGCATAAACCTCTTGCCAATGTGGCTAGCTTGTACACTGCAAAGGCTCACCACAAACAGGGCACTAAAAGAAGATGCAGATATCTAATAAAAATTAAAAAGGAAATAAAGAAAAAAAATAAGTAAGGCATTGCAAACACAGTTAAGACTGAGAGTTAGAGCAAACATGGTCAACATTCACAAACTAAATGGATTTATCCAAAGAGGGATTACTACATAGAAAGAGGTCAAATACATTCTGCTTCAGAAATCATAAAAAGCCTACGAAAAATTGTTTTCAAAAAAGAAGAAAAGTATACCATCAGTTTTGCCAACTTACATCAACAAATTGCCCGCATGATTTTGGCAGGAAGAAAAAAGTGTACAAAAGAAAGTTGTGTAAGAATGTTTTTGGACAAGTTAGGTTAGTTTCTTTTTAACAATTTTGATGCATTTAAGTTATTTATCTTTTAGACAGGATGGTACAGGGAAGGAAGAACACACATCCACACATGACATGAAAAATAATCTTCACCATTCTGTTCAGGATTATTATATAGTTTTTAAATAGTCATTTCTTTTCATAAAAAAGAAAACTGTACATCTATAGATAAGTCTTGGCTGTGAGAGAAAAGCTCCTTTTATGTAACTTCTCCATAAATATTTACAGTCTGATTATTAAACTTTTTTTGTAAATATTTTTTTAAACTTTTTTTTACTTAACTTTAACTTGAACTTCGTTGTTCATAAGTTTTGAACGAATGGATGCCTGTACATATCTTAACATCTACGTAAAATGGGGTTCGGAGTGGTGGGGGGGGGGGGGGGGGGGGGGGGAGTGTAAGAAGGGGGGAGGACCTAGGAACATACTAGGTAGGAAATGACATAGATGGGGGTGAATGTGTACGTCAGTTGCCATGTCCATGTAAAGGTGGTACGAAGCGGTCGGGCGGCATTAGAGCTTTTGGCTGTAAGGAAGGGATGGGGACATACAACCCATGAGCATATACATACCCATCTACAGAAGAGAACAGCACTTTCAACACTGACAGTTTTTTTACAAACCCTAAGCTGCAACTTCTTTCTTTGCCATGTGGAATTAAATAATGAAATAATTAATTATAGTCCAAATGCAATCCAAATTTGCTAATTGAATAACAGGAAAACATGTAGCAGTGTAAGAACAGGTTTGAAACATGTTGAAATGAATAGTGGTGAGGACAGTTGTATTTTTTTGTTTTCTTCTAGTTTTTTTCTCAATGAAATTGTAAATTGTCAAATTGTATACTGGGTCATGTGTTTGGGGTGGCCAATCATAGCTGTGTATTTCAACCATAGTTAACCAATAAAAATCATTAGTAAAAAAGGAAGAAATGTCCTAATTAGGAATTCTCTGAAAATTATCAGATTATTAAAAGAGGTCATTTTGAGCAATTTCAGTAATTAACATAGATATCCACATATGTATATTTACATATATGTACAAATAGACAAAAAAAATTACAAATTGGCAAGCAAGAAATTAAAAGCATTAAAATTCTCACACTTTCAAAGATGAACAACCAGAAAGCACACACTGAAGCAGACATAGAGAAGAGGGACAGTTCGTAGGGGAAGTTGTCACCAACTTCATGTAGTAACTAATAATAATAACATTATTATTAGTTAATTCTTTATGAAATACATATCTGTTGTTAGTCATTTTAAAAACACAGAACAGGCGTGCAATCTGGATGTAATTCAGAGAGAGGTAAGGTAAATATTAGACAGGATCGTTTAGTTGTTTTTACTATTAGGATCATGGTTAATGCGTGCTTTAAGTAAGTTGCATTTAGGGAGAGTAATATACAATAACAGTACAGCAAGCTGGGGTCAGAGGGTCAGGATGGGGTTAAAGGTGACTAGAGGTCATTGCATCAAGGCCTGTAGGGCATATTGCTTCAGGCAAAGAACTATTTATTATCAACCATCAGAGAGGAAGAAGAAACACCATGGGTGATACACAACCCACATGATGTGGTGTAGACTTCAGATTATAACCAGGATGTGGTGTAGACTTCAGATTATAACCAGGATGTGGTGTAGACTTCAGATTATAACATTCATCAAATTAATGTCTACTTTTAGTAAATGTATAGTTCAGTTTTATGTTAATGCACAACCAACAGCCTACGCTTGACAGGTACACACAGTGTTCAGAGGAAGTTCCACAAGAGGGCTCAAGGAGTTGAGGCTATCCATGTCCCATTGTGATGTGATAAGGAGTTGAGGCTATCCATGTCCCATTGTGATGTGATAAGGAGTTGAGGCTATCCATGTCCCATTGTGATGTGATAAGGAGTTGAGGCTATCCATGTCCCATTGTGATGTGATAAGGAGTTGAGGCTATCCATGTCCCATTGTGATGTGATAAGGAGTTGAGGCTATCCATGTCCCATTGTGATGTGATAAGGAGTTGAGGCTATCCATTTCCCATTGTGATGTGATAAGGAGTTGAGGCTATCCATGTCCCATTGGGACGTGATAAGGAGTTGAGGCTTTTCATGCCCCTTTGGGACGTGATAAGGAGTTGAGGCCTTCCGTGCCCCTTTGGGACGTGATAAGGAGTTGGGGCTATCCATGTCCCATTGGAACGTGATAAGGAGTTGAGGCTTTCCATGTCCCATTGGGACGTGATAAGAAGTTGAGGCTATCCATACCCCTTTGGGACGTGACAAGAAGTTGAGGCTTTCTATGCCCCATTGTGATGTGATAAGGACATTTATTTTAGATCTAAAGTTCTGGTTCCGCTGCGTTGGCCTCTGGAATAGTGCTGTGAAACACGTGATTGGATTATATTGTGAGGTTAGGCTAATAACTATGAAAGAGCTGTAGTATCTATGGGGTGGTACAGTGAGGGAAACAAGTATTTGATCCCCTGTTGATTTTGTACATTTGCACACTGCCAAAGAAATGATCAGTCTATAATTTTAATGATAGGTTTATTTGAACAGTGAGAGACAGAATAACAACAACAAAAATCCAGAAAAACGCATGTCAAAAATGTTATAAATTGATTTGCATTTTAATGAGGGAAATAAGTATGAGACCCCCTCTCAATCATAAAGATTTCTGGCTCCCAGGTGTCTTTTATACAGGTAACGTGCTGAGATTAGTAGCACCCACTTAAAGGGAGTGCTCCTAATCTCAGTTTGTTATCTGTATAAAAGACACCTGTCCACAGAAGCAATCAATCAATCAGATTCCAAACTCTCCACCATGGCCAAGACCAAAGAGCTCTCCAAGGATGTCAGGGACAAGATTGTAGACCTACACAAGGCTGGAATGGGCTACAGGACCATCGCCAAGCAGCTTGGTGAGAAGGTGACAACAGTTGGTGTGATTATTCGCAAATGGAAGAAACACAAAATAACTGTCAATCTCCCTCGGCCTGAGCCTCCATGCAAGATCTCACCTCGTGGAGTTGCAATGATCATGAGCATGGTGAGGAATCAGCCCAGAACTACACGGGAGGATCTTGTCAATGATCTCAAGGCAGCCGGGACCATAGTCACCAAGAAAACAATTGGTAACACACTACGTCGTGAAGGACTGAAATCCTGCAGCCCCCGCAAGGTCCCCCTGCTCAAGAAAGCACATATACATGCCCGTCTGAAGTTTGCCAATGAACATCTGAATGATTCAGAAGACAACTGGGTGAAAGTGTTGTGGTCAGATGAGACCAAAATGGAGCTCTTTGGCATCAACTCAACTCGCCGTGTTTGGAGGAGGAGGAATACTGCCTATGACCCCAAGAACACATCCCCACTGTCAAATATGGAGGTGGAAACATTATGCTATGGTGGTGTTTTTCTGCTAAGGGGACAGGAAACCTTCACCGCATCAAAGGGACGATGGACGGGTCATGTACAATCAAATCTTGGGTGAGAACCTCCTTCCCTTGAAAATGGGTCGTGGATGGGTATTCCAGCATGACAATGACCCAAAACACACGGCCAAGACAACAAAGGAGTGGCTCAAGAAGCACATTAAGGTCCTGGAGTGGCCTAGCCAGTCTCCAGACCTTAATCCCATAGAAAATCTGTGGAGGGAGCTGAAGATTCGAGTTGCCAAACGTCAGCCTCGAAACCTTAATGACTTGGAGAAGATCTGCAAAGAGGAGTGGGACAAAACCCCTCCTGAGATGTGTGCAAACCCGGTGGCCAACTACAAGATACGTCTGACCTCTGTGATTGCCAACAAGAATTTTGCCACCAAGTACTCATGTTTTGCAGAGGGGGTCAAATACTTATTTCCCTCATTAAAATGCAAATCAATTTATAACATTTTTGACATGCGTTTTTCTGGATTTTGTTGTTGTTATTCTGTCTCTCACTGTTCAAATAAACCTACCAGTAAAATTATAGACTGATAATTTCTTTGTCAGTGGGCAAATGTGCAAAATCAGCAGGGGATCAAATAATTGTTTCCCTCACTGTATATGTTGTGGTATAACCGACAACTCTGGATCACCACCAAGCCTAGGTGTGGAGTCTAGAGACAATGTAGTCTGCTCTACACTGAAATTCAGTGTCCCTGTTCCTATCGTGTGGCTATGGTAATGTTTTCATCAGACATCGGCTGCCTGCCCTGTTGGATAAACAGCAACGTCGTTCACTAAGTGATTTCAGAGAGGTGGAGGGTATATTTGTCTCCGTCTGCCCTGTATCGTCTTGGCCTTGTTTACATCTATCCACTCGCCCCTTCATTCCTGAACACCTAAAAGCTTTTGCCAATTGTTAGCTTTCCAGCTAGATCAACAAAACATTTGCATACCATCTGATCCAAAGGGAGCTGCCTGGTTGTGAGAGGGGTGTGTGTGTGTGTGTGTGTGTGTGTGTGTGTGTGTGTGTGTGTGTGTGTGTGTGTGTGTGTGTGTGTGTGTGTGTGAGAGTGATAGAGAGAAAGGGGCTCAAGGAAGAAAAAGCATGCCAGAGGACCTTGACATTTTAGTAGACACTTTGATCCTCTAACGTTAGCTCTATTACCAGCGTTGCACATTTCATTGGTTCACCTCAGTGGAAACACTGCACATTCTAATGGGTTTACTTAAAGAGACACTGTTTGTTTTGATGTCTTTGTTAATGTCAAGCTGGACTGGCTTTGTGGACTAATGTCTATATGGATTGGCTTTGTGGACTAATGTCAAGATGGAGGGCTTTGTGGACTAATGTCAAGATGGAGGGCTTTGTGGACTAATGTCTATATGGATTGGCTTTGTGGACTAATGTCAAGATGGAGGGCTTTGTGGACTAATGTCAAGATGGAGGGGTGTTGTGGACTAATGTCTATATGGATTGGCTTTGTGGACTAATGTCAAGATGGATGGGCTTTGTGGACTAATGTCAAGATAGAGGGGCTTTGTGGAATAATGTCAAGATGGAGGGGCTTTGTGGAATAATGTCAAGATGGAGGGCGTTGTGGACTAATGTCAAGTTGGAGAGCGTTGTGGACTAATGTCAAGATGGAGAGCGTTGTGGGCTAATGTCAAGATGGAGGGGCTTTGTGGACTAATGTCAAGATGGAGGGCTTTGTGGACTAATGTCAAGATGGAGGGGCTTTGTGGACTAATGTCAAGATGGAGGGGCTTTGTGAACTAATGTCAATATGGAGGGCATTGTGGACTAATGTCAATATGGAGGGCATTGTGGAGTAATGTCAAGATGGAGGGCGTTGTGGACTAATGTCAAGTTGGAGAGCGTTGTGGACTAATGTCAAGATGGAGAGCGTTGTGGGCTAATGTCAAGATGGAGGGGCTTTGTGGACTAATGTCAAGATGGAGGGCTTTGTGGACTAATGTCAAGATGGAGGGCTTTGTGGACTAATGTCAATATGGAGGGCATTGTGGAGTAATGTCAAGATGGAGGGGCTTTGTGGACTAATGTCAAGATGTCGGGCTTTGTGGACTAACGTCAAGATGGAGGGCTTTGTGGACTAATGTCAAGATGGAGGGCTTTGTGGACTAATGTCAAGATGGAGGGCGTTGTGGACTAATGTCAAGATGGAGAGCGTTGTGGACTAATGTCAAGATGGAGAGCGTTGTGGGCTAATGTCAAGATGGAGGGGCTTTGTGGACTAATGTCAAGATGGAGGGCTTTGTGGACTAATGTCAAGATGGAGGGGCTTTGTGGACTAATGTCAAGATGGAGGGGCTTTGTGAACTAATGTCAAGATGGAGGGCTTTGTGGAATAATGTCAAGATGGAGGGCATTGTGGAGTAATGTCAAGATGGAGGGGCTTTGTGGACTAATGTCAAGATGTCGGGCTTTGTGGACTAATGTCAAGATGGAGGGGCTTTGTGGACTAATGTCAAGATGGAGGGCTTTGTGGAATAATGTCAAGATGGAGGGCGTTGTGGACTAATGTCAAGTTGGAGAGCGTTGTGGACTAATGTCAAGATGGAGAGCGTTGTGGGCTAATGTCAAGATGGAGGGGCTTTGTGGACTAATGTCAAGATGGAGGGCTTTGTGGACTAATGTCAAGATGGAGGGGCTTTGTGGACAAATGTCAAGATGGAGGGGCTTTGTGAACTAATGTCAAGATGGAGGGCTTTGTGGAATAATGTCAAGATGGAGGGCATTGTGGAGTAATGTCAAGATGTCGGGCTTTGTGGACTAATGTCAAGATGTCGGGCTTTGTGGACTAATGTCAATATGGAGGGCATTGTGGAGTAATGTCAAGATGGAGGGGCTTTGTGGACTAATGTCAAGATGTCGGGCTTTGTGGACTAACGTCAAGATGGAGGGCTTTGTGGACTAATGTCAAGATGGAGGGCTTTGTGGACTAATGTCAAGATGGAGGGCGTTGTGGACTAATGTCAAGATGGAGAGCGTTGTGGACTAATGTCAAGATGGAGAGCGTTGTGGGCTAATGTCAAGATGGAGGGGCTTTGTGGACTAATGTCAAGATGGAGGGCTTTGTGGACTAATGTCAAGATGGAGGGGCTTTGTGGACTAATGTCAAGATGGAGGGGCTTTGTGAACTAATGTCAAGATGGAGGGCTTTGTGGAATAATGTCAAGATGGAGGGCATTGTGGAGTAATGTCAAGATGGAGGGGCTTTGTGGACTAATGTCAAGATGTCGGGCTTTGTGGACTAATGTCAAGATGGAGGGGCTTTGTGGACTAATGTCAAGATGGAGGGCTTTGTGGAATAATGTCAAGATGGAGGGCGTTGTGGACTAATGTCAAGTTGGAGAGCGTTGTGGACTAATGTCAAGATGGAGAGCGTTGTGGGCTAATGTCAAGATGGAGGGGCTTTGTGGACTAATGTCAAGATGGAGGGCTTTGTGGACTAATGTCAAGATGGAGGGGCTTTGTGGACAAATGTCAAGATGGAGGGGCTTTGTGAACTAATGTCAAGATGGAGGGCTTTGTGGAATAATGTCAAGATGGAGGGCATTGTGGAGTAATGTCAAGATGTCGGGCTTTGTGGACTAATGTCAAGATGTCGGGCTTTGTGGACTAATGTCAAGATGGAGGGGCTTTGTGGACTAATGTCAAGATGGAGGGCTTTGTGGAATAATGTCAAGATGGAGGGCGTTGTGGACGTTGTGGAAATGTCAAGATGGAGAGCGTTGTGGGCTAATGTCAAGCTTTGTTGTCAAGATGGAGGGCTTTGTGGAAATGTCAAGGAGGGGCTTTGTGGACTAATGTCAAGATGGAGGAGCTTTGTGAACTAATGTCAAGATGGAGGGCTTTGTGGAAATGTCAAGATGGAGGGCATTGTGGAGTAATGTCAAGATGGAGGGGCTTTGTGGACTAATGTCAAGATGTCGGGCTTTGTGGACTAATGTCAAGATGGAGGGCTTTGTGGACTAATGTCAAGATGGAGGGCTTTGTGGACTAATGTCAAGTTGGAGGGCTTTGTGGACTAATGTCAAGATGTCTATATGGAGGGCTTTGTGGAGTCAAGATGGAGAGCGTTGTGGACTAATGTCCAGATGGAGTTCGTTGTGGACTAAGATGGAGGGCTTTGTGGACTAATGTCAATATGGAGGGGCTTTGTGGACTAATGTCAAGATGGAGGAGCTTTGTGAACTAATGTCAAGATGGAGGGCTTTGTGGAATAATGTCAAGATGGAGGGCATTGTGGAGTAATGTCAAGATGGAGGGGCTTTGTGGACTAATGTCAAGATGTCGGGCTTTGTGGACTAATGTCAAGATGGAGGGCTTTGTGGACTAATGTCTCAAGATGTCGGGCTTTGTGGAGTAATGTCAAGATGGAGGGCTTTGTGGACTAATGTCAAGATAGAGGGGCTTTGTGGACTAATGTCATGATGGAGGCCTTTGTGGACTAATGTCAAGATGGAGGGCTTTGTGGACTAATGTCAAGATGGAGGGCTTTGTGGACTAATGTCAAGATGGAGGGGCTTTGTGGACTAATGTCTATATGGATTGGCTTTGTGGACTAATGTCAAGATGGAAGGGCGTTGTGGACTAATGTCTATATGGAGGGGCTTTGTGGAAAAAGGGCTTTGTGGACTAATGTCAAGATGGAGGGCATTGTGGAATAATGTCAAGATGGAGGGCATTGTGGACTAATGTCAAGATGGAGGACTTTGTGGACTAATGTCAAGATAGAGGGGCTTTGTGGACTAATGTCAAGATGGAGTGCTTTGTGGACTAATGTCAAGATAGAGGGGCTTTGTGGACTAATGTCAAGATGGAGGGCTTTGTGGACTAATGTCAAGATGGAGGGCTTTGTGGACTAATGTCAAGATGGAGGGCTTTGTGGACTAATGTCAAGATGGAGGGGCGTTGTGGACTAAGGTCTATATGGAGGGCTTTGTGGAATAATGTCAAGATGGAGGGCTTTGTGGACTAATGTCAAGATGGAGGGGCTTTGTGGACTAATGTCTATATGGATTGGCTTTGTGGACTAATGTCAAGATGGAGGGGCGTTGTGGACTAATGTCTTTATGGAGGGGCTTTGTGGAATAATGTCAAGATGGAGGGCTTTGTGGACTAATGTCAAGATGGAGGGCTTTGTGGACTAATGTCAAGATGGAGGGCTTTGTGGAATAATGTCAAGATGGAGGGGCTTTGTGGACTAATGTCAAGATGGAGGGCTTTGTGGAATAATGTAAAGATGGAGGGCTTTGTGGACAAATTTCAAGATGGAGGACTTTGTGGACTAATGTCAAGATGGAGGGCTTTGTGGACTAATGTCAAGATGGAGGGGCGTTGTGGACTAATGTCTTTATGGAGGGGCTTTGTGGAATAATGTCAAGATGGAGGGCTTTGTGGACTAATGTCAAGATGGAGGGCTTTGTGGAATAATGTCAAGATGGAGGGGCTTTGTGGACTAATGTCAAGATGGAGGGCTTTGTGGAATAATGTAAAGATGGAGGGCTTTGTGGACAAATGTCAAGATGGAGGGCTTTGTGGACTAATGTCAAGATGGAGGGGCTTTGTGGACTAATGTCAAGATGGAGGGCTTTGTGGACTAATTTCAAGATGGATGTCAAGATGGAGGGTGGACTAATGTCAAGCTTTGTGGACTAATGTCTATATGGATTGGCTTTGTGGACTAATGTCAAGATGGAGGGGCATTGTGGACTAATGTCAAGATGTCGGGCTTTGTGGACTAATGTCAAGATGGAGGGGCTTTGTGGACTAATGTCAAGATGGAGGGCTTTGTGGACTAATGTTCAAGTCAAGATGGAGTCAAGGCGTTGTGGACAAGATGGAGGGCTTTGTGGATGTCAAGATGGAGAGCGTTGTGGACTAATGTCAAGATGGAGAGCGTTGTGGGCTAATGTCAAGATGGAGGGGCTTTGTGGACTAATGAGGGGCTTTGTGGACTAATGTCAAGATGGAGGGCTTTGTGGACTAATGTCAAGATGGAGGGGCTTTGTGGACTAATGTCAAGATGGAGGGGCTTTGTGGACTAATGTCAAGATGGAGGGCTTTGTGGACTAATGTCAAGATGGAGGGCGTTGTGGACTAATGTCAAGATGGAGAGCGTTGTGGACTAATGTCAAGATGGAGAGCGTTGTGGGCTAATGTCAAGATGGAGGGGCTTTGTGGACTAATGTCAAGATGGAGGGCTTTGTGGACTAATGTCAATATGGAGGGGCTTTGTGGACTAATGTCAAGATGGAGGAGCTTTGTGAACTAATGTCAAGATGGAGGGCTTTGTGGAATAATGTCAAGATGGAGGGCATTGTGGAGTAATGTCAAGATGGAGGGGCTTTGTGGACTAATGTCAAGATGTCGGGCTTTGTGGACTAATGTCAAGATGGAGGGGCTTTGTGGACTAATGTCTATATGGAGGGCTTTGTGGAATAATGTCAAGATGGAGAGCGTTGTGGACTAATGTCCAGATGGAGTTCGTTGTGGACTAATCTCAAGATGTCGGGCTTTGTGGAGTAATGTCAAGATGGAGGGCTTTGTGGACTAATGTCAAGATAGAGGGGCTTTGTGGACTAATGTCATGATGGAGGCCTTTGTGGACTAATGTCAAGATGGAGGGCTTTGTGGACTAATGTCAAGATGGAGGGCTTTGTGGACTAATGTCAAGATGGAGGGGCTTTGTGGACTAATGTCTATATGGATTGGCTTTGTGGACTAATGTCAAGATGGAGAGCGTTGTGGACTAATGTCAAGATGGAGAGCGTTGTGGGCTAATGTCAAGATGGAGGGGCTTTGTGGACTAATGTCAAGATGGAGGGCTTTGTGGACTAATGTCAATATGGAGGGGCTTTGTGGACTAATGTCAAGATGGAGGAGCTTTGTGAACTAATGTCAAGATGGAGGGCTTTGTGGAATAATGTCAAGATGGAGGGCATTGTGGAGTAATGTCAAGATGGAGGGGCTTTGTGGACTAATGTCAAGATGTCGGGCTTTGTGGACTAATGTCAAGATGGAGGGGCTTTGTGGACTAATGTCAAGATGGAGGGCTTTGTGGACTAATGTCAAGATGGAGGGCTTTGTGGACTAATGTCAAGTTGGAGGGCTTTGTGGACTAATGTCAAGATGGAGGGGCGTTGTGGACTAATGTCTATATGGAGGGCTTTGTGGAATAATGTCAAGATGGAGAGCGTTGTGGACTAATGTCCAGATGGAGTTCGTTGTGGACTAATCTCAAGATGTCGGGCTTTGTGGAGTAATGTCAAGATGGAGGGCTTTGTGGACTAATGTCAAGATAGAGGGGCTTTGTGGACTAATGTCATGATGGAGGCCTTTGTGGACTAATGTCAAGATGGAGGGCTTTGTGGACTAATGTCAAGATGGAGGGCTTTGTGGACTAATGTCAAGATGGAGGGGCTTTGTGGACTAATGTCTATATGGATTGGCTTTGTGGACTAATGTCAAGATGGAAGGGCGTTGTGGACTAATGTCTATATGGAGGGGCTTTGTGGAAAAAGGGCTTTGTGGACTAATGTCAAGATGGAGGGCATTGTGGAATAATGTCAAGATGGAGGGCATTGTGGACTAATGTCAAGATGGAGGACTTTGTGGACTAATGTCAAGATAGAGGGGCTTTGTGGACTAATGTCAAGATGGAGTGCTTTGTGGACTAATGTCAAGATAGAGGGGCTTTGTGGACTAATGTCAAGATGGAGGGCTTTGTGGACTAATGTCAAGATGGAGGGCTTTGTGGACTAATGTCAAGATGGAGGGCTTTGTGGACTAATGTCAAGATGGAGGGGCGTTGTGGACTAAGGTCTATATGGAGGGCTTTGTGGAATAATGTCAAGATGGAGGGCTTTGTGGACTAATGTCAAGATGGAGGGGCTTTGTGGACTAATGTCTATATGGATTGGCTTTGTGGACTAATGTCAAGATGGAGGGGCGTTGTGGACTAATGTCTTTATGGAGGGGCTTTGTGGAATAATGTCAAGATGGAGGGCTTTGTGGACTAATGTCAAGATGGAGGGCTTTGTGGACTAATGTCAAGATGGAGGGCTTTGTGGAATAATGTCAAGATGGAGGGGCTTTGTGGACTAATGTCAAGATGGAGGGCTTTGTGGAATAATGTAAAGATGGAGGGCTTTGTGGACAAATTTCAAGATGGAGGACTTTGTGGACTAATGTCAAGATGGAGGGCTTTGTGGACTAATGTCAAGATGGAGGGGCGTTGTGGACTAATGTCTTTATGGAGGGGCTTTGTGGAATAATGTCAAGATGGAGGGCTTTGTGGACTAATGTCAAGATGGAGGGCTTTGTGGAATAATGTCAAGATGGAGGGGCTTTGTGGACTAATGTCAAGATGGAGGGCTTTGTGGAATAATGTAAAGATGGAGGGCTTTGTGGACGAATGTCAAGATGGAGGGCTTTGTGGACTAATGTCAAGATGGAGGGCTTTGTGGACTAATGTCAAGATGGAGGGGCTTTGTGGACTAATGTCTATATGGATTGGCTTTGTGGACTAATGTCAAGATGGAGGGGCATTGTGGACTAATGTCTATATGGAGGGCCATTGTGGACTAATGTCAAGATGGAGGGCTTTGTGGACTAATGTCAAGATGGATGGCTTTGTGGACTAATGTCAAGATGGAGGGGCTTTGTGGACTAATGTCAAGATGTCGGGCTTTGTGGACTATTGTCAAGATGGAGGTGCTTTGTGGACTAATGTCAAGATGGAGGGCTTTGTGGAATAATGTCAAGATAGAGGGGCCTTGTGGACTAATGTCAAGATGGAGGGGCTTTGTGGACTAATGTCAAGATGGAGGGCTTTGTGGACTAATGTCAAGATAGAGGGGCTTTGTGGACTAATGTCTATATGGAGGGCTTTTTGGATAATGTCAAGATAGAGGGACTTTGTGGACTAATGTCAAGATGGAGGGCTTTGTGGACTAATGTCAAGATGGAGGGCTTTGTGGACTAATGTCAAGATGGAGGGCTTTGTGGACTAATGTCAAGATGGAGGGCTTTGTGGACTAATTTCAAGATGGAGGGCGTTGTGGACTAATGTCAAGATGGAGAGCGTTGTGGACTAATGTCAAGATGGAGAGCGTTGTGGGCTAATGTCAAGATGGAGGGGCTTTGTGGACTAATGTCAAGATGGAGGGCTTTGTGGACTAATGTCAAGATGGAGGGGCTTTGTGGACTAATGTCAAGATGGAGGGGCTTTGTGGACTAATGTCAAGATGGAGGGCTTTGTGGACTAATGTCAAGATGGAGGGCGTTGTGGACTAATGTCAAGATGGAGAGCGTTGTGGACTAATGTCAAGATGGAGAGCGTTGTGGGCTAATGTCAAGATGGAGGGGCTTTGTGGACTAATGTCAAGATGGAGGGCTTTGTGGACTAATGTCAATATGGAGGGGCTTTGTGGACTAATGTCAAGATGGAGGAGCTTTGTGAACTAATGTCAAGATGGAGGGCTTTGTGGAATAATGTCAAGATGGAGGGCATTGTGGAGTAATGTCAAGATGGAGGGGCTTTGTGGACTAATGTCAAGATGTCGGGCTTTGTGGACTAATGTCAAGATGGAGGGGCTTTGTGGACTAATGTCAAGATGGAGGGCTTTGTGGACTAATGTCAAGATGGAGGGCTTTGTGGACAAATGTCAAGTTGGAGGGCTTTGTGGACTAATGTCAAGATGGAGGGGCGTTGTGGACTAATGTCTATATGGAGGGCTTTGTGGAATAATGTCAAGATGGAGAGCGTTGTGGACTAATGTCCAGATGGAGTTCGTTGTGGACTAATCTCAAGATGTCGGGCTTTGTGGAGTAATGTCAAGATGGAGGGCTTTGTGGACTAATGTCAAGATAGAGGGGCTTTGTGGACTAATGTCATGATGGAGGCCTTTGTGGACTAATGTCAAGATGGAGGGCTTTGTGGACTAATGTCAAGATGGAGGGCTTTGTGGACTAATGTCAAGATGGAGGGGCTTTGTGGACTAATGTCTATATGGATTGGCTTTGTGGACTAATGTCAAGATGGAAGGGCGTTGTGGACTAATGTCTATATGGAGGGGCTTTGTGGAAAAAGGGCTTTGTGGACTAATGTCAAGATGGAGGGCATTGTGGAATAATGTCAAGATGGAGGGCATTGTGGACTAATGTCAAGATGGAGGACTTTGTGGACTAATGTCAAGATGGAGGGCTTTGTGGACTAATATCAAGATGGAGGGGCTTTGTGGACTAATGTCTATATGGATTGGCTTTGTGGACTAATGTCAAGATGGAAGGGCGTTGTGGACTAATGTCTATATGGAGGGGCTTTGTGGAAAAAGGGCTTTGTGGACTAATGTCAAGATGGAGGGCATTGTGGAATAATGTCAAGATGGAGGGCATTGTGGACTAATGTCAAGATGGAGGACTTTGTGGACTAATGTCAAGATAGAGGGGCTTTGTGGACTAATGTCAAGATGGAGTGCTTTGTGGACTAATGTCAAGATAGAGGGGCTTTGTGGACTAATGTCAAGATGGAGGGCTTTGTGGACTAATGTCAAGATGGAGGGCTTTGTGGACTAATGTCAAGATGGAGGGCTTTGTGGACTAATGTCAAGATGGAGGGGCGTTGTGGACTAAGGTCTATATGGAGGGCTTTGTGGAATAATGTCAAGATGGAGGGCTTTGTGGACTAATGTCAAGATGGAGGGGCTTTGTGGACTAATGTCTATATGGATTGGCTTTGTGGACTAATGTCAAGATGGAGGGGCGTTGTGGACTAATGTCTTTATGGAGGGGCTTTGTGGAATAATGTCAAGATGGAGGGCTTTGTGGACTAATGTCAAGATGGAGGGCTTTGTGGACTAATGTCAAGATGGAGGGCTTTGTGGAATAATGTCAAGATGGAGGGGCTTTGTGGACTAATGTCAAGATGGAGGGCTTTGTGGAATAATGTAAAGATGGAGGGCTTTGTGGACAAATTTCAAGATGGAGGACTTTGTGGACTAATGTCAAGATGGAGGGGCGTTGTGGACTAATGTCTTTATGGAGGGGCTTTGTGGAATAATGTCAAGATGGAGGGCTTTGTGGATTAATGTCAAGATGGAGGGCTTTGTGGAATAATGTCAAGATGGAGGGGCTTTGTGGACTAATGTCAAGATGGAGGGCTTTGTGGAATAATGTAAAGATGGAGGGCTTTGTGGACAAATGTCAAGATGGAGGGCTTTGTGGACTAATGTCAAGATGGAGGGCTTTGTGGACTAATGTCAAGATGGAGGGACTTTGTGGACTAATGTCTATATGGATTGGCTTTGTGGACTAATGTCAAGATGGAGGGGCATTGTGGACTAATGTCTATATGGAGGGCCATTGTGGACTAATGTCAAGATGGAGGGCTTTGTGGACTAATGTCAAGATGGATGGCTTTGTGGACTAATGTCAAGATGGAGGGGCTTTGTGGACTAATGTCAAGATGTCGGGCTTTGTGGACTATTGTCAAGATGGAGGTGCTTTGTGGACTAATGTCAAGATGGAGGGCTTTGTGGAATAATGTCAAGATAGAGGGGCCTTGTGGACTAATGTCAAGATGGAGGGGCTTTGTGGACTAATGTCAAGATGGAGGGCTTTGTGGACTAATGTCAAGATAGAGGGGCTTTGTGGACTAATGTCTATATGGAGGGGCTTTGTGGAAAAAGGGCTTTGTGGACTAATGTCAAGATGGAGGGCATTGTGGAATAATGTCAAGATGGAGGGCATTGTGGACTAATGTCAAGATGGAGGACTTTGTGGACTAATGTCAAGATAGAGGGGCTTTGTGGACTAATGTCAAGATGGAGTGCTTTGTGGACTAATGTCAAGATAGAGGGGCTTTGTGGACTAATGTCAAGATGGAGGGCTTTGTGGACTAATGTCAAGATGGAGGGCTTTGTGGACTAATGTCAAGATGGAGGGCTTTGTGGACTAATGTCAAGATGGAGGGGCGTTGTGGACTAAGGTCTATATGGAGGGCTTTGTGGAATAATGTCAAGATGGAGGGCTTTGTGGACTAATGTCAAGATGGAGGGGCTTTGTGGACTAATGTCTATATGGATTGGCTTTGTGGACTAATGTCAAGATGGAGGGGCGTTGTGGACTAATGTCTTTATGGAGGGGCTTTGTGGAATAATGTCAAGATGGAGGGCTTTGTGGACTAATGTCAAGATGGAGGGCTTTGTGGACTAATGTCAAGATGGAGGGCTTTGTGGAATAATGTCAAGATGGAGGGGCTTTGTGGACTAATGTCAAGATGGAGGGCTTTGTGGAATAATGTAAAGATGGAGGGCTTTGTGGACAAATTTCAAGATGGAGGACTTTGTGGACTAATGTCAAGATGGAGGGCTTTGTGGACTAATGTCAAGATGGAGGGGCGTTGTGGACTAATGTCTTTATGGAGGGGCTTTGTGGAATAATGTCAAGATGGAGGGCTTTGTGGACTAATGTCAAGATGGAGGGCTTTGTGGAATAATGTCAAGATGGAGGGGCTTTGTGGACTAATGTCAAGATGGAGGGCTTTGTGGAATAATTTAAAGATGGAGGGGCTTTGTGGACTAATGTCTATATGGATTGGCTTTGTGGACTAATGTCAAGATGGAGGGGCATTGTGGACTAATGTCTATATGGAGGGCCATTGTGGACTAATGTCAAGATGGAGGGCTTTGTGGACTAATGTCAAGATGGATGGCTTTGTGGACTAATGTCAAGATGGAGGGGCTTTGTGGACTAATGTCAAGATGTCGGGCTTTGTGGACTATTGTCAAGATGGAGGTGCTTTGTGGACTAATGTCAAGATGGAGGGCTTTGTGGACTAATGTCAAGATGGAGGGCTTTGTGGACTAATGTCAAGATAGAGGGGCTTTGTGGACTAATGTCTATATGGAGGGCTTTTTGGATAATGTCAAGATAGAGGGACTTTGTGGACTAATGTCAAGATGGAGGGCTTTGTGGACTAATGTCAAGATGGAGGGCTTTGTGGACTAATGTCAAGATGGAGGGCTTTGTGGACTAATGTCAAGATGGAGGGGCTTTGTGGACTAATGTCTATATGGATTGGCTTTGTGGACTAATGTCAAGATGGAGGGGCATTGTGGACTAATGTCTATATGGAGGGCCATTGTGGACTAATGTCAAGATGGAGGGCTTTGTGGACTAATGTCAAGATGGATGGCTTTGTGGACTAATGTCAAGATGGAGGGGCTTTGTGGACTAATGTCAAGATGTCGGGCTTTGTGGACTATTGTCAAGATGGAGGTGCTTTGTGGACTAATGTCAAGATGGAGGGGCTTTGTGGACTAATGTCAAGATGGAGGGCTTTGTGGACTAATGTCAAGATAGAGGGGCTTTGTGGACTAATGTCTATATGGAGGGCTTTTTGGATAATGTCAAGATAGAGGGACTTTGTGGACTAATGTCAAGATGGAGGGCTTTGTGGACTAATGTCAAGATGGAGGGCTTTGTGGACTAATGTCAAGATGGAGGGCTTTGTGGACTAATGTCAAGATGGAGGGCTTTGTGGAATAATGTCAAGATGGAGGGCTTTGTGGAATAATGTCATCATGGAGGGCTTTGTGGACTAATGTCAAGATGTAGGGCTTTGTGGACTAATGTCAAGATGGAGGGCATTGTGGACTAATGTCAAGATAGAGGGGCTTTGTGGACTAATGTCAAGATGGAGGGCTTTGTGGACTAATGTCAAGATGGAGGGCTTTGTGGACTAATGTCAAGATGGAGGGCATTGTGGACTAATGTCAAGATGGAGGACTTTGTGGACTAATGTCAAGACGGAGGGCATTGTGGACTAATGTCAAGATAGAGGGGCTTTGTGGACTAATGGCAAGATGGAGGGCTTTATGGACTAATGTCAAGATGGAGGGCTTTGTGGACTAATGTCAAGATGGAGGGCATTGTGGACTAATGTCAAGATGGAGGACTTTGTGGACTAATGTCAAGATAGAGGGGCTTTGTGGACTATTGTCAAGATGGAGGTGCTTTGTGGACTAATGTCAAGATGGAGGGCTTTGTGGAATAATGTCAAGATAGAGGGGCCTTGTGGACTAATGTCAAGATGGAGGGGCTTTGTGGACTAATGTCAAGATGGAGGGCTTTGTGGACTAATGTCAAGATAGAGGGGCTTTGTGGACTAATGTCTATATGGAGGGCTTTTTGGATAATGTCAAGATAGAGGGACTTTGTGGACTAATGTCAAGATGGAGGGCTTTGTGGACTAATGTCAAGATGGAGGGCTTTGTGGACTAATGTCAAGATGGAGGGCTTTGTGGACTAATGTCAAGATGGAGGGCTTTGTGGAATAATGTCAAGATGGAGGGCTTTGTGGAATAATGTCATCATGGAGGGCTTTGTGGACTAATGTCAAGATGTAGGGCTTTGTGGACTAATGTCAAGATGGAGGGCATTGTGGACTAATGTCAAGATAGAGGGGCTTTGTGGACTAATGTCAAGATGGAGGGCTTTGTGGACTAATGTCAAGATGGAGGGCTTTGTGGACTAATGTCAAGATGGAGGGCATTGTGGACTAATGTCAAGATGGAGGACTTTGTGGACTAATGTCAAGATGGAGGGCATTGTGGACTAATGTCAAGATAGAGGGGCTTTGTGGACTAATGGCAAGATGGAGGGCTTTGTGGACTAATGTCAAGATGGAGGGCTTTGTGGACTAATGTCAAGATGGAGGGCATTGTGGACTAATGTCAAGATGGAGGACTTTGTGGACTAATGTCAAGATAGAGGGGCTTTGTGGACTAATGGCAAGATGGAGGGCTTTGTGGACTAATGTCAAGATGGAGGGCTTTGTGGACTAATGTCAAGATGGAGGGCTTTGAGGACTAATGTCAAGATAGAGGGGCTTTGTGGACTAATGTCAAGATGGAGGGGCTTTGTGGACTAATGTCAAGATGGAGGGCTTTGTGGACTTATGTAAAGATGAAGTGGTTTTGTGGACTAATGTCAAGATGGAGGGGCTTTGTGGACTAATGTCAAGATGGAGGGGCTTTGTGGACTAATGTCAAGATGGATGGCTTTGTGGACTAATGTCAACATGGAGGGCTTTGTGGACTAATGTCAAGATGGAGGGCTTTGTGGACTAATTTCAAGATGGAGGGGCGTTGTGGACTAATGTCTATATGGAGGGCTTTGTGGAATAATGTCAAGATGGAGGGCTTTGTGGACTAATTTCAAGATGGAGGGGCGTTGTGGACTAATGTCTATATGGAGGGCTTTGTGGAATAATGTCAAGATGGAGGGCTTTGTGGACTAATGTCAAGATGGATGGCTTTGTGGACTAATGTCAACATGGAGGGCTTTGTGGACTAATGTCAAGATGGAGGGCTTTGTGGACTAATTTCAAGATGGAGGGGCGTTGTGGACTAATGTCTATATGGAGGGCTTTGTGGAATAATGTCAAGATGGAGGGGCTTTGTGGACTAATGTCAAGATGGAGGGGCTTTGTGGACTAATGTCAATATGGAGGGCTTTGTGGACTAATGTCAAGATGTAGGGCTTTGTGGACTAATGTCAAGATGGAGGGCTTTGTGGACTAATGTCAAGATGGAGAGCTTTGTGGACTAATGTCAAGATGGAGGGCTTTGTGGAATAATGTCAAGATGGAGGGCTTTGGGGAATAATGTCAAGATGGATTGGCTTTGTTGACTAATGTCAAAATGGAGGGACTTTGTGGACTAATGTCAAGATGGAGGTTTTTGTGGACTAATGTCAAGATGGAGGGCTTTGTGGACTAATGTCAAGATGTAGGGCTTTGTGGACTAATGTCAAGATAGAGGGGCTTTGTGGACTAATGTCAAGATGGAGGGCTTTGTGGACTAATGTCAAGATGGAGGGCTTTGTGGACTAATGTCAAGATGGAGGGCTTTGTGGACTAATGTCAAGATGGAGGGCATTGTGGACTAATGTCAAGATGGAGGACTTTGTGGACTAATGTCAAGATAGAGGGGCTTTGTGGACTTATGTAAAGATGAAGTGGTTTTGTGGACTAATGTCAAGATTTGCGCTTTGTGGGCTTTGTGTTAAGCCTCCCTTCCTTTAGTACAGGAGACCTGAAGTTACACAACTCTCTGACCTGTCAGTTCCTTTCTCTCTTTGACTAATGTCAAGAAAGAGGGGCTTTGTGGACTAATGTCAAGATGGAGGGCTTTGTGGACTAATGTCAAGATGGAGGGCTTTGTGGACTAATGTCAAGATAGAGGGGCTTTGTGGACTAATGTCAAGATGGAGGGGCTTTGTGGACTAATGTCAAGATGGAGGGCTTTGTGGACTTATGTAAAGATGAAGTGGTTTTGTGGACTAATGTCAAGATTTGCGCTTTGTGGGCTTTGTGTTAAGCCTCCCTTCCTTTAGTACAGGAGACCTGAAGGTACACAACTCCCTGACCTGTCAGTTCCTTTCTCTCTCTGACCCCCCCCCCCCCCCCACTAAATAGGGAAGCGGCGTTATGTACTAACGTCTTCTCTGATGACATAGTCCTTTATACAAGTCGTCCTTGTTCAGACAGACGCAGAGTAATGTAGGATGCGTCAGACTAGTCGAGGCAAAAGCAGCTTGAACAAAACAGTCTTCACAACCCACCTCAGCATCCAGAGGTAGACAGATGCAGTGTGGATGATGATGAAAATCTCAGAGCAGCAGTTTCTGTCTTACCCCCTGTCCCCCTCTCTCTTCTCTTCTTCTCTTACTGTCCCCCTCTCTCTTTTCTTCTTCTCTCCCTGTCCCCCTCTCTCTTCTCCTCTTCTCTTCCTGTCCCCCTCTCTTCTCTTCTTCCTGTCCCCCCCTCTCTTCTCTTCTTCTCTTCCTGTCCCCCTCTCTCTTTTCTTCTCTTCCTGTCCCCCTCACTTCTCTTCTTCTCTTCCTGTCCCCCTCTCTCTTCTCTTCCTGTCCCCCTCTCTCTTCTCTTCCTGTCTCCCTCTCTCTTCTCTTCTTCTCTTCCTGTCCCACTCTCTCTTCTCTTCCTGTCCCCCTCTCTCTTCTCTTCTTCTCTTCCTGTCCCCCTCTCTCTTCTTTTCTTCTCTTCCTGTCCCCCTCTCTCTTCTCTTCTTCCCTTTCTGTCTCTCTCTCTCTCTTTATTTTCTGACTAATCTCCGTGTCCGTCCAGCGTTTGCTGAGACCTCGGAATAGAGATGAGTCCCATCAGGAAGGCAGCGCTACGGGTTTTAGCGGCTGTGACAGCACAGAGAGACAGATGGCAGACAGGCAGGCAGCACACAGGCACTCACCCAGACACAGCCACAGTGACTGACTCAGTGAGATTTTACAGGGCTGGCTAAAGATTGTGTGTGAAGAGTCGTTTTCAGACCTTAAATCCCGTTGTGCCTGAGGCCTACTACAGCAGATTCATTCAACTCTGGCTCGGCAGGCAGAGAGATGATTACCAGAGAGAGAGAGAGTGAGAGAGCGAGACCAACAACACAACACTTACTATCAGAGTATTTCAAGGTACATACTGCACCTGGGCTTATTATAATATACAGGTGCGTCGTGGGAAAGTTTGAGCTTTCTACCAAGCAAAGCAAACTGATCCTATCATCTATGGTGCACAAACTAGACATGGACAAGTTTCTGTCTTTTCACCTTGAGGTGAATCTCAGTAGCATACATCTAAGAGAAGCGGCGTTATTTACTAACCTCTTCTGTTAGGACGTCGTCCTTTAAACAAAGTGGTCTATGTTGAGACAGAAGCAGAGTAATGTAGGATGCGTCGGAACAAAAAACAGTCTTCACAACCCACCTCAGCATCCGGAGGAAGACAGATGCAGTGTGGATGATGATGAAAATCTCAGAGCAGCAGTTTCTGTCTTACCCCCTTTCTTCTCCATCTGTCCCCCTCTCTCTTCTCCTCTCCTCTATCTGTCCACCGCTCTCTTCTCCTTTCCTCCAGAGTCCAATGGCGGCGAGCTTTACATCACTCCAGCCGGCGCTTGGCATTGTGCATGGTGATCTTAGGCTTGTGTGCAAACCCATTTCATGAAGCTCCCGACGAAAGTTGCTTCCAGAAACAGTTTGGAACTTGGTAGTGAGTAATGCAACCAAGGACAGACAATTTTTACACGCTATGCGTTTCAGCACTCGGCAGTCCCATTTCTGTGAGCTTGTGTGGCCTACCACTTCACGGCTGAGGCGATGTTGCTCCTAGACGATTCCACTTCACAATAACAGCACTTACAGTTGGCAGGGCAGAAATTTGACGAACTTACTTGTTGGAAAGGTAGCATCCTATGATGGTGCCACATTGAAAGTCTCTGAGCTCTTCAGTAAGTCCATTCTACTGCCAATATTTGTCTATGGATATTGCATGGCTGTGTGCTCAATTTTATACACCTGTCAGCAACGGGTGTGATTGAAACAGTCGAGTACACACATTTTAAGGGGTGTACAAATACTTTGGAATGTATTCAGACTCCTTGACTTTTTCCACATTTTGTTAGGTTAAAGCCTTATTCTAAAATTGATTAAATTGTGTATTTTCCTCATCAATCTACACACAATACCCCATAATGACATCACAATACCCCATAATGACATCACAATACCCCATGACATCACAATACTCCATAATGACAAAGCAAAAACAGGTTTTTAGAATTGTTTGCAAATGTATTACAAATAGAAAACTGAAATATCAAATTTACATAAGTATTCTGACCTTTTGCTCAAAACTTTGTTGAAGCACCTTTGGCAGCGATTACAGAATAGAGTCTTCTTGGCTACAACGCTACAAGCTTGTATTTGAGGAGTGTCTTCCATTCTTCTCTGCAGATTCTCTCAAGCTCAGGTTGGATGGGGAGTTTTGCTGCACAGCTATTTTCAGGTCTTGGCCACTCAAGGAAATTCAGAGACTTGTCCCAAAGCTACTCCTGCGTTGTCTTGGCTGTGTGCTTAGGATCGTTGTCCTGTTGGAAGGTGAACCGTCGCCCTAGTCTGAGGTCCTGAGCGCTCTGGAGCAGGTTTTCATTAAGGATCTCTCTGTAATTTTCCTCCTTTCATCTTTGCCTCGATCCCGACTAGTCCCCCAGTCCATGCTGCTGAAAAACATCCCCACAAAATGATGCTGCCACTACCATGGTGCCAGGTTTCCTACAGACATGACGCTTGGCATTCAGGCCAAAGAGTTTAATCTTAGTTTCATCAGACCAGAGAATCTTGTTTCTCATGGTCTGAGAGTCTTTAGGTGCCTTTTGGCAAACTCCAAGCGGGCTGTCATGTGCCTTTTACTGAGGTATGGCTTCCGTCTGGCCACTCTATTAAAAAGACTTGATTGGTGGAGTGCTGCAAAGATAGTTGTCCTTCTGAAAGTTTATCCCATCTCCACAGAGGTACTCTGGAGCTCTGTAAGAGTGACCATCGGGTTCTTGGGCACCTCCCTGAACAAGGCCCTTCTCTCCCGATTGCTCCTTCGACCTCATGGCTTGGTTTTTGCTTTGACATTTTCACTTTGTTGTTATGGGATATCGTGTGTAGATTGCTGAGGATTTAAAAAAAATGTAAAACATTTTATAATATGCCTGTAACTTAACAAAATGTGGAAAAAGTCAAGGGTTCTGATTACTTTCATAAGGCACTTTACAGTACATCTGGGATGTTTTTCTGTCAGGTGTCCTGTCCCGTTACAGGAGAGTGTGGCAGATATGTCTTAATCCGTCATCATGAGGCTGGCTGGGTGCACTCCTGCATTTTAAATTGGCATTCTCCAGCCAGCCACGGTGTCGTAACGCAGCCCGGCGAGTCCCGTCTGCCGGTCAATTTGTCGAATGGCCATTAAGCCCCCCCCCCCCCCCCCCCCCCCCCCGCTCCATTGACATGTGTCAGCTGAATAACCTTTAAACTGATCTAGGGCCTGCATTGACGTGACAGCCGGCCCGATGGGACCTAACAACGCCAGAGCAACACAGCTAGTTGAGAGAGGGAGTCATTGATCTACCCCTCTCATAGTTCACTCTCTCCACTGGTTTCATCCCCCCTGTTTTTCCTCCCGCCTCGTGTTAAAGAGACATGCAGAATTAGGTTAGGTCTCCATTAGATTACCAGGCCTATTCATCAGTCGTTAATCTAAATGCTCATGTAGTTACATTTCATGAGGTTTTATTGCATGTGGTTTGTCTTGTGCTGCTAGGTGGCTGTCTTATGTCCTCGTTTTATGGAGGCGCTGTTAGACTGACACTGTTGTGAAGTAAACTATCTGTCGCTCTGCTCTTTTGTTCTTTAAAAAATAACGTACGATGTTTCTAATGTTGCACTGGATAAGACTGTCAGCTAAGTGACTAAAATGTAAATGCAAAATGCTATAATTCTCTAAGACAAGCCAAGGCAGAATTTGTTCCCTGCACCAAAGTGACTGATTACCTGCAGAATAATGATGAGGTTTCACAAGACACTTGAACAGCATGTGGATGTCGTGGTAATCAATCCGTTTGTCAAGTAGTCAAGTGACTTACATCTGACAGAGTTGTAGCGGTCTACATGGATTATGGTTGATAAGGAAGATAGTTAGGGGAAATGTGCTTCATTATGTTATCATCTACTCATTGAATTGGTACATTGCACAACTGTGGTTCTTGAAATGGAGTCAGCCGCAGGTGTAGAATATTCTTGGCAATGTTCCTTATTTGCCTTCTTGTGGAACTCTCTCAGGATCAGAGGGTAGGTTCAGGTTTAGACAGTTTTCAAACATAGACAAAACAATCACAGACAAACAGTAAGAACAGACACAACAGGTTGGCAGACGTACACAGATAGACAGAAAAACACTACAGACACGGTAACCAACACGACAAGAAGCAGGAGGGGCAGCAGTGGAGGGGTAACCATCACTGCTGCCCCAGGCAGGGCGAGGCGAGGTTAGCCTGAGAGCAGAGTTGTAGGTGGAGGTAGAAGCACACAAAATGGCCACCAATCAAATCCCAGCATGCATTAGCAAGAATGAGGAGGAGTCACCGAGGTAGTTACAGGAAGTTAGTCTTCTAGTCTACTGTATAGACATGCCACAAATGCCTTCTACTGGCAGCAACATATATAGAATAGAAAAACAGATATACTTTGCAGCAATAAAATAATTTTTATGCCATCTGCATTCAAAACCGACATGTATATGCAGAAAGGCTGAGAGAAAGAAGGCGGGGTGGGCGTGGGGTTGGGTGGGGTGGGGGGAGGGAGGGAGGGAGGGTGGGTGGGTGGGCGGGGAGTCATTCTTTCAGACACAACTTTCTTGAGACAGAATGGGGTTGCCTGCACAAGGCCCAAACAAAGTATGATGGCAAGAAAATATTGTGTTGCCTTTCATTTCCTGTGTTGTAAATGGAAAATAGGGTATGTTTCAGAATCAGCCTTTAATAATGGCACAGAAAACATCAACAAGAAGATGAGTAGGAGTACTGTGTTTTCACTTTCAACCACAGAGATATCATGCGGCACAAGATGAGGCAAAGGGGAGGGATCAGCTCTATCCTGGTAGATGGGCGGATGAGGAGAACAAAATCAATAAGTCCGGACAACTCAAATCATAAGCAAAAGAAGAGTAAGTCAGAAAGGGTACAGAAGAGTAGAGATGTCCAGAATACACTTCACTATGGAAAAGAAAAAGATTCAAACATAAAAGAAACAAAACAAATGTAAAAAATGTCATGCAACTGTTCATAAAACCTGAAGCAGAGGGGCAGCATGAGGGTATGAATGTCTGTGTCAACATAGTGAGATGCATGTATGACTGTTTAGGACTAAATGTAGTTTATTGTTACCCCTGCAGTATGCCTCCATCAGGGGGTACCAAGTTAACTCAACTCTGACTGACAAGTTCAGAATATACTGTACTTACTCAAACTTTTGCTTCTGAGAATACTTGGGATTTAAGTTTTTGGAAGTTAAACTTTTAAATTGTTCAAGCTGTCTGCCATGTCCAATTAATTTCAGCTGTCCTTAGGTAAACAAAGTCATTACAACTTCATGCATTGAGATAACATAAAGCTATCATGTGCATTGAGATAACATAAAGCTATCATATGTATTGAGATAACATAAAGCTATCATTTGTATTGCTTTAAAGAGAAAATCTAATGGGCCACATAAAAAAACAACATTCCTACTAAAAACCTTAACCACAATGCCTTTAGCCCACGATACAACTTAAGGTCACAAAGCTCTAGAGATTATAAACTGTACAATTACTTCCTTATCCACATATTCAGAAACCTCTTTCAACACGGAAAAATATAAATAAATAAATAAATAAAATATATAATTAACTAAGCCGAATCGCTGATTCATTATCTCCTACCAGGGATAACAGAATAGGCCAATACATAGTTTTCAGGTGGTCTTAATGAAAACCGATTTACATTGTGCTGAGAAAAAAGTGGACATATGTTTGATAATTAGCCCAGGCATATTTAGGCAGATTAGCTTGGAATGAATTAGTGTTTGATGATGGCATTTGGAAGGACAGCCCACTAATACATTTTTTTTTAGATCGCTAGAGAATCACATCCACAGGAGGGGAGAGAAGGGGAGGGAATGACTTCCACAGGAGGGGAGAGAGAAGGGAGAAAAACTTCCACAAGAGTGGAGAGAGGGGGAGAATGACATTCACAGGAGTGGAGAGAGGGTGAGAATGACATTCACATGAATGGAGAGAGGGGGAGAATGACATTCACAGGAGTGGAGAGAGGGGGAGAATGACATTCACAGGAGTGGAGAGAGGGGGAGAATGACTTCCACAGGAGTGGAGAGATGGGGAGAATGACATTCACAGGAGTGGAGAGAGGGGGAGAATGACATTCAAAGGAGTGGAGAGAGGGGTAGAATGACTTCCACAGGAGTGGAGAGAGGGGATAATGACTTCCACAGGAGGGGAGAAAGGGAGAGAATGACATCCACAGGAGAGGAGAGAGGCAGCGAGGGGGAGATTGACTTACACAGAATGATAGAGAGGGGGAGAAAGACTTCCACAAGAGTGAAGAGAGGGGGAGAATGACATTCACAGGACCGGAGAGAGGGGGAGAATGACATTCACAGGAGTGGAGAGAGGGGGAGAATGACATTCACAGGAGTGGAGAGAGGGGGAGAATGACTTCCACAGGATGGTAGAGAGGGGGAGAATGACTTCCATAGGATGGTAGAGAGGGGAAGAATGACTTCCACAGGAGGGAGGAGAGGGGGAGAATGACTTCCACAGGAGGGAGGAGAGGGGGAGAATGACTTCCACAGGATGGAGGAGAGGGGGAGAATGACTTCCACAGGATGATAGCGAGGGGGAGAATGACTTAGACAAGAGGGGACAGAGGGGGAGAGAATGAATTCCACAAGAGAGGAAAGAGGGAGAGAACAACTTCCACAAGTGTGGAGAGAGAGGGAGAATGACTACAACAGGAGGGGCGAGAGGGGGAGAATGACATCCACAGGAGGGGAGATGATTACTTCCACACGAGAGGAGAGAGGGGGAGAATGACATCCACAGGAGAGGAGGGGGAGAATGACTTCCACAGGAGGGGAGATGATTACTTCCACACGAGAGGAGAGAGGGGGAGAATGACATCCACAGGACAGGAGAGAGGGGGAGAATGACTTCCACAGGAGAGGAGAGAGGGGGAGAATGACTTCCACAGGAGAGGAGAGATGGGAGAATGACTTCCACAAGAGAGGAGAGAGGGGGAGAATGACTTCCACAGGAGAGGAGAGAGGGGGAGAATGACATCCACAGGAGGGGAGATGATTACTTCCACACGAGAGGAGATAGGGGGAGAGTGACATCCACAGGAGAGGAGGGGGAGAATGACTTCCACAGGACAGGAGAGAGGGGGAGAATGACTTCCACAGGAGAGGAGAGAGGGGGAGAATGACTTCCACAGGAAAGGAGAGAGGGGGAGAATGACTTCCACAGGAGAGGAGAAAGGGGGAGAATGTCTTCCACAGTACGGTAAAGAGGGGAAGAATGACTTTTACGGGATGAGAGAGGGGGAGAATGACTTCCACAAGAGGAGGGAGAGAATAATTTCCACAAGAGGGGAGAATGACTTTTACGGGATGAGAGAGGGGGAGAATGAATTCCACAAGAGGGAATAATGACTTCCACAGGAGGGGAGAGAAGGGGAGAATGACATCCACAGGATGGTAGAGAGGGGGAGAATGACATCCACAGGATGGTAGAGAGGGGGAGAATGACATCCACAGGATGGTAGAGAGGGGGAGAATGACATCCACAGGATGGTAGAGAGGGGGAGAATGACTTCCACAAGAGGAGGGAGAGAATAATTTCCACAAGAGGGGAGAATGACTTTTACGGGATGAGAGAGGGGGAGAATGAATTCCACAAGAGGGGATAATGACTTCCACAGGAGGGGAGAGAAGGGGAGAATGACATCCACAGGATGGTAGAGAGGGGGAGAATGACATCCACAGGATGGTAGAGAGGGGGAGAATGACATCCACAGGAGGGGAGAGAAGGGGAGAATGACATCCACAGGATGGTAGAGAGGGGGAGAATGACATCCACAGGAGGGGAGATGATTACTTCCACACGAGAGGAGAGAGGGGGAGAATGACATCCACAGGAGAGGGGGAGAATTAGTTCCACAGGAGGGAGGAGAGGGGGAGAATGACTTCCACAGGATGGAGGAGAGGGGGAGAATGACTTCCACAGGATGATAGCAAGAGGGAGAATGACTTAGACAAGAGGGGACAGAGGGGGAGAGAATGAATTCCACACGAGAGGAGATAGGGGGAGAGTGACATCCACAGGAGAGGAGGGGGAGAATGACTTCCACAGGACAGGAGAGAGGGGGAGAATGACTTCCACAGGAGAGGAGAGAGGGGGAGAATGACTTCCACAGGAAAGGAGAGAGGGGGATAATGACTTCCACAGGAGAGGAGAAAGGAGGAGAATGACTTCCACAGTACGGTAAAGAGGGGAAGAATGACTTTTACGGGATGAGAGAGGGGGAGAATGACTTCCACAAGAGGAGGGAGAGAATAATTTCCACAAGAGGGGAGAATGACTTTTACGGGATGAGAGAGGGGGAGAATGAATTCCACAAGAGGGGAGAAAGACTTCCACAGGATGGGAGAGAAGGGGAGAATGACATCCACAGGATGGTAGAGAGGGGGAGAATGACTTCCACAGGATGGGGGAGAGGGGGAGAATGACTTCCACAGGATGGGGGAGAGGGGGAGAATGACTTCCACAGGATGATAGCAAGAGGGAGAATGACTTAGACAAGAGGGGACAGAGGGGGAGAGAATGAATTCCACAAGAGATGAAAGAGGGAGAGAATGACATCCACAGGAGAGGAGGGGGAGAATGACTTCCACAGGACAGGAGAGAGGGGGAGAATGACTTCCACAGGAGAGGAGAGAGGGGGAGAATGACTTCCACAGTACGGTAAAGAGGGGAAGAATGACTTTTACGGGATGAGAGAGGGGGAGAATGACTTCCACAAGAGGAGGGAGAGAATAATTTCCACAAGAGGGGAAAATGACTTTTACGGGATGAGAGAGGGGGAGAATGAATTCCACAAGAGGGGAGAATGACTTCCACAGGAGGGGAGAGAAGGGGAGAATGACATCCACAGGATGGTAGAGAGGGGGAGAATGACATCCACAGGATGGTAGAGAGGGGGAGAATGCCATCCACAGGATGTTAGAGAGGGGGAGAATGACTTCCACAGGTTGGTAGAGAGGGGGAGAATGACTTCCACAGGATGGTAGAGAGGGGGAGAATGACTTCCACAGGAGGGAGGAGAGGGGGAGAATGACTTCCACAGGAGGGAGGAGAGGGGGAGAATGACTTCCACAGGATGGGGGAGAGGGGGAGAATGACTTCCACAGGATGGGGGAGAGGGGGAGAATGACTTCCACAGGATGATAGCAAGAGGGAGAATGACTTAAACAAGAGGGGACAGAGGGGGAGAGAATGAATTCCACAAGAGAGGAAAGAGGGAGAGAATGACATCCACAGGAGAGGAGGGGGAGAATGACTTCCACAGGACAGGAGAGAGGGGGAGAATGACTTCCACAGGAGAGGAGAGAGGGGGAGAATGACTTCCACAGTACGGTAAAGAGGGGAAGAATGACTTTTACGGGATGAGAGAGGGGGAGAATGACTTCCACAAGAGGAGGGAGAGAATAATTTCCACAAGAGGGGAGAATGACTTTTACGGGATGAGAGAGGGGGAGAATGAATTCCACAAGAGGGGAGAATGACTTCCACAGGAGGGGAGAGATGGGGAGAATGACATCCACAGGATGGTAGAGAGGGGGAGAATGACATCCACAGGATGGTAGAGAGGGGGAGAATGACATCCACAGGATGTTAGAGAGGGGGAGAATGCCTTCCACAGGTTGGTAGAGAGGGGGAGAATGACTTCCACAGGATGGTAGAGAGGGGGAGAATGACTTCCACAGGTTGGTAGAGAGGGGGAGAATGACTTCCACAGGTTGGTAGAGAGGGGGAGAATGACTTCCACAGGATGGTAGAGAGATGGAGAATGACTTCCACAGGATGGTAGAGAGGGGGAGAATGGCTTCCACAGGATGGTAGAGAGGGGGAGAATGACTTCCACAGGATGGTAGAGTGGGGGAGAATGACTTCCACAGGATGGTAGAGAGGGGGAGAATGACTTCCACAGGGATTCAGGAGAGGAGAGAGCGAGAGAGGCCCTTCACACAATAGTCATTTGAATATTCAATAGTCCACCGGAACATTTACCAACCACAGAACGGTGACTTTAATGGGGATGTCTGTTCTGGGTAGTTTATGTCTATGCTGGTTCACATTGAACCAGGCAATATTTGTTTGTAGTTATTAATTTTCAGGACTAGTAGGAGTGTATCAGACAGTATTTGTTTGTAGTTATTAATTTTCAGGACTAGTAGGAGTGTATCAGACAGTATTTATTTGTAGTTATTCATTTTCAGGACTAATAGGAGTGTATCAGACAGTATTTATTTGTAGTTATTCATTTTCAGGACTAATAGGGGTGTATCTGGATGAATTATACTCATGACAGACAATATGATTGGCTGTGCTCTGATGGGGCTGAGCTGAGCTCTGTTGTGGACATGACAGACAGCTTATCATTAATATTAGCATGCAGCAAACCGCTCCTAAACCCAAGTTGTCTCAAAACAAGTGATATGTTTCCATTTCAAATCTACTTCCTGCTCAGCTCTGGCATTATGCGTTATCATTATTATTATTATTATTATTATTTCACACTACTGAGAGTTATAACTCACTTCAACCTGGTGACAACTATGTGTGGTGAGGCAGGAGAGAGAGAAACGATGCACACAGAAGTTGGAGGATATCTGTTGTCTATTAGAGTGTTTCAGGTAAGGCAAGCCTCCAACGTATAAGGAAACAAAAGGAACAAACAGGAGAAAGAGAGAAGAGAGAGGGGGGAGGACTGGGTCTGTTGTAGTTAGTCTGCTACATATCACAGTATCTATGCTGAAAGCATTTTTTTTGTTCCTTTTAAAAAATAATCTCAAAATGTATCCTCTGTCGAGAAGAAGCACACACACGCACAGCGAGAAACATGTCAACCATGTAAAACAGGACAGATACATTTTGAAGCATCAGTGTAAACATGGAGCTTGATACTAATTCGGTACTTTTTGATTGAAAGTTTGCTCTCCTTTGAATGCTGAGAGAAAACAATTTAGTATTCACGCTTTTAACCATGTTAACGACCAGAGGCCCCACAGCTCAGTGTAATTTGTATCAGAGACTATAATCCAACTGCATAACAGACTACAACACTATAACATATGCGGGTGTGTAGAACTATGAATACATTTACTCAGAGTTTGGAGCATAAATATAACTTCAAAACTTCAAAAGTGACTTTTCTACAGAGGGCCTGCTAAGGATTTACTTTCATCAACTTCAAAGTGCTTGGAGCTCTTTCAACTTTCCACATACGTATAGCTGAAACCCTCAGACCCTTACTGCTGTATCTCATGGTGCTTTTAGGGAGTATTCTGAAGTTACAGTTTAGGCTCCCATGGGACCTGATGCTTAGAAGAGAACAATCCTCTTTTTTTGGGGGGGTTTTGGTTGCAAATCAATCAAAGGAATAAAAATAGACTGGTAGGTCTGAGCAAGCACAACTCGACACACCCATCCCACCTGCGTGTCCGGAATCACACTCCTCCAGATCCTCGTCGTCGCTGGAACACTCCGCCGACGATACTATGTCATCTGTCGTCTGCCGGGGCAAGCGCGACACCGGGACAGACAGAGAAGAGACAGCAGAGAACATGGTGAGAGGCTGCACATCACAGACATTGTGGCAGACAGTGGACCCATACAGTCACCTACCTAAATATATCTGTATGGAAGATTGACCCCACCAGAAGACAACCTAGAGTGGCAATAGAGCACATCCAGTCTCCTACTACCATCCCACTCCAGCCTAAACGAAATACCTAGCCAGCCTGTACTAAATACCTAGACAGCCAGTACTAAATACCTAGCCAGCCTGTACTAAATAGCTAGACAGCCTGTACTAAATACCTAGACAGCCTGTACTAAATACCTAGACAGCCTGTACTAAATACCTAGACAGCCTGTACTAAATACCTAGACAGCCTGTACTAAATATCTAGACAGCCTGTACTAAGTACCTAGCCAGCCTGTACTAAATACCTAGCCAGCCTGTACTAAATACCTAGCCAGCCTATATTAAATACCTAGACAGTCTGTACTAAATACCTAGACTGCCTGTACTAAATACCTAGCCAGCCTGAACTAAATACCTAGCCAGCCTGTACTAAATACCTAGCCAGCCTGTACTAAATACCTAGACAGCCTGTACTAAATACCTAGACAGCCTGTACTAAATACCTAGCCAGCCTGTACTAAATACCTAGCCAGCCTGTACTAAATACCTATCCAGCCTGTACTAAATACCTAGCCAACCTATAATAAATACCTAGCCAGCCTGTATTAAATACCTAGCCAGCCTGTACTAAATACCTAGACAGCCTGTACTAAATACCTAGCCAGCCTGTACTAAATACCTAGACAGTCTGTACTAAATACCTAGCCAGCCTGTACTAAATACCTAGACAGCCTGTACTAAATACCTAGACAGTCTGTACTAAATACCTAGACAGCCTGTACTAAATACATAGCCAGCCTATACTAGATATCAAGACAGCCAATACTAGATATCTAGCCAGCCTATACTAGATATCAAGACAGCCAATACTAGATATCAAGACAGCCATTACTAGATATGTAGCCAGCCTGTACTAAATACCTATACAGCCAATACTAGATATCTAGCCAACCTGTACTAAATACCTAGCCAGCCTGTACTAAATACCTAGCCAGCCTAAACTAGATATCAAGACAGCCAATACTAGATATCTAGCCAGCCTATACTAGATATCAAGACAGCCAATACTAGATATCAAGACAGCCATTACTAGATATGTAGCCAGCCTGTACTAAATACCTATACAGCCAATACTAGATATCTAGCCAACCTGTACTAAATACCTAGCCAGCCTGTACTAAATACCTAGCCAGCCTACACTAGATATCAAGACAGCCAATACTACATATCTAGCCAACCTGTACTAAATACCTAGCCAGCCTGTACTAAATACCTAGCCAGCCTATACTAGATATCAAGACAGCCAATACTAGATATCAAGACAGCCAATACTAGATATCAAGACAGCCTATACTAGATATCAAGACAGCCTATACTAGATATCTAGCCAACCTGTACTAAATACCTAGCCAGCCTACACTAGATATCAAGACAGCCAATACTAGATATCTAGCCAACCTGTACTAAATACCTAGCCAGCCTATACTAGATATCAAGACAGCCAATACTAGATATCAAGACAGCCAATACTAGATATCAAGACAGCCAATACTAGATATGTAGCCAGCCTGTACTAAATACCTAGACAGCCAATACTAGATATCTAGCCAACCTGTACTAAATACCTAGCCAACCTGTACTAAATACCTAGCCAGCCTGTACTAAATACCTAGACAGCCAATACTAGATATCAAGACAGCCAATACTAGATATCAAGACAGCCAATACTAGATATCAATACAGCCAATACTAGATATCAAGACAGCCTATACTAGATATCAAGACAGCCTATACTAGATATCTAGCCAGCCTGTACTGGAATGTGCTTTCAGAGTATTCCGTCAGAGATTCCTACCATATATCACCTCAAGTCAAACCTCTCATTGTGTTTATCATTCTTCACTCTACGTGCTCTCTTCTTCCCAGCTACAGATAATTGTTTTCCTTATAGCTTTCCTCTCATTCCTCCGATTATTTAGAACCTGCTTTTCCCTTCCTCCTCTCCTCCTCTCCTCCTCTCTACAGTCAAGGGCCTCTAAGGAAGCACCCAGAGCTAGAGATCAGCCTTGCCCCACTCACATGCTGTGATGTGTGCAGCAGAGGAGGAATGGGGGACGATGGGTGTCCCAAATGGCAACCTATTCCCTATATAGTGCATTGGTCAAAAGCAATCTGGTCAAAAGCAGTGCACTGTATAGGGAATATGGTGCCAATTGGGACGCGGCAGCCAGCCTTCAGTATCCCACAATTCTGATTTATCCCCTCGCCTCACCACCTCTCTCACCCCCTCGCCTCACCCCCTCTCTCGGGCCCGACTCGGGGAGGACATAGGGGTCGTATTTCAGCGTGGTGCCGCGTTGAGTGGAGCGCTTGGTGCTTAGCGAGCGTGGACTGAGAGACGTTTATTAGAAGGGACCAGCAGGGCGATAAAATAAGAGGTGTCACAGAGCAGGAGTATGATATCAGAGGGCTTGTTGAGTTTGGAGAGCTGGACCACCACACTGTTACACGCTAAATATAATATAATTGACAGACTAATGAAACGGCGCGGCTGGTGCCCCCACCACCTCCACAACATCCATCTCTACAGCTGCTACTTCTAGGCCCCGCTGTCCTGATAAGACGAACACACACACACGGACTCCACGGTTACGGAGTCCATTTATTATACATATATTCATAGAGAGAGAGAGAGAGAGAGAGAGAGAGAGAGAGAGAGAGAGAGAGAGAGAGAGAGAGAGAGAGAGAGAGAGAGACGTTAAATTCTACAACCACCTAAAAGGAAGTGATTCCCAAACCTTCCATAACAAAGCCATCGCCTACAGAGAAATTATCCTGGAGAAGAGTCCCCTAAGCAAGCTGGTCCTGGCAAGGAGAGAGAGAGAGAGAGAGAGAGAGAGAAAGAGAGAGAGAAAGAGAGAGAGGAGAGAGAGAAAGGAGAGAGAGAGAGAGAGAGAGAGAGAGAGAGAGAGAGAGAGAGGGTGATGCGGTGTGTTTGTGATTGTGTGGGTTGGGGGGGGGGGGGGGGGGGGGTGCGCTGAGAGCGAACAAATAAGTAACGGAGGAAAAAAGAAACTCACTAACCTGAATTGGTGTAAAATGTTGCCCTCTGTAAATATGATATTATTCACTGAAGTCACATTATGTGTGTAAAGAGACTGGTTATTACTGAGAGAAGATATGGCTGGTTATTCGGATGGCAGGTTGCAGAAAAGAAGAAAAGAAGAAAACTAGCCCAGACTTCAAAGGCTGCTACGCCAATCTCAGCCTCTCCCCTCACATCTCAGCTTTACTATCAACACATACTGTATCTTATCACCTCATAAAACTGGTTCCCTGGAAATATTGTTTCAGCTTTGAGCCTGATACTTTCTAAACCAGACACATTATAAACATGACACATTCTAACCAGACACATTCTAAACCAGGCACATTATACCCAGACAAATTCTAAACCAGGCACATTCTAACCAGAGACATTCTAAACCTGATACATTCTAACCAGACAAATTCTAAACCTGACACATTATAAACATGACACATTCTAACCAGACACATTCTAAACCAGGCACATTATACCTTGATACATTCTAAACCAGGCACATTCTAACCAGATACATTCTAAACCATATACATTCTAAACCAGATACATTCTAAACCAGATACATTCTAAACCAGATACATTCTAAACCAGATACATTCTAAACCAGATACATTCTAAACAAGACACGTTATAACATGACACATTCTAACCAGACACATTCTAAACCAGGCACATTCTAAACCAGACACATTCTAAACCAGACACATTCTAAACATGACACATTCTAACCAGACACATTCTACCCAGACACATTCTAACCAAACACATTCTACCCAGACACATTCTAAAACCAGACACATTCTAAAACCAGACACATTCTACCCAGATACATTCTAAACCGGACACATTCTAAACCAGACATGTTCTAACCAGACACATTCTGAAACCAGATACAATCTAAACCGGACACATTCTAAACCAAACATATTCTAACCAGACACATTCTAAACCAGCTACATTCTAAACCAGACATATTCTAACCAGACACATTCTAAACCTGACAAATTCTGAACACATTCCAAACCAGACACTCTAAACCAGACACATTCTAAACCAGACACATTCTAATCCAGACACATTCTAAACCAGACAAATTCTGAACCAGACACATTCTAAACCAGACACATTCTGAACCAGACACATTCTGAACCAAACACATTATGAACCAGGCACATTCTGAAGCAGACACATTATAAACCAGACATATTATAACCAGTCACATTCTGAACCAGACACATGCTGAACCAGACACATTCTGAAGCCGACACATTCTAAACCAGACACACCAGACACATTCTAAACCTTCCAAATTCTACACCTGACATTCTAAACCAGACACATTCTACAACTGACATTCTGAACCAGACACATTCTACACCTGACACATTCTAAACGAGACACATTTTAAACCTGACACATTCTAAAACCTGACACATTCTAAACCTGACACATTCTACACCTGACACATTCTACACCTGCCACATTCTAAACCTGCCACATTCTAAACCTGCCACATTCTAAACGAGACACATTCTAAACGAGACACATTCTACACCAGACACATTCTAAACCAGACACATTCTAAACCAGACACATTCTACACCTGCCACATTCTACACCAGACACATTCTACACCAGACACATTCTAAACCAGACACATTCTACACCTGACACATTCTACACCTGACACATTCTACACCAGACACATTCTACACCTGCCACATTCTACACCAGACACATTCTACACCTGCCACATTCTAAACCAGACACATTCTACACCTGACACATTTTACACCTGACACTTTCTACACCAGACACATTCTACACCTGCCACATTCTACACCAGACACATTCTACAACTGACATTCTGAACCAGACACATTCTACACCTGACACATTCTAAACGAGACACATTTTAAACCTGACACATTCTAAAACCTGACACATTCTAAACCTGACACATTCTACACCTGACACATTCTACACCTGCCACATTCTAAACCTGCCACATTCTAAACCTGCCACATTCTAAACGAGACACATTCTAAACGAGACACATTCTACACCAGACACATTCTAAACCAGACACATTCTAAACCAGACACATTCTACACCTGCCACATTCTACACCAGACACATTCTACACCAGACACATTCTAAACCAGACACATTCTACACCTGACACATTCTACACCTGACACATTCTACACCAGACACATTCTACACCTGCCACATTCTACACCAGACACATTCTACACCTGCCACATTCTAAACCAGACACATTCTACACCTGACACATTTTACACCTGACACTTTCTACACCAGACACATTCTACACCTGCCACATTCTACACCAGACACATTCTACACCTGCCACATTCTACACCTGCCACATTCTACACCAGACACATTCTAAACCTGCCACATGCTACACCTGACACATTCTACACCTGACACATTCTAAACCTGACACATTCTACACCTGACACATTTTACACCTCCCACATTCTACACCTGACACATTCTACACCTGCGACATTCTACACCAGACACATTCTACACCTGCCACATTCTACACCAGAAACATTCTACACCTGCCACATTCTACACCAGACACATTCTAAACCTGCCACATTCTAAACCAGACAAATTCTACACCTGACACATTCTACACCTGCCACATTCTAAACCAGACACATTCTACACCTGACACATTATAAACATGACACATTCTAACCAGACACATACTAAACCAGGCACATTATACCCTGATACATTCTAAACCAGGCACATTCTAACCAGATACATTCTAAACCATATACATTCTAAACCAGATACATTCTAAACCAGATACATTCTAAACCAGATACATTCTAAACCAGATACATTCTAAACCAGATACATTCTAAACAAGACACATTATAACATGACACATTCTAACCAGACACATTCTAAACCAGGCACATTCTAAACCAGACACATTCTAAACCAGACACATTCTAAACATGACACATTCTAACCAGACACATTCTACCCAGACACATTCTAACCAAACACATTCTACCCAGACACATTCTAAAACCAGACACATTCTAAAACCAGACACATTCTAAAACCAGACACATTCTACCCAGATACATTCTAAACCGGACACATTCTAAACCAGAAACATTCTAACCAGACACATTCTGAAACCAGATACAATCTAAACCGGACACATTCTAAACCAGACATATTCTAACCAGACACATTCTAAACCAGCTACATTCTAAACCAGACATATTCTAACCAGACACATTCTAAACCTGACAAATTCTGAACACATTCCAAACCAGACACTCTAAACCAGACACATTCTAAACCAGACACAATCTAATCCAGACACATTCTAAACCAGACAAATTCTGAACCAGACACATTCTAAACCAGACACATTCTGAACCAGACACATTCTGAACCAAACACATTCTGAACCAGGCACATTCTGAAGCAGACACATTATAAACCAGACATATTATAACCAGTCACATTCTGAACCAGACACATGCTGAACCAGACACATTCTGAAGCCGACACATTCTAAACCAGACACACCAGACACATTCTAAACCTTCCACATTCTACACCTGACATTCTAAACCAGACACATTCTACAACTGGCATTCTGAACCAGACACATTCTACACCTGACACATTCTAAACGAGACACATTTTAAACCTGACACATTCTAAAACCTGACACATTCTAAACCTGACACATTCTACACCTGACACATTCTACACCTGCCACATTCTAAACCTGCCACATTCTAAACCTGCCACATTCTAAACGAGACACATTCTAAACGAGACACATTCTACACCAGACACATTCTAAACCAGACACATTCTAAACCAGACACATTCTACACCTGCCACATTCTACACCAGACACATTCTACACCAGACACATTCTACACCAGACACATTCTACACCTGACACATTCTACACCTGACACATTCTACACCAGACACATTCTACACCTGCCACATTCTACACCAGACACATTCTACACCTGCCACATTCTAAACCAGACACATTCTACACCTGACACATTTTACACCTGACACTTTCTACACCAGACACATTCTACACCTGCCACATTCTACACCAGACACATTCTACACCTGCCACATTCTACACCTGCCACATTATACACCAGACACATTCTAAACCTGCCACATTCTACACCTGACACATTCTACACCTGACACATTCTAAACCTGACACATTCTACACCTGACACATTTTACACCTCCCACATTCTACACCTGACACATTCTACACCTGCAACATTCTACACCAGACACATTCTACACCTGCCACATTCTACACCAGAAACATTCTACACCTGCCACATTCTACACCAGACACATTCTAAACCTGCCACATTCTAAACCAGACAAATTCTACACCTGACACATTCTACACCTGCCACATTCTAAACCAGACACAATCTACACCTGACACATTATAAACATGACACATTCTAACCAGACACATTCTAAACCAGGCACATTATACCCTGATACATTCTAAACCAGGCACATTCTAACCAGATACATTCTAAACCATATACATTCTAAACCAGATACATTCTAAACCAGATACATTCTAAACCAGATACATTCTAAACCAGATACATTCTAAACAAGACACGTTATAACATGACACATTCTAACCAGACACATTCTAAACCAGGCACATTCTAAACCAGACACATTCTAAACCAGACACATTCTAAACATGACACATTCTAACCAGACACATTCTACCCAGACACATTCTAACCAAACACATTCTACCCAGACACATTCTAAAACCAGACACATTCTAAAACCAGACACATTCTAAAACCAGACACATTCTACCCAGATACATTCTAAACCGGACACATTCTAAACCAGACATATTCTAACCAGACACATTCTGAAACCAGATACAATCTAAACCGGACACATTCTAAACCAGACATATTCTAACCAGACACATTCTAAACCAGCTACATTCTAAACCAGACATATTCTAACCAGACACATTCTAAACCTGACAAATTCTGAACACATTCCAAACCAGACACTCTAAACCAGACACATTCTAAACCAGACACATTCTAATCCAGACACATTCTAAACCAGACAAATTCTGAACCAGACACATTCTAAACCAGACACATTCTGAACCAGACACATTCTGAACCAAACACATTCTGAACCAGGCACATTCTGAAGCAGACACATTATAAACCAGACATATTATAACCAGTCACATTCTGAACCAGACACATGCTGAACCAGACACATTCTGAAGCCGACACATTCTAAACCAGACACACCAGACACATTCTAAACCTTCCACATTCTACACCTGACATTCTAAACCAGACACATTCTACAACTGACATTCTGAACCTGACACATTCTACACCTGACACATTCTACACCTGCCACATTCTAAACCTGCCACATTCTAAACCTGCCACATTCTAAACGAGACACATTCTAAACGAGACACATTCTACACCAGACACATTCTAAACCAGACACATTCTAAACCAGACACATTCTACACCTGCCACATTCTACACCAGACACATTCTACACCAGACACATTCTACACCAGACACATTCTACACCTGACACATTCTACACCTGACACATTCTACACCAGACACATTCTACACCTGCCACATTCTACACCAGACACATTCTACACCTGCCACATTCTAAACCAGACACATTCTACACCTGACACATTTTACACCTGACACTTTCTACACCAGACACATTCTACACCTGCCACATTCTACACCAGACACATTCTACACCTGCCACATTCTACACCTGCCACATTCTACACCAGACACATTCTAAACCTGCCACATTCTACACCTGACACATTCTACACCTGACACATTCTAAACCTGACACATTCTACACCTGACACATTTTACACCTCCCACATTCTACACCTGACACATTCTACACCTGCAACATTCTACACCAGACACATTCTACACCTGCCACATTCTACACCAGAAACATTCTACACCTGCCACATTCTACACCAGACACATTCTAAACCTGCCACATTCTAAACCAGACAAATTCTACACCTGACACATTCTACACCTGCCACATTCTAAACCAGACACAATCTACACCTGACACATTATAAACATGACACATTCTAACCAGACACATTCTAAACCAGGCACATTATACCCTGATACATTCTAAACCAGGCACATTCTAACCAGATACATTCTAAACCATATACATTCTAAACCAGATACATTCTAAACCAGATACATTCTAAACCAGATACATTCTAAACCAGATACATTCTAAACGAGACACGTTATAACATGACACATTCTAACCAGACACATTCTAAACCAGGCACATTCTAAACCAGACACATTCTAAACCAGACACATTCTAAACATGACACATTCTAACCAGACACATTCTACCCAGACACATTCTAACCAAACACATTCTACCCAGACACATTCTAAAACCAGACACATTCTAAAACCAGACACATTCTAAAACCAGACACATTCTACCCAGATACATTCTAAACCGGACACATTCTAAACCAGACATATTCTAACCAGACACATTCTGAAACCAGATACAATCTAAACCGGACACATTCTAAACCAGACATATTCTAACCAGACACATTCTAAACCAGCTACATTCTAAACCAGACATATTCTAACCAGACACATTCTAAACCTGACAAATTCTGAACACATTCCAAACCAGACACTCTAAACCAGACACATTCTAAACCAGACACATTCTAATCCAGACACATTCTAAACCAGACAAATTCTGAACCAGACACATTCTAAACCAGACACATTCTGAACCAGACACATTCTGAACCAAACACATTCTGAACCAGGCACATTCTGAAGCAAACACATTATAAACCAGACATATTATAACCAGTCACATTCTGAACCAGACACATGCTGAACCAGACACATTCTGAAGCCGACACATTCTAAACCAGACACACCAGACACATTCTAAACCTTCCACATTCTACACCTGACATTCTAAACCAGACACATTCTACAACTGACATTCTGAACCAGACACATTCTACACCTGACACATTCTACACCTGACACATTCTACACCAGACACATTCTACACCTGCCACATTCTACACCAGACACATTCTACACCTGCCACATTCTAAACCAGACACATTCTACACCTGACACATTTTACACCTGACACTTTCTACACCAGACACATTCTACACCTGCCACATTCTACACCAGACACATTCTACACCTGCCACATTCTACACCTGCCACATTCTACACCAGACACATTCTAAACCTGCCACATTCTACACCTGACACATTCTACACCTGACACATTCTAAACCTGACACATTCTACACCTGACACATTTTACACCTCCCACATTCTACACCTGACACATTCTACACCTGCAACATTCTACACCAGACACATTCTACACCTGCCACATTCTACACCAGAAACATTCTACACCTGCCACATTCTACACCAGACACATTCTAAACCTGCCACATTCTAAACCAGACAAATTCTACACCTGACACATTCTACACCTGCCACATTCTAAACCAGACACAATCTACACCTGACACATTATAAACATGACACATTCTAACCAGACACATTCTAAACCAGGCACATTATACCCTGATACATTCTAAACCAGGCACATTCTAACCAGATACATTCTAAACCATATACATTCTAAACCAGATACATTCTAAACCAGATACATTCTAAACCAGATACATTCTAAACCAGATACATTCTAAACAAGACACGTTATAACATGACACATTCTAACCAGACACATTCTAAACCAGGCACATTCTAAACCAGACACATTCTAAACCAGACACATTCTAAACATGACACATTCTAACCAGACACATTCTACCCAGACACATTCTAACCAAACACATTCTACCCAGACACATTCTAAAACCAGACACATTCTAAAACCAGACACATTCTAAAACCAGACACATTCTACCCAGATACATTCTAAACCGGACACATTCTAAACCAGACATATTCTAACCAGACACATTCTGAAACCAGATACAATCTAAACCGGACACATTCTAAACCAGACATATTCTAACCAGACACATTCTAAACCAGCTACATTCTAAACCAGACATATTCTAACCAGACACATTCTAAACCTGACAAATTCTGAACACATTCCAAACCAGACACTCTAAACCAGACACATTCTAAACCAGACACATTCTAATCCAGACACATTCTAAACCAGACAAATTCTGAACCAGACACATTCTAAACCAGACACATTCTGAACCAGACACATTCTGAACCAAACACATTCTGAACCAGGCACATTCTGAAGCAAACACATTATAAACCAGACATATTATAACCAGTCACATTCTGAACCAGACACATGCTGAACCAGACACATTCTGAAGCCGACACATTCTAAACCAGACACACCAGACACATTCTAAACCTTCCACATTCTACACCTGACATTCTAAACCAGACACATTCTACAACTGACATTCTGAACCAGACACATTCTACACCTGACACATTCTAAACGAGACACATTTTAAACCTGACACATTCTAAAACCTGACACATTCTAAACCTGACACATTCTACACCTGACACATTCTACACCTGCCACATTCTAAACCTGCCACATTCTAAACCTGCCACATTCTAAACGAGACACATTCTAAACGAGACACATTCTACACCAGACACATTCTAAACCAGACACATTCTAAACCAGACACATTCTACACCTGCCACATTCTACACCAGACACATTCTACACCAGACACATTCTACACCAGACACATTCTACACCTGACACATCCTACACCTGACACATTCTACACCAGACACATTCTACACCTGCCACATTCTACACCAGACACATTCTACACCTGCCACATTCTAAACCAGACACATTCTACACCTGACACATTTTACACCTGACACTTTCTACACCAGACACATTCTACACCTGCCACATTCTACACCAGACACATTCTACACCTGCCACATTCTACACCTGCCACATTCTACACCAGACACATTCTAAACCTGCCACATTCTACACCTGACACATTCTACACCTGACACATTCTAAACCTGACACATTCTACACCTGACACATTTTACACCTCCCACATTCTACACCTGACACATTCTACACCTGCAACATTCTACACCAGACACATTCTACACCTGCCACATTCTACACCAGAAACATTCTACACCAGAAACATTCTACACCTGCCACATTCTACACCAGACACATTCTAAACCTGCCACATTCTAAACCAGACAAATTCTACACCTGACACATTCTACACCTGCCACATTCTAAACCAGACACAATCTACACCTGACACATTATAAACATGACACATTCTAACCAGACACATTCTAAACCAGGCACATTATACCCTGATACATTCTAAACCAGGCACATTCTAAACCAGATACATTCTAAACCATATACATTCTAAACCAGATACATTCTAAACCAGATACATTCTAAACCAGATACATTCTAAACCAGATACATTCTAAACCAGATACATTCTAAACAAGACACGTTATAACATGACACATTCTAACCAGACACATTCTAAACCAGGCACATTCTAAACCAGACACAATCTACACCTGACACATTCTAAACATGACACATTCTAACCAGACACATTCTACCCAGACACATTCTAACCAAACACATTCTACCCAGACACATTCTAAAACCAGACACATTCTAAAACCAGACACATTCTAAAACCAGACACATTCTACCCAGATACATTCTAAACCGGACACATTCTAAACCAGACATATTCTAACCAGACACATTCTGAAACCAGATACAATCTAAACCGGACACATTCTAAACCAGACATATTCTAACCAGACACATTCTAAACCAGCTACATTCTAAACCAGACATATTCTAACCAGACACATTCTAAACCTGACAAATTCTGAACACATTCCAAACCAGACACTCTAAACCAGACACATTCTAAACCAGACACATTCTAATCCAGACACATTCTAAACCAGACAAATTCTGAACCAGACACATTCTAAACCAGACACATTCTGAACCAGACACATTCTGAACCAAACACATTCTGAACCAGGCACATTCTGAAGCAGACACATTATAAACCAGACATATTATAACCAGTCACATTCTGAACCAGACACATGCTGAACCAGACACATTCTGAAGCCGACACATTCTAAACCAGACACACCAGACACATTCTAAACCTTCCACATTCTACACCTGACATTCTAAACCAGACACATTCTACAACTGACATTCTGAACCAGACACATTCTACACCTGACACATTCTAAACGAGACACATTTTAAACCTGACACATTCTAAAACCTGACACATTCTAAACCTGACACATTCTACACCTGACACATTCTACACCTGCCACATTCTAAACCTGCCACATTCTAAACCTGCCACATTCTAAACCTGCCACATTCTAAACGAGACACATTCTAAACGAGACACATTCTACACCAGACACATTCTAAACCAGGCACATTCTAAACCAGACACATTCTACACCTGCCACATTCTACACCAGACACATTCTACACCAGACACATTCTAAACCAGACACATTCTACACCTGACACATTCTACACCTGCCACATTCTAAACGAGACACATTCTAAACGAGACACATTCTACACCAGACACATTATACCCTGATACATTCTAAACCAGGCACATTCTAAACCAGATACATTCTAAACCATATACATTCTAAACCAGATACATTCTAAACCAGATACATTCTAAACCAGATACATTCTAAACCAGATACATTCTAAACCAGATACATTCTAAACAAGACACGTTATAACATGACACATTCTAACCAGACACATTCTAAACCAGGCACATTCTAAACCAGACACATTCTAAACCAGACACATTCTAAACATGACACATTCTAACCAGACACATTCTACCCAGACACATTCTAACCAAACACATTCTACCCAGACACATTCTAAAACCAGACACATTCTAAAACCAGACACATTCTAAAACCAGACACATTCTACCCAGATACATTCTAAACCGGACACATTCTAAACCAGACATATTCTAACCAGACACATTCTGAAACCAGATACAATCTAAACCGGACACATTCTAAACCAGACATATTCTAACCAGACACATTCTAAACCAGCTACATTCTAAACCAGACATATTCTAACCAGACACATTCTAAACCTGACAAATTCTGAACACATTCCAAACCAGACACTCTAAACCAGACACATTCTAAACCAGACACATTCTAATCCAGACACATTCTAAACCAGACAAATTCTGAACCAGACACATTCTAAACCAGACACATTCTGAACCAGACACATTCTGAACCAAACACATTCTGAACCAGGCACATTCTGAAGCAGACACATTATAAACCAGACATATTATAACCAGTCACATTCTGAACCAGACACATGCTGAACCAGACACATTCTGAAGCCGACACATTCTAAACCAGACACACCAGACACATTCTAAACCTTCCACATTCTACACCTGACATTCTAAACCAGACACATTCTACAACTGACATTCTGAACCAGACACATTCTACACCTGACACATTCTAAACGAGACACATTTTAAACCTGACACATTCTAAAACCTGACACATTCTAAACCTGACACATTCTACACCTGACACATTCTACACCTGCCACATTCTAAACCTGCCACATTCTAAACCTGCCACATTCTAAACCTGCCACATTCTAAACGAGACACATTCTAAACGAGACACATTCTACACCAGACACATTCTAAACCAGGCACATTCTAAACCAGACACATTCTACACCTGCCACATTCTACACCAGACACATTCTACACCAGACACATTCTAAACCAGACACATTCTACACCTGACACATTCTACACCTGACACATTCTACACCAGACACATTCTACACCTGCCACATTCTACACCAGACACATTCTAAACCAGACACATTCTAAACCAGACACATTCTACACCTGACACATTTTACACCTGACACTTTCTACACCAGACACATTCTACACCTGCCACATTCTACACCAGACACATTCTACACCTGCCACATTCTACACCTGCCACATTCTACACCAGACACATTCTAAACCTTCCACATTCTACACCTGACACATTCTACACCTGACACATTCTAAACCTGACACATTCTACACCTGACACATTTTACACATCCCACATTCTACACCTGACACATTCTACACCTGCCACATTCTACACCAGACACATTCTACACCTGCCACATTCTACACCAGAAACATTCTACACCTGCCATATTCTACACCAGACACATTCTAAACCTGCCACATTCTAAACCAGACAAATTCTACACCTGACACATTCTACACCTGCCACATTCTAAACCAGACACATTCTACACCTGCCACATTCTAAACCAGACACATTCTACACCTGCCACATTCTACACCAGACACATTCTAAACCTGCCACATTCTAAACTCGACACATTCTACACCTGACACATTCTACACCTGCCACATTCTACACCTGCCACATTCTACACCAGACACATTCTAAAACCTGCCACATTCTAAACCAGACAAATTCTACACCTGACACATTCTACACCTGCCACATTCTACACCAGACACATTCTACACCTGTCACATTCTACACCAGACACATTCTAAACCTGCCACATTCTACACCTGCCACATTCTACACCTGCCACATTCTAAACCTGCCACATTCTAAACCTGCCACATTCTAAACCTGCCACATTCTAAACCTGCCACATTCTACACCTGACATTCTAAAGGAGACACATTCTAAACCTGACACATTCTACACCTGACATTCTAAACCTGCCACATTCTACACCTGACACATTCTAAAGCTGGCACATTCTAAACCAGACACATTTTACACCAGACACATTCTACACCAGACACATTCTACACCTGCCACATTCTACACCTGCCACATTCTACACCTGCCACATTCTACACCTGACACATTCTACACCTGACACATTCTACACCTGACACATTCTAAACTAGACACATTCTACACCTGCCACATTCTACACCTGACACATTCTAAACTAGACACATTCTAAACTAGACACATTCTACACCTGCCACATTCTACATCTGCCACATTCTACACCTGCCACATTCTACACCTGCCACATTATACACCTGCCACATTCTACACCTGCCACATTCTACACCAGACACATTCTACACCAGACACATTCTACACCTGCCACATTCTACACCTTTCACATTCTACACCTGCCACATTCTACATCTGCCACATTCTACACCTGCCACATTCTAAACCTGCCACATTCTAAACCTGCCACATTCTAAACCTGCCACATTCTACACCTGACATATTCTAAACCTGCCACATTCTACACCTGACACATTCTAAACCTGACACATTCTACACCTGCCACATTCTAAACCTGCCACATTCTACACCAGACACATTCTACACCAGACACATTCTACACCTGCCACATTCTACACCTGCCACATTATACACCTGCCACATTCTACACCTGCCATATTCTACACCTGACACATTCTAAACCTGCCACATTCTACACCTGACAAATTCTACACCTGACACATTCTACACCTGCCACATTCTACACCAGACACATTCTACACCTGACACATTCTACACCAGACACATTCTAAACCTGCCACATTCTACACCTGACATTCTAAACCTGCCACATTCTACACCTGACACATTCTAAACCAGGCACATTCTAAACCAGACACATTCTAAACCTGCCACATTCTATACCTGATACATTCTAAACTAGACACATTTTACACCAGACACATTCTACACCAGACACATTCTACACCTGCCACATTCTACACCTGTCACATTCGAAACTAGACACATTCTAAACCAGACATATTCTATACCTGATACATTCTAAACCTGCCACATTCTATACCTGATACATTCTAAACTAGACACATTCTACACCAGACACATTCTACACCTGCCACATTCTACACCTGCCACATTCTACACCTACCACATTCGACACCTGCCACATTAGACACCTGCCACATTCTACACCTGCCACATTCTACACTTGCCACATTCTACACCTGACACATTCTACACCTGACACATTCTAAACTAGACACATTCTACACCTGCCACATTCTACACCTGCCACATTCTACACCTGCCACATTCTACACCTGCCACATTCTAAACTAGACACATTCTACACCTGACACATTCTAAACTAGACACATTCTACACCAGACACATTCTAAACTAGACACATTCTAAACTAGACACATTCTACACCTGACACATTCTAAACTAGACACATCCTACACCTGCCACATTCTACACCTGCCACATTCTACACCTGCCACATTCTACACCTGCCACATTCTAAACCTGATACATTCTAAACCTGCCACATTCTAAACCTGCCACATTCTACACCTGACACATTCTAAACCTGCCACATTCTACACCTGACACATTCTACACCTGCCACATTCTACACCTGCCACATTCTACACCTGCCACATTCTACACCTGCCACATTCTAAACCTGCCACAGACACATTCTAAACCAGACATTCTGAACCCGACATTCTGAACCACACACACTCTAAACCAGACACATTCTAAACCCGAGTCATTCTAAGGCCGACACATTCTAAGCCCAAAACGTTCTAGGCTTTTTGTTTTCAGCTTCAGGCGATTCATTCATATGCCTTTACCCATCTACTTTTATGTAGAGCAGGGTTTCACAACACTCTCCTCAGGGACCACCAGACGTTTCACATATTTGTTATAGTCCTGAACAGGCACAACTGAATCCATTAGTCTACTAATCATCAACCCCTTGACTAATTGAATCAAGTGCCAGTTAGGGCTAAAACAAAAAGGTGGAACGTCTGATGTTCCCTGATTAGAGTGGATTGGGAAGTACTGATGTAGAGCCCATGTCTGGCCCACTGTGCACAGGGAACATGTTCGAAGCCTCTGTGCCTGAGGGTGTACCTGCAGCTCTCACCCGTTCTCCAATAAGTCTCAAAGTATAGAACGCATGTCTCTGTGGCTGGGAGAAAACCCTGCTACATTCTCTTTACAGAAGGAAGGCATGTCTGTCTCAGAGACTATCCCACCATGATAGAAGGAACATGGCTGTCTCAGAGACTATCCCACCATGTCAGAGGGAACACATGTCTCAGAGACTAACCCACCATGTCAGAGGGAACACATGTCTCAGAGACTAAACCACCATGTCAGAGGGAACACATGTCTCAGAGACTAAACCACCATGTCAGAGGGAACACATGTTTGAGAGACTAACCCACCATGTCAGAGGGAACACATGTCTCAGAGACTAAACCACCATGTCAGAGGGAACACATGTCTCAGAGACTAACCCACAATGTCAGAGGGAACACATGTCTCAGAGACTAACCCACCATGTCAGAGGGAACACATGTCTCAGAGACTAACCCACCATGGCAGAGGGAACACGTTTGAGAGACTAACCCACCATGTCAGAGGGAACACATGTCTCAGAGATTAACCCACTATAGGACACTGGGAGATGATGGGAGAGATGGGCCACTATAGGACGGTCGGCAGGGTGTGTTGTAATATCTTTGTCATGTCGGACTCCAGGACATATGTTTCATAGTCTCACAGCAGAGTTAGAGAACAAACCCACAACAGAACCAGAGGAGATTGGCCGCCATGTAACGGGCAGTGGGGTGGTCTGTCAGCAAGTAGAGGGAAGGAGAGACAGACGGTAGGTTTATGCTTTCTGTCTGAGCCTAGGAGGAATAAACCAACAGCAGGACCAGAGGAGGTAGGATGTGAGGCAGCAGGGTGTTGTGTCAGACAACAACAAAGCTATCAAATTTCTCAGCCTGAAACATCTGTCTCTCACTGGGCTTTGTGATCTCTCCTCTCTCTATGACCCGACTTCACACAGAGGCCAGAACTCTAGAACACTAGCAGAGCACTAGAACACTAGCAGAACACTAGAACACCAGCAGAACACTAGAACACTAGCAGAACTCTAGACCAATAGGAGAACACTAGAACACTAGCAGAACACTAGAGCATTAGCAGAACACTAGAACACTAGCAGAACACTAGAACACTAGCAGAACACTAGAACACTAGCAGAATACTATCAGAACACTAGAACACTAGCAGAAAACTATCAGAACACTAGCAGAACACTAGAACACTAGCAGAACTCTAGACCACTAGGAGAACACTAAAACACTAGCAGAACACTAGAACACTAGCAGAACACTAGAACACTAGCAGAACACTAGAACACTAGCAGAACACTAGAACACTAGCAGAATACTATCAGAACACTAGAACACTAGCAGAAAACTATCAGAACACTAGAACACTAGCAGAATACTATCAGAACACTAGAACACTAGCAGAAAACTATCAGAACACTAGAACACTAGCAGAATACTATCAGAACACTAGAACACTAGCAGAGCTCTAGACCACTAGCAGAACACTAGAACACTAGCAGAAAACTAGAACACGAGCAGAATACTATCAGAACACTAGAACACTAGCAGAAAACTAGAACACTAGCAGAGCTCTAGACCACTAGCAGAACACTAGAACACTAGCAGAACACTAGAACACTAGCAGAACACTAGAACACTAGCATAACTCTAGATAACTAGCAGAACATTAGAACACTAGCAGAACACTAGAACACTAGCATAACTCTAGACCACTAGCAGAAGACTAGAGCACTAGCAGAACACTAGAACACTAGCAGAACACTAGAACACTAGCAGAACACTAGAACACTAGCAGAACACTAGAATACTAGCAGAACACTAGAACACTAGCAAAACACTAGAACACTAGCAGAACACTAGAACACTAGCAGCACACTAAAACACTAGCAGAACACTAGAACACTAGCAGAACTCTAGAACACTAGCAGAACACTAGAACACTAGCAGAACTCTAGAACACTAGCAGAACACTAGAACACTAGCAGAACACTAGAACACTAGCAGAACACTAGAACACTAGCAGCACACTAAAACACTAGCAGAACACTAGAACACTAGCAGAACACTAGAACACTAGCAGAACTCTAGAACACTAGCAGAACACTAGAACACTAGCAGAACACTAGCAGAACACTAGAACACTAGCAGAACACTAAAACACTAGCAGAACACTAGAACACTAGCAGAACACTAGAACACTAGCAGAACTCTAGAACACTAGCAGAACACTAGCAGAACACTAGAACACTAGCAGAACACTAGAACACTAGAACACTAGCAGAACACTAGTATTGAACTGAAACAGAAAATATTTGAGGGGTTTCGAGGAAAGAAGGGAGCTTGGGGTTAGTTCCACCTTACACAGGCTTGGTAAGTCCAATATAAGTGGACAGGCATCGCTGAGTTGTGGATTGGCAAAAGGAGGGAGTCTAGCTTGGTTCCTTCAGTTTATACAGGTTTGAGAAAAAATGATCTAAGTGAACAGGTTCTGAACCACTCATGTCCTCTATTTCTTTGAATATAATGCAGATCCGAGTGCATTTCATGACATGAATTATATTCAAAGTCAAACCCACCAGGATTTTATCTGAGATAGTCAAGATTTGGAGCTTTATTCACCATCTTGATGCTGATGCAAAACCAAGGAGCCGACGCATGAATCATACTCTGTGAGATGGTCAGAAACATCAATAAACACACGCTAGGCAGGTGAAGTAAATGACTGCAATGGAACGCAACATTTTCAAAAGCAAAATTGCCTGTGCATTGAAGAGAGAAATAGTGTTTCCTGGCTCTGTAGTATTCTGTAGTGTAGAATAATGATGTGTATGGCCGGCAAGAATACAGAAAGGGATTTCACAGCTGGAGGAATCCAATTCTCTGGCTAAATCTCCATAACATGCAGTGGGATATATTTTGGCAGCAAAGTGATTTATTTTTTCTGCAATTACTCTCAACAAACTGTCTTTCATCTTCTTTCCTGCAAGCGGGAGTGTGTGACCGTGTGTGTGTGAGGCAGAGGGTATTACAGGGTGGCGGTGCAGTGTGTGTGTGTGTGTGTGTGCGTGTGTGTGTGTGTGTGTGACCGTGTGTGTGTGTGTGTGTGTGTGTGTGTGTGTGTGTGTGTGTGTGTGTGTGTGTGTGTGTGTGTGTGTGTGTGTGTGTGTGAGGCAGAGGGTATTACAGGGTGGCGGTGCAGTGTGTGTGTGTGTGTGTGTGTGTGTGTGTGTGTGTGTGTGTGTGTGTGTGTGTGTGTGTGAGGCAGAGGGTATTACAGGGTGGCAGTGCAGTGTGTGCGTGTGCGTCCATGTGTTTTTGCGTGATGTGAATAATGCAAGGCTGAGGATGTGAGGACTATCTGACATTCACCATATAATGCTGTTATATCATCTTTAGCCCCTAAAACAACAAAGGAATGACACAATCAGTACTGAGACTACGGATGTCATTATAACAGCCTAGCATGCTAAAATAATCTCATTGAGATCAATACAGATAGACTTACGATACACATGCACACAGCCTTGCCATTCTCCTTGTGGGAGAAGTACGGCTACAAAATGGTGAAGATGGAGCATTCTCTTTACGAAACTAATCAGTGCTTCTAGAACTCTGAGAATCATCAGAGCAGTCTCGTGCTGCAGCCACCGTTATCAGAACAAGCCTATAATTACCACGCCAATCGCAACGGAACAAATCACCAGCTAGACCCGCAATCAGGCTTGACCCTCTTAAAAGGTGCAGAATGAATCACATTCAGAGCAAAACATTGAGCTAAAAACGCCAGCCCTCTAATTCCAACTATTTTGTGGTGATTAACAACTTTTCCTAAGTCCTTGTAGATACTTCTCTGATTCACTCTGTGCATGCTGAATATTCACTGATGTTTCACACAGTTTTCAGTAGCAGAGCGACAGGATGTATAACAACTGAGTTACATTGTTGGACCCCTTTCACCTGTCTGTCTCACCTGAGGTTAGTAATGCACGTTGTAGAACTGTCTCTCACCTGTCTGTCTCACCTGAGGTTAGTAGTGCACATTGTAGAACTGTCTCATACCTGTCTGTCTCACCTGAGGTTAGTAGTGCACGTTGTAGAACTGTCTCTCACCTGTCTGTCTCACCTGAGGTTAGTAGTGCACGTTGTAGAACTGTCTCATACCTGTCTGTCTCACCTGAGGTTAGTAATGCACGTTGTAGAACTGTCTCTCACCTGAGGTTAGTAGTGCACGTTGTAGAACTGTCTCATACCTGAGGTTAGTAGTGCACGTTGTAGAACTGTCTCATACCTGAGGTTAGTAGTGCACGTTGTAGAACTGTCTCATACCTGAGGTTAGTAGTGCACATTGTAGAACTGTCTCTCACCTGAGGTTAGTAGTGCACGTTGTAGAACTGTCTCATACCTGAGGTTAGTAGTGCACGTTGTAGAACTGTCTCACCTGAGGTTAGTAGTGCACGTTGTAGAACTGTCTCTCACCTGAGGTTAGTAGTGCACGTTGTAGAACTGGCTCATACCTGATGTTAGTAGTGCACGTTGTAGAACTGGCTCATACCTGAGGTTAGTAGTGCACGTTGTAGAACTCTCTCTCACCTGAGGTTAGTAGTGCACGTTGTAGAACTGTCTCATACCTGAGGTTAGTAGTGCACGTTGTAGAACTGTCTCTAACCTGAGGTTAGTAGTGCACGTTGTAGAACTGTCTCATACCTGAGGTTAGTAGTGCACGTTGTAGAACTGTCTCATACCTGAGGTTAGTAGTGCACGTTGTAGAACTGTCTCATACCTGAGGTTAGTAGTGCACGTTCTAGAACGGTCTCACCTGAGGTTAGTAGTGCACGTTGTAGAACTGTCTCATACCTGAGGTTAGTAGTGCACGTTGTAGAACTGTCTCATACCTGAGGTTAGTAGTGCAAGTTCTAGAACGGTCTCACCTGAGGTTAGTAGTGCACGTTGTAGAACTGTCTCATAACTGAGGTTAGTAGTGCACGTTTTAGAACTGTCTCATACCTGAGGTTAGTAGTGCACGTTGTAGAACTGTCTCATACCTGAGGTGAGTAGTGCACGTTGTAGAACTGTCTCATACCTGAGGTTAGTAGTGCACGTTGTAGAACTGTCTCATACATGAGGTAAGTAGTGCACGTTGTAGAACTGTCTCATACCAGAGGTTAGTAGTGCACGTTGTAGAACTGTCTCATACCTGAGGTTAGAAGTGCACGTTGTAGAACTGTCTCTCATCTGAGGTTAGTAGTGCAAGTTGTAGAACTGTCTCATACCTGAGGTTAGTAGTGCACGTTGTAGAACTGTCTCTCACCTGAGGTCAGTAGTGCACGTTGTAGAACTGTCTCATACCTGAGGTTAGTAGTGCACGTTGTAGAACTGTCTCATACCTGAGGTTAGTAGTGCACTTTGTAGAACTGTCTCATACCTGAGGTTAGTAGTGCACGTTGTAGAACTGTCTCATACCTGAGGTTAGTAGTGTATTTCTTTATTTACATTTGGATGTTTACAGCTCTGGGCCATCCTATATGCCTGTGATCTGATTAGCCGGATAAACCCTCCAGCCCTACAGACGTTGATGAGATATAGTGGAGCAGACATGTAATAGGTCCCTACTGGCACCCTATTCCCTACATAGTGCACTACTTTTGATTAGAACTATATGGGCCCTGCTTTAAAGTAGTGCACTATATAGGGATTAGGGTTGCATTTGAGTCCTAACACTTCATTTTCCCTTTGGGTTAGAACAACACAGGCAAAAATTTACACCTATAACCGGATCTGCTGAAACCCCAGATTGGCTTCTACATCAGTTATGAGATGGTACAGGCTTGTGTCAGAGCCTAGGGGAAGAGATGGTTAACTCTGTCCATATATTCACATATATGGGGGACATCACAGAGCAAGGGTAGTTACATATTACATATTACACCAAGACTTTTATCTTAACATATACCCTGATGTTTTCTGCCCAGATGGCAAGGAGGGGCATGGGGGGGGGGGGGGTAACAGAATCCAACAAGGCCAGATAGTATCTCAACCATCAAAACCCAATTTGCCTTATTTACAATGTGACAACCGAGCACAACCCCCCATGGCGTAGAGATTGTTTTTGGGGGTGAGAACAAAGGAAGCATGAATCAATTCCAACTCAAGGTCTGCCTTTTATACTCTCTGACCGTTTCCATGGCTATCCTCTAGCGGTGTGAGTTGTCGTCGTGGAGATCAGAGTGGCCGGCCACACAGTAGAAGAAGGGCAAATGTAAGACACGGGATAAGAAGCATGTTCCTGTTGTTGTCGCGGTAACCTTGAGCTCCTCTGTGGTTTGAGAGATATGGAGGAGGGATATGTTTCCACATACAGCATACAGTATTCCATGGGTTATAAATACATACGTACAGCCTCACCTTTCACCCTCTCCTCTCCTCCCCTCCCCTCCTCTCTCCTCTCCTCCTCTCTCCTCCTCTCCTCTCCTCTCCTCTCCTCTCCTCTCCTCTCCTCTCCTCTCCTCTCCTCTCCCCTCTCCTCTCCTCTCCTCTCCTCTCCCCTCTCCTCTCCTCCCCTCTCCTCCCCTCTAATGTCCTCTCCAGCCAGCAGCATACTACCCTGGTACTGCTGGCTTGCCTCTGAAGCTAAGCAGGTTTGGTCCTGGTCAGTCCCTGGATGGGGGACCAGATACTGCTGGAAGTGGTGTTGGAGGGCCAGTAGGAGGCCTCCGGTAAAAAAAGAAGAATACCCAGGGCAGTGATTAAAATAAATAAAATCCACTCCCTCAGAAAGTCATCTCCTTGAAGGAAGCTTTCATTTCGATTGTGTCTGATCGGTGTTATCATGTCTGATCTGGGCTTTGACAGAACGATAAGAGGAGAGGTTTGTATTACAAGGGGAATCGATGGCATTCAGCCTTATAACTATCAATAGGCTGCCACAACTCTTTTCACTCACTCCCTCACAGATAGATGAGAGGGGATAGAGAGGAGGAGGCAGAGAGGAGGAGGGGGGGGGGGGTGGAGGAGGAACTATATGGTGGCACATATACTATTAACAGCTGGACGAAAAGTCCTATTCTTAGATGTGGACGTTGCTGTATGTCTCAGTGGAGTGGTAACGTATGATGCTGCTGGATGAGGTCTACAATTACATGATTGCTTTTCGTTAAAACCAAATACATTAAAGATAATAGATAATATAGAGCTGCAATAGAACACCAGCACCCCATTAAACACAACGATAATACCATTACAGACCCGCAGAGGTTCGTTTTCAGATGTTTACTGTGCTCCTTAATGTGGAAGCTGTATTACAGCTAAATGGGTTCTATAACCAACTATAAATCCAAAACCATGACCTAAGTGATTTCCAAGATCAAATATTGATATTTCCAAAGAGCCACCCTTAGTGGGCCCTCTCCTCTCCTCTCCTCTCCTCTCCCCTCCTCTCCTCTCCTCTCCTCTCCTCTCCTCTCCTCTCCTCTCTTTTCCTGGACTTCCTCCGTTCAGCATTATTGTTTCCTCTCAGGTCATAGATACCGCAGAGGATAAAAGAAAAATAACTAAAAAAGAAGTAGAAAATACATATCATTGTTCACACTGCCGTCTCACATTGCAGTTTCAGTGCAATAGGTTGTGCGGGGTATTTAATAATCTGGCCTGGCTTCTGTACACAGAGAGCACTACAAAGCACTGGGAGAAGGGTAGCAGGCTGGCAGTCACAGACTGCGTCACAAAAGGCACCCTATTACCTACATAGTGCACTACTTTTGACCAGGGCCCCTAGTGCAGTATATATCAAATAGGGTTCTGTTTGGGATGCAGTGCCACAGTGAGGTCTAATTGCCCGGTGGGCCCGTATCAAGCAGCCTGTATCAAACAGCAGTCACTTATCTTCCTGTGGAATTGGTAAAAAAGAAATGGTATTTGGCCCTGATCCTTAATCACTGCTGCTGCTGCTGAGGACAAGGTCATCGGGGAGGGGCTAACTAACACTCAGAGAGGAGGGAGAGAGGGAGAGGTAGGGAGAGGTAGAGAGAGGGGTAGGGAGAGCGGTAGGGAGTGGTAGGGAGAGGTACAGAGAGGTAGAGAGAGAGGGAGAGCGAGAGAGAGAGAGAGAGGGAGGTAGGGAGAGGTAGAGAGAGAGAGAGGGAGGTAGGGAGGGAGAGGTAGGGAGAGGTACAGAGATGTAGAGAGAGAGGGATAGCGAGAGAGAGGGAGGTAGGTAGGGAGAGGTAGGGAGAGGTAGGGAGAGGGGTAGGGAGAGGTAGGGAGAGAGAAAGAGAGAGGGAGAGAGGTAGGGAGAGGTAGGGAGAGAGAAAGAGAGAGGGAGAGAGGTAGGGAGAGAAGTAGGGAGAGAAAGCGAGAAAGATAGGGAGAGTGAGAGATGCGATTCTTCCCATGCTGTGCAGTGTGATATGAGCTATGCTGGAGCCACAGCTAAAATGTGCTCGACACACATGCTGTTCTGTACGCTTGCAAGGTTGTACTGTACATGGATGTTTAAATGACAGGTCCCTGTTCAAAGAGGGAAGTGTGAAGAGGGGAGGGGGAGGCACCTTATTCCCTAGCGCACCACTTTTCACCAGTGCCCTGGGAATAGGGTGCCTTGGTCAGGGCTAATGACTCTTGAACAGTCTCCCTCAGAAATACTGTAAACACAGCAAGAATATAGTTATTTGATTGAATTGAATGGAAGGTTGTTTGAGTTCAAGAAGATACAGTTGGACATTTACCTATGGTCTGGTCTTGCATCGTAATGCTCCTCTCTCACAGAGGGTATTATTATTTCAAGGCTGTGATACAGAATCAATGTGTTTTGCTGTGCCGCGTTCATTACACAAGCCACTAAGCTGAAATCTTTACTTTTCACAAATTAAACAACGAGGTCCCTTCTGAGTTCAGCTCCTAATGAGCACAAACCCAAATTAAGCATATTCAATTAAGTCTCTATTTACAAAATATGAAAGTTGAAAACGCTGTAACTAACTGATGAAGAAATTGCATAAAATATACTCCAGAGCCCCTGTTGTACATGATTCCTATATTCCCTTTTATTCACTCATTGGTATTGACTGTTTACCAAATGGCCTGCTAGTGCACTACTTTTGACCAGAGCTATATGAGCCCGGTTTAAAAGTAGTGCACTGCATAGGGAAATAGGGTGCAATTTGGGATGCAACTATTGGCTTGCAACAGGCTTTAGTGTGTTGTAGTAGCGTAATGTATTATAACAATTCTCTATGGGCAACAATGTGAATTATTATCCTCGTCTTCCCCATTAGAAATGAACCAGAAAGCAGCTGGGCTTAGCCAATAAAGCACTTATAATATATTTCATTATGACATCACAGACAACGCCACAGTATTTACATAATGTGTATTTATTCTGTGGCCCCAGGGTTGGCATGGTTACTAAATGTAATCTGTTACAGTTACTAGTTACCTGTCCAAAATTGTAATCAGTAACGTAACTTTTGGATTACCCAAACTCAGTAACGTAATCTGATCACATTCAGTTACTTTTAGATTACTTTCCCCTGAAGAGGCATTAGAAGAAGACAAACGTGTATGTTACCAATTGAACGATATCTATTGCAGGATAAATCAATGTTAAAGTTTACATAGCTGGTCATATATGGATGTTACATGTTACTTTATGGGTTGGTTACGTAGGCTTCTTCTAACCCATCGCTTTCTACTACATATAATAAATAATATGATTAAATTATATCTTTACATTAAAAACCAAAGTCTATCAGAATTCCAGTCGTTCCAATAAATGTTATACCCCTTGATCTTCAAGAACAGGACTTTGAAATATGGAAGTATAGATTAGCCAAACAGTTTTACCTGAGCATGACCCCAAGACTAAGGATTTATTACCCAGCCCTACTCTGTAGGGCTCATTGATTTGAGTTGGAAAATAAATGCTGCCCTCATGGAACGGCATGCTTTGAGCACTACTGAAAAGTGCTATTTGCATGAGAAAAATGAATGTCGTATGCTGCATTTGCTATCGGCCTGTTGTTTACCTTTTTTGTTGGTGACACTTTGATATCTTGATAATATGCAGCTGTTTAAATCCACAGATGAAACAATAACAAAATGGTTGCCCTGCCCCTGTTCTGGTAAAAAGCTGAGGGATGGGCCTGGAGAAATGTAACCACTCTCAGATTAATAGACAGAGCTATGAATGCAAGGACTGACCCTCCATTAGGTAAAACATATTGTTTTAACCATGTTATGAGGCTATACAGTGTTTGTTTACATGTACAATGTTTACAAACATTGTAATAAAAAAACATATATTTTGGGTTCTCATGGAGTGTGACAGTTAAACTAAGCTTATGAGACATTTATAAGTTATATTTTTCAAGAATCAATGTATGTTACCAATTGAATGATATCTATTGCATATATAAAGTCCAAAACTGGATGTAGCAACTACAGATTCCCCCTTTAAGTCTATGAAAAGTGTGCCAGTTTGAGCATGTGTCCATTAGGCCTATGGATTCATTTAGTTTTTATCAGCATGAATTAGATTGATCTAAACTCAGCAAAAAAAGAAACGTCCCTCTTTCAGGACCCTGTCTTTCAAAGATAATTTGTAAAAATCAAAATAACTTCACAGGTCTTCATTGTAAAGGGTTTAAAATAAACATGCTTGTTCAATTAACCATAAACAATTAATGGACATGCACCTGTGGAACGGTCTTTAAGACACTAACAGGTTACAGACGGTAGGCAATTAAGGTCACAGTTATGAAAATTTAGGACACTAAAGAGGCCTTTCTACTGAGTCTGAAAAACACCAAAAGAAAGATGCCCAGGGTCCCTGCTCATCTGTGTGAACATGCCTTAGGCATGCTGCAAGGAGGCATGAGGACTGCAGATGTGGCCAGGGCAATAAATTGAAATGTCCGTACTGTGAGATGCCTAAGACAGCGCTACAGGGAGACAGGACGGACAGCTGATCATTTTCGCAGTGGCAGACCACGTGTAACAACACCTGCACAGGATCGGTACATCCAAACATCACACCTGCTGGACAGGTACAGGATGGCAACAACTGCCCGAGTTACACCAGGAATGCACAATCCCTCCATCAGTGCTCAGACTGTCCGCAATAGGCTGAGAGGCTGGACTGAGGGCTTGTAGGCCTGTTGTAAGGCAGGTCCTCACCAGACATCATCGGCAACAATGTCACCTATGGGCACAAAACCACAGTCGCTGGACCAGACAGGACTGGCAAAAAGTCTTCACTGACGAGTCACGGTTTACTCTCAACAGGGGTGATGGTCAGATTCGCG